>NC_091508.1:3364440-3687644 GCF_947461875.1 Haliaeetus albicilla | reverse complement strand
AAGGACACTTTTACCAGCTTCAGAAAGAGAGAAAACAAGCAATACTTGAAGAACGTTTCTCTGCAGGAGGATTTTAGAACAGTCAGCCACAAACTTCAATGCTTCCAGGGATCTTTTCTTAGATTTGCCTTTCAGCTGCTTACCAAATTTGCCACTTCTGCCGCCAATACACATCTCTGCCAAAATGGATTTTCCTCCTGCACGCAGCAAAATTACCCTTAAACACAGTCACGTTTAGATGAGGGCACCTGAACAACAGCTCACAAAAAGCTCTTCCCTATGGAGGCTTTCCGTTTTCCCATCCTCTCACCAAGATTCACTTGAATCACAGGCTCCTCCCCTAAAACAAAGACTAATCTCTTCACTGCACAGAAACCAGTAGCCACTAAGAGCATTGTCCTTCTAGCCCACGTCCCAGCAAAAGGCACTCTTCTGGTAGCCAAACCACAGAAACGAGTGACTACGCGTAGTAGTAGTGCCACACGTTTTTTGCCTTTCAAAGGAATTTGTGCAGATCTGAACACCACCACTTATACACAGACTCCTATCACGCTACTGTCCGCAAGTGCCACCGTCAGCCTCGTCAACGCTTCAAAAATTGCCTACTTGTATAATACCATCTTCTATAGGTCTGCCCTTTCATTACTGCCCGCTTTTTCCACTTATCCCCTTTTTTGCATGCTGACACTCGTATTGACATTAGCCTCTCTCTCTGCTGCTACTGCACTTAACCCAACCGCTACTTCTGCCACGTGCTGTCGACACATTAGCTCATTCACAAATCTCACTCAACTTCAGGAACATGAGAGTCCAATTAAGCACACTGGAGAGTCTGTAAGGTGGTGTGATACATGATGAGCTACGGCTTAATGTCAGGCTGATAAAAACCGCTTCTGGATCTTTTATTGCAACACAACAACCTGAGCACCTACAAATGCCAAATACTTGCAATCAAACCAGGGCCTTGAAGCATAAAAGCATGGTTTTAATTAGAAAAGGCAGCACCAGCAGGCTAACCTGTCTGAATTATCTTAATTATTATTTGACCTTTCGGTTGAGGAGCCATGAAATGGAAACAATAGTATTCGCTGTTACCTTGCTTTGTAGACAGACTCACAGTTCTTACTACCGTCCGTACAATTTCCTTTTCTGGCACAGGAATAGCCCGAGATTGGAGCGGAGGAACAGAAACTCCTGAAGGACCTTCTGATCATAGCAAGCAAAACATGAGGATGTTTAGGGAAAAAGAAAACAACTAAAAAAACAAACAACCAACCAAAATAAAAGAACTATCACAAAGACCAAAGACATTAGTTATCCATTACTGTGAAACATACAATGACCACTGCATGTAAATAAGAGAAATGAGCAATTTCCCTTTGATTTGCCCTTGGAATTCCAATCTAGAATATCAGCTGTTGGAGTTTAAGAAAACAGATTGCATGCCAAAGTAGCTCAAGGCCTGCAACTAAGCATGGAAGTCTGTCCCTCAAGCGGTTCTCAGCTGCAATCACCTCCCAGTCTGAACCCAACAGCCCCCAAAATTTTCCTTTCTCGTGCCAAGAATTGTATTCACCATTGCATAGCCAGCTATCCAGGTAGTATCAGAAGCTTAAAAAAAAAAAAAAAAAAAAAAAAAAAAATGAAGGTGAACAGAACGCAGAAGTAAGGGATCTTAACTCACCACCTTGGTTTTTTGTTTTTTCCTTTAGTTTCTCCAATTTGATTTCTTCAAGTGTTTTTATTCCAAAATTTATGTTGTCCTCTGAAAACAGAAAATGGTTAATGAAGCTGAGGCCTAAAGGCACATGTTGAAGAGCACACATCCTCAAGCTTCTTACAGCTCAGAACCCTTCCAAAGTCTTCCAAATAAACCCTCTCAACACTCCCCACCAGTAAAAAAAGCCATAGAACGGATGGGTATTTTGGTAAGCAACTGGCACCTCTCCTCCCATCCTACAGAGTAAAACCTACCGTCTTAAGCGTTTTAATCCATCTACACGATATTAGATTCCTCTGTCATTAGACATGGCTTCTTCCCACAGTGTTTGAAAGGACACATTTGCAGGCATTTAAACTCCACGCTGTGGCTCTATTTTCTTTTACAAAAGTCAACAGGGAGGAGTTGACCTGTCTGACCCAAGGGACATACGACATTATTAGAGAGGAATGAGCTCGTGGAAATAACTGACTCCATCCAGCTACCCGATGCTCTATCGTAGTTTTAGAACATATCGCTTTGGAGTTAATCGTCAAGTTCTCCTTCCAAGCCATCCTACTACAGCTGCTAGAATACCTTGCTTTGTATTAGCCCTGCCTTTCCTGGTGGAAATTATCCGCGATCCACTACAGGCTTCTGTTGCCGGTTGCTGGACAGGTGTTTTAGTTTCATCTCCTTCTTCAGAAAGCTGGTCTGAAAGTCCAAAATAAAACCTATTCAGTTATGGAGCAGGGATTACACAAGACGTTTCATGCTCATGTAGCTCGTACAATGACATTTCAGTCCACGGTTCATATTTTGTTCGTATTCTTAACTACAAGCAACTGTTTGTGGAAGGCTTTTTTTAAAAAGCTGTATTGACTTGACAGGCTCATATAAGCAAGAGCTATACCGGGGAAAAAATATTTAAGACTCCAGACTCTCGTCCGTAGCTTTAAACACTACACAGTTCTGGCACTCTGTGAATTTGTACATTCACCTCCGGCAGAAATGCCTTCAGTAAGTAAAAAGTACCCATCTTCATCATCATCTGCAGCACTGATTACAACTGCCTGGAGGATGTGTAGGACTTGGGACCTTTTCAGAGCTTTCCACTTTCATCACCCCCCTCAGCTGCCGAGAGGGACTCGACTGCACAGAAAGTCTGTTTTGCTGCAGTGACGCCTGAGCCATTTTCACATCATCTTCTGCAGGCTCAGGTGGACTTGGAAGCGTAGCTAGAGGAAGACGAGGATCATCTCTCATTTGGCCATGTAAAACTTTCACCCCAACCTTGCACTCACTGCCTAGATACGGTAGATAAGGTAGATAAGCCACCTGGCTGCTGAATTCAGAGTTTCCTATTCCCCACCCCTACGAACACACTAGGAACAACGGCTTCCCTTCACACACTCATCTCGCCACCCTACCCTCCAGAAAAGATTACATGAGGGGAAAGCAACCTGGAGTGCAAAGATCACACAAAGCACAGAGAAGCTGAGCATGAAAGAAAGAATTAAATACCAGAATTACAGTCCGTTTAGCTGAGAGCCTGTGACTGCACACTTCTCCCTACACTCATCAGTGAGCAGTTACTCGATGCCTTCTACGGCATTGTACCCACTCCTGAGTAATATTCAGAATTAATTCTTTAATGCTTAAAGGAAAAGGACCCAAGAAACTCACTTCTGCTTGGCGGGAAGAAGCGCCCATCAACATAGCGTCCTTTCGTGTGACGGAAGGCGCAGTTGGATTTTTGACAGCCAGCTGGTTGATTCTCCCAGTAGCAAGGGATCTCACTGCGTTTTTTCTGAAGACAGACAGAAAGAAAAGCTCATGGTAACACTCGCCTTAGGCTTGCTAAGAGACATAGTTACACGTCATGCCAGAGAGAGGGCTATCGCAGTGCAGTGCGGAAACATCGTTCCAAAGGGCAGTCTATCACTGAAAGCGTTGCAGGGCAGATCGACAAAGTTTGCGTACGCTGTAACTACTACATATTATCTAGCTTTCCTGTCATTCCGTTGGAGAAGACGGGGGCTCGCACACATCAGTTCAGGGTGGGCTAAACTAAGACAATGTGCAAAATACTGGGATTATTCAGAGGGAAAAAATGCCTTAAACTGCCTAGCTTGAATCTATCTCAAGTTATCTTTCAGAGCCTTATTTCCTTCCCATCTTCTCCCTCCCCACCCTGTGCTACCCCAAGACGTCAGAACAACGCCAGCACCTAATACAAAAATGTCTTGCTGAGATATACCTAAGAAATTGATCTTTCTTCCCCCAACTTCCTCCCACCCCCCTCCAAGTAACGGAAACCAGTATCCTTTGAAAGCAAGTAAATCTATCACGTACAAGCACATTCAGGCTGCCGACAGCAAGGAAAAATGCTTTCAGGGATTTAGTTGGAGAACACATCTTTAGCCAAACACTCACATCGACTTCCATGTGTCTGAATCTGCAGGTAGTCTTGAAACAGCGACCCTCCTGCCACAGCCTGCACACTCTCTCATTTCCCAGAGCGGCCGCACAGTGGCGGAAGGAACAGCTGTCTCCCTGTAACCAAAAGGAAACCCACAAAGAGGAAATTAAAACAGTACAGCCTCCAAAATTATCCATGCTAGTAGAACTGGACGCAGAATCGAACTGCTTGTGAAGTTAACAGAAATCTGGATGCCTCCGCCCCCTCCTCTCCTAAAAACTCAACAAGAAACCCCAAAGCAAAAGAAGCCCAAACATACCTTGTCACAGGTGGAATAGAAATAGAAGTAGCAGTCGTCCCCTTGCTTGGACATAATCGACACCGTCTGAGAACCAGCTCAGGTTCGAAGGCTTCGCTCTCAACAGGGACTTCCTCCCGTCCTGGCAAGAGCTGGCTTCGCTCTTTCTTGGACGGAAAGTCTCCTGATGGCTTGAGCGGTCAAATCTTCTTTTTCAAAGTAACCCTAAAGAAAGGTATCAGTAAGTGAAAAAGAAGAAACAGTCCTACTCCCTGGTCTAACCTTCCAGCTTGCTGACCTGCCTGTGTCCTGTACCAAAGACCAAGAAGGGAACAAAACTTTTTTGTTGCACCCCAACAAACGCACGAGAGGAGTACTATTGCACCTACCTGTGGGTACTTGCGGGTTATAAAGCACAAAGTATTTCACTTGGGCAGTCTCTCTTGCTGCTCTACTTTGTGCCTTTAATCGCTTACAAAAATAGTAAAGATGCTTAACGCCCCCCCTGTGTATCAGGACAGTCAGATCACAAGGAAGGCAGAGCACCAGGAACTACGTGTTCTCATCCCCCTTGTCAATCCGTCAGCCTTACCCCAGCCGCAAACAGCTGATGATGATTTACCTGCTGGTTACCGCACTCCACTAGGCTGACAGCGCCCTCGGTGTCACAAGTTACACAGAGAACGCTGCACTATGATGCGTATGCAAACCACCCAGCATGTCGTCTGAAGCACAGGACAAGCTCTTGCTAACACATCTTGTTCTCTGCATGAGAATCTGAAGCCAAGTTGTCCAAAGCTGAAGCAGAACAGTCAGAATTTCCACTCTTTACAGTTGTTTTAGTCAACTCGACCTGTTAAATACTGTCTGGACATACGTACACATACCCGTTCATGCACACGCCAAGAGCGAGGGATGATAAAGTCAGCAAGAGCGATAGTAAAAATTAGAATGTGGGGCTATTTGCCACAGCAGACTGCATAAAAAGTCTCTCATTTTGAGGGAACCGGCAAACCCAAAAGATCTACATAACAGTTTGATGAATATGCCTTCAAGGCTGATGCTTTATAACACGAGTGATTTTGGGGTCAGCACACAAACAGGCATACCTACGTACACGCATACGGTATCAACGTTTCTATACACACGAGCGTGCACAGCACATGGTGCACGATATCCGTAGCGAGAGCAACTCTCAGCCCTAATCGGACACGCGGAGTTGCAATCAATTAACAGCAGGGAGACAGCAGATCGAGGATACAGCAAGCTTTGAGAGGCAGGGAAATGCTTCCTTTGCAAGTGGCATGGCTGCGTGATACCAAGAATTTGGAATTACACTGATTTTCGGAAAGAATTTGTTCTCTTTTTACATCAGAGCCAATGCTACAAGTTTGCCATCATACGCTGTTCTCTAATCCATAAATCCATCATCATGCATTGCAGCAAGATCACGGAAGGTTTGAAAAGATGGCTTAGGTCCAGTTCGACAGCTGATGATTTTTTGGTGCCTCCAGCGCTGAAACTGATCTTCCCTAGCCACAAGCAGGTTTTTTGGATGCAAAGTCAGATACTGTGATTCTTACTGTTCTAAAGATACTAAATGCCATAAAACCTGCAACCACACCAGATAAAGCTCAAATTCAAGCGGTTCTGACCCCTTTCATTCCCATGCTGCGCGTTTCTGTGCAAGTATTTCTGACTCTCTTGGACAAAACGGAATGAAATAGTTCTTACGAGTTAATGACAAAAGGTTGGAACCTTCTACTCACACAAACACTAGCGGATTTTCCAGGATTTTTCTTTTTTTCTGGCAGGGGATTTTCCCAAATCTGAAATAAAGAGAGGGCAAGTTGGGTTCTCCTGTTAGTTACTGGGTTTTGACTGCTTGGCAAAGGGAATTGTTACGGGTTTGTGTGGCGGGGTTTTGGTAGCAGCGCAGGGGCCGCAGGGGTGGCTCCTGTGAGAAGCTGCTCGAAGCTCCCTCAGCTCGGAGTCGGACCCGCCTCTGGCCCAGGCCGACGCAATCAGCGACAGCGGCAGCGCCTCTGGGATGAAATATTTAAGAAGGGGAACCTGCAGCGAGTAGGGGGATTAGGAATGTGAGAGGAACAGCTCTGCAGATACCGGGGTCGGGGGGGAGGAGGGGCGCCTGAGGAGGTTGATGCCCCTGCAGCCCATGGAGCTGAACGGTGGAGCAGAGGCCCCCCAAGATGGCCGTGGCTCCATGGGAAAGCCCGCGCTGGAGCCGTGTGTGGCTGAAGACCGGCCCGCGGAAAGGACCCACGCCAGGGAAGTTTGTGAGGAACTGCAGCCCGCGGCAAGGACCAGACCTTCCTGAAGGACAGTCTCCCGTGGGAGGGACCTCACGGTGGAGCAGGGGCCGAGTGCGGAGTCCTCCTCCCCCTGAGGAGGAAGGAGGGGCAGAGACAACCTGTGAGGAACCGACCCCAGCCCCCATGCCCCGCCGCCGGGGGGAGGAGGGAGAGAAACCCGGGAGTGGAGTTGAGGCGGGAAGGAGGGAGGGGTGGGGGGCAGGTGGTCGCAGGTTTGGTTTTGCTTCCTAATATCCTTGGCTTGTTTGGATTTGCAGTAAACTAAACTGATTTTGTTTCTTCCCCAAGTTGAGCCTGTCTTTTGCCCGTGACCATAAGGGGCGAGTGATCTCTCCCACTCCTTATCTCCACCCACGAGCCTGCCTTATGTTTTCTGCTCATCCCACCGTGGCCCGGGGCGGCGGGGGGAGAGGAGAGTGAGCAAGCGGCTGCGTGGTGCTTTGTTACCGGCTGGGCTTCAACCACAACGGGAGTAAGACCAGTTGTTAAGCGCGAGGTTTCCTTCCCTTCCTCAGTATTGATGGGACTGTTCACTTTTCACCCTTAGCACCTTCAAAAACAGACTCTTGTGTCATACAGATTCCTACGCATCTCCTCCTAGAAATTACTGGATGTGTTACTGATGCCATTGATAATTAAATGAAGTTTCAAGCACGATTTCTGCAGTTTGCACAAGCCAACTCTTAAATGGAAGGCAATTAAGGACCACCGCTTTGCCCAGCAGAGGCATTCCAACACAAATCAGGAGGAATTCACGGTCTAGAAGGTGCCATTTCTTTTCCCTAGGAAGTGAGACACACCTGTACAGTGCAACTTTACTATGTCCACCGCCATGGGGGGAACAAGAGAAATCCCCTCAGATCTAGCTCTTTTGAATGTCCAAGCAGCTCAGCATTTCACTTGTCGCCTTCCATATTCCTGAGCAGGAGTTTGACTGGACCCCTCCTGCTACCCAGGCTGCAGAAAAACTGCAGCGCAGTCCATCCGTTGTTACACACATTTGAAAGACAAAGACTCGTCGCAGGCAGAGGCAGATTCTTTCTCCTTCACGTTCAACAAAACCACCAGCTCAAGAAACAGCAGGAACCGACACCTAGCCAGTATCCGCTCACTGTACTCCACACTCAACACTCTTCACAGGTTTTGTGCTTTGAAGCCTTGCTACGGGGAAGGCTCACGCAGCCACGTTTCAGGCGTCGCTCGGCTTACACAGACATACTGACATACCCAGCTCTTTCCTTGATTTTGGTTTGGAGCGAATTTCCTCTGCGTCGTCCAGCACCAAGTTCCTATATTCATCAAAGCCCTAAAAATCAGCAACAAAAGCCGCTGCTGAGCTACGTGCCCTGCTCTAAACTTCAGCAACAACACCACAAGCTATCGTGAGCTGTGCTGACGTGGGCTGGACAATTAAGACTATTAATTGGAGAGGCACGAGGTATTTCCACCCCCCATGCTAGTTTTTCCTGACAGAAAGAAACAGTTTTATGAATTGGAAGAACAACCAACAAAATACCCAATCCAAAGACATCCTGATACTCACAATGATGCAGCCTTCTAGCCGCATGTTCACTTGCTCATAAAGCCACACCTGGATCCTGGACCTCTGCAAAATGATGGAGGGGGAGAGCACAACAGGAACAGAAACACTCCACACAATTTTGTCCTCTCCTGTGCATTAAGAACTCCTTGCTGCCGACAGCTTTGTAACACTCGAGGCAGTAACTCTCACGCGTGGTTTCAGCAACGTCCTAAGCCATTTTTAAGGTGGTAGACTATTCTGGAAATCCTCTCTGCCTTCACTGGCGAACACGCAACAGCACAGGCTTTAGGACTGTCACAGAAAACATCCCTGCACACGTGACTGCAAGAGCAAACGCCTCTTACAAAGGTAACTCCTTAAGGTGAGAAGGAAAAACGCCCAACTCGGAACTAGCTGTTCTTCTCACGGATCGCAACGACAGCAAGTTCTTCAGTTCAAGCGAGACCGGCTCCAAAAACCCCATCCCGACCTCGGAAAGACCCGTCCGGCGTGCCGCCCCGCTCCCCACACGGCTCGAAGGGCCCTGCGCAAGAAGCACCGGGACGTTCCTCTCACACGGGGCCGAAGCCGCGGCAGCCCGGCGGTACTCACGTTCTGCAGGTAGCGGAAGATGAGGTTCTGGAGCGGAGCGTTAAGGACGCCCCACAGACAGACCACGCACCCCCACCTTTCCTGCCCCAGGGTTCGGTAAAAACGCTGTTAACTGCTGTCATGGGGAACAGCTCAACTACCGGTGAAGGCGGAGGCGGCCAGGCTACGTTTCATACAGGACCTTCAGGAGAATACGAGCATAACAGGGAAGAAGAAAATATTTACAGAAACCATGGCGTACACCAAACCCCATCTCCGCGGACAGAGCCTAGGCCGGGGACAGGGAAGGCTGACGACAGAGCAGGAGGAGGGAAGCAGCAAGGGGGAAGCCTTCCTCGCCGGGCTCTCGCGCGCTCTTCCTCTCTCCCAAAGTCCACGACCGACCGACCCATGCTGGCAGAAGTCTCAGCGGGAGAAAGTCCTTCGGCAGGATAAAGCGTCGGCAGCTTGGGGCTGGGTGACCCTTCTGGAGCCGGAACAGCACTTTGCTCAGTTTTGGTTTCAGACCTTTCCTCTAGGAACGAAGACAGCACAGTGGATTATCAAAGCACGCAAGTGTTTTCTTCCAAAGAGAAAGTATTGACAATCCACTCCGACAACCGATTTTTCCTCTGCCAGCAGCAAATGCCTGAGGGCCGCCCCACCTTCACAAATCCTCGTAGGAAGAGAAGAGACTCAAGTTCTTCAAAAATTTAAGAAAATGATTCAAAAGGTAGCTGCTAGGGAAAACGATCCCTGGTGGCAGGGTACACAAGAGACCCCAGTCTCAGCTGTCTTCTGCAGGGTCACAAATTCAGACCGCATGTCTGACCAGCAGGGAAGTTTAGGACAACTGCGTGCAGATACTCCCAATGTCTACCAGTTCACCTGTGCTTTAAGACTCCTTGCAAAGCCTCAGCTAGGAAAAGAATCACCTCTGGGTATCCAACAAAATAATCAGTTTCAATTTATTTCTTTCTTTATTTTAAGCCTTAAGACTATGCGCTTCAGATGTCCAGCATTTCAGCAAGTTCCATGAGGAGCTCATCCTCATCCTTCTCTGGGTCCGGGTCAGTTATCTCGTCCAGTTTGCCTCCTGAGATTTCCCAAAGAAACTGCTCAAAGTCGTCTTCCACAGAGAAGGGGGCTTCCCAGGCCCCTGTGGAGCTCAACCCGTCTGTCTTTACTGCTACTCGTGAGGAAGCTGGGGTCGGGCTTGAGACCTCTGGCAGTGCCACAGAGTCTGCCAGGCTTCCAATGTGCAGTTCAGGACTGGGAAGAACAAGAAAGAGAGCAAATCAGCGTATGACATTCCTTAAGCAGAGAGATGTTTTCTGCAAACCAGCTCTTAAAATGGTAGTTAATCCCTCCTACCCCTCAGCCTTACGCAGGGATTGTTATTCAATTAACCTGGGGCTGCTTCTACAGTCCAATGTATCAGCAGGTACATTTTGCACTTTGGGGATTTATCCGCGAAGACACAGCATCTGGGGTCTGGCAAAGAAGGTTCCGTTTTTGTCGCCAGAGACACTTTGCCACCTTTACGAATTTGACTGCAAAAAGGTTACCGAGTCAACCTCCACAGGCGTTCAGAAAACCCAAGAAGCCACTGAAAAGCTGTACCAACTTGCAGCATTTTCAGACAAGAATCTAGATAAGCAGTCCAGCCAGCTGCTAGAAACTTATTATTTCAGACGAATTTTTCCTCTGCTGGATTTTGGCATGAAGTATCTCAAAACTCTAATCTTTCCACGTGTGGGAAAAAAAAAAAAACAAACAACTTAGTTTCACGTGAAAGGCACACTGATCAAGAAAAAGAACAAGTTGTGGTTGTTACCTGGTTTGGGGTTTTCCTCTCCCGCGTGTGGAGAGGAGGCTGCCCTCTGGCAAAGCCGGAACAACAGCCTAGGAAGAAGCAAGATGGTTTTTAGGATACACAGGTCAAAGACTGCTTTGCAGATTCTTCCTCCGCTGCTTCTCCTCTGGCATTGCTGAGCCTTAACCAAAATACAGAGCCAGGGCACACCTGAAGAAAAGTTAGCGTTCCCTTAACGTTTACTAACGGCCTTGGGTCTTTTTGAAGAACGCAGCATTAAGGGACGTAGCAGAGCATTATGTAAACACTGCCATTCACCTCGTAAAAAGCAGAAAGGTACTACAAGCGTCCTGGTGACCGCTTCTGGATTTAAAAGGGAACAGAGACCCGTAGAACGTTTCAGTCTTCCATCTTTTCTCCAAGAGGAGGCTACAACTTGGGCATAAATTTTACTAGGGACCCACTACTGCCTCAGCCGCTCTCCTTACCACAGCTGCTTTTTTAGCTGAAGGCTCCTTCCCGTCGCCACCAGTGGCACTCGGTGGCTTCACAGCCGCCACGGCAGACGGATGACTCTCGGCTGCCTTACGTTTCAGTGGCTGCTTTCTGGGGAAGGTGGCTTTCCCATCCAAAGGCTTCAGGCACACCTGCGGTTTGGCTAGAGTAAAAGGAAGAGAGAACTGATGCAGTCTTGCTCTGCCTCAGGAAAAAAACCCAACAAACAAACAGGTTCTCTTAACAGCACCACAATCCTTCTAGTTAAGTGTATTTAGCCAGCAGCTAAACAGGACAGCTTCAGCACTCGAGCAAGGGGAATCAGGCAGGTTTTTTTAAATTAACTTTTAGGGCCGTAGGAAAGCTCACGGAAAGACAAAAGGGGAAAGCATACTTAATAGCCAGTTCGTACCTGTCTCTGTACGGCTCTGTTCAGAGGGCAGTCCTAGCCTCTCCTTCAGAGACCTGGGGACTTGAACTACAAGAGAGAACAGAAAAAGTTCGGCAGACTGCATAAATCTCCATTTGGTGTTCACGTTTCACAATGAGAGCCATCACTTCACCGGGATTCAGAGCTACCTTGAGCCCTCAACCAACACGCAAAAAGAACCACTAGAAGAAAGGACAAACAGCAAACCTAAACAGAAAATCTGTGCATCAAATCCAGATGTCTGCTTAGTAGCTGCACCTCTCTTTGGTGCTTTGTCAGCATTCTCCAGAACCTCTATCTTCTTCCCCAGCCTGTCAGCAAGGTTGCGCTTTAATGGAAGGACACTTCTACCAGCTTCAGAAAGAGAGAAAACAAGCAATACTTGAAGAACGTTTCTCTGGAGGAGGATTTTAGAACAGTCAGCCACAAACTTCAATGCTTCCAGGGATCTTTTCTTAGATTTGCCTTTCAGCTGCTAACCAAATTTGCCACTTCTGCCTGCCGCCAATACACATCTCTGCCAAAATGGATTTTCCTCCGGCACACAGCAAAAATACCCTTAAACATAGTCACGTTTAGATGAGGGCACCCGAACAACAGCTCACAAAAAGTTCTTAGCTATGGAGGCTTTCTGTTTTCCCATCCTCTCGCCAAGATTCACTTGAATCACAGGCTCCTCCCCTAAAACAAAGACTAATCTCTTCACTGCACAGAAACCAGTAGCCACTAAGAGCATTGTCCTTCTAGCCCACGTCCCAGCAAAAGGCACTCTTCTGGTAGCCAAACCACAGAAACGAGTGACTACGCGTAGTAGTAGTGCCACACATTTTTTGCCTTTCAAAGGAATTTGTGCAGATCTGAACACCACCACTTATACACAGACTCCTATCACGCTACTGTCCGCAAGTGCCACCGTCAGCCTCGTCAACGCTTCAAAAATTGCCTACTTGTATAATACCATCTTCTATAGGTCTGCCCTTTCATTACTGCCCGCTTTTTCCACTTATCCCCTTTTTTGCATACTGACACTCGTATTGACATTAGCCTCTCTCTCTGCTGCTGCTTCACTTAACCCAACCGCTACTTCTGCCACGTGCTGTCGACACATTAGCTCCTTCACAAATCTCACTCAACTTCAGGAACATGAGAGTCCAATCAAGCACACTGGAGAGTCTGTAAGGTGGTGTAATGCATGATGAGCTACGGCTTAATGTCAGGCTGATAAAAACCGCTTCTGGATCTTTTATTGCAACACAACAACCTGAGCACCTACAAATGCCAAATACTTGCAATCAAACCAGGGCCTTGAAGCATAAAAGCATGGTTTTAATTAGAAAAGGCAGCACCAGCAGGCTAACCTGTCTGAATTATCTTAATTATTACTTGACCTTTTTGACTGAGGAGCCATGAGATGGAAACAATAGTATTCACTACAAGTAGGGGATATTAACTCACCACCTTGGCTTTTTGTTTTTTTCTTTAGTTTCTCCAATTTGATTTCTTCAAGTGTTTTTATTCCAAAATTTAAATTGTCCTCTGAAAACAGAAAATGGTTAATGAAGCTGAGGCCTAAAGGCACATGTTGAAGAGCACACATCCTCAAGCTTCTTACAGCTCAGAACCCTTCCAAAGTCTTCCAAATAAACCCTCTCAACACTCCCCACCAGTAAAAAAAGCCATAGAACAGATGGGTATTTTGGTAAGCAATTGGCACCTTTCTTCAACCCTCCTCCCATCCTACAGAGTAAAACCTACCGTTTTAAGCATTTTAATCCATCTACACGATATTAGATTCCTCTATCATTACATATTCCTTCCCACAGTGTTTGAAAGGACACATTTGCAGGCATTTAAACTCCACGCTGTGGCTCTATTTTCTTTTACAAAAGTCAACAGGGAGGAGTTGACTTGTCTGACCCAAGGGACATACGACATTATTAGAGAGGAATGAGCTCGTGGAAATAACTGACTCCATCCAGCTACCCGATGCTCTATCGTAGTTTTAGAACATATCGCTTTGGAGTTAATCGTCAAGTTCTCCTTCCAAGCCATCCTACTACAGCTGCTAGAATACCTTGCTTTGTATTAGCCCTGCCTTTCCTAGTGGAAATTATCTGCGATCCACTACGGGTTTCTGTTGCCGGTTGCTGGACAGGTGTTTTAGTTTCACCTCCATCTTCAGAAAGCTGCTCTGAACGTCCAAAATAAAACCTATTCAGTTATGGAGCAGGGATTATACAAGACGTTTCATGCTCATGTAGCTCGTACAATGACATTTCAGTCCACGGTTCATATTCTGTTCGTATTCTTAACTACAAGCAACTGTTTGTGGAAGGCTTTTTTTAAACAGCTGTATTGACTTGATAAGCTCATATAAGCAAGAGCTATACCGGGGAAAAAATATTTAAGACTCCAGACTCTCGTCCGTAGCTTTAAACACTACACAGTTCAGGTACTCTGTGAATTTATACATTCACCTCCGGCAGAAATGCCTTCAGTAAGTAAAAAGTACCCATCTTCATCATCATCTGCAGCACTGATTACAACTGCCTGGAGGATGTGTAGGACTTGGGACCTTTTCAGAGCTTTCCACTTTCATCACCCCCCTCAGCTGCGGAGAGGGACTCGACTGCACAGAAAGTCTGTTTTGCTGCAGTGACGCCTGAGCCATTTTCACATCATCTTCTGCAGGCTCAGGTGGACTTGGAAGCGTAGCTAGAGGAAGACGAGGATCATCTCTCATTTGGCCATGTAAAACTTTCACCCCAACCTTGCACTCACTGCCTAGATACGGTAGATAAGGTAGATAACCCACCTGGCTGCTGAATTCAGAGTTTCCTATTCCCCACCCCTACGAACACACTAGGAACAACGGCTTCCCTTCACACACTCATCTCGCCACCCTACCCTCCAGAAAAGATTACATGAGGGGAAAGCAACCTGGAGTGCAAAGATCACACAAAGCACAGAGAAGCTGAGCATGAAAGAAAGAATTAAATACCAGAATTACAGTCCGTTTAGCTGAGAGCCTGTGACTGCACGCTTCTCCCTACACTCATCAGTGAGCAGTTACTCGATGCCTTCTACGGCATTGTACCCACTCCTGAGTAATATTCAGAATTAATTCTTTAATGCTTAAAGGAAAAGGACCCAAGAAACTCACTTCTGCTTGGCGGGAAGAAGCGCCCATCAACATAGCGTCCTTTCGTGTGACGGAAGGTGCAGTTGGATTTTTGACAGCCAGCTGGTTGATTCTCCCAGTAGCAAGGGATCTCACTGCGTTTTTTCTGAAGACAGACAGAAAGAAAAGCTCATGGTAACACTCGCCTTAGGCTTGCTAAGAGACATAGTTACACGTCATGCCAGAGAGAGGGCTATCGCAGTGCAGTGCGGAAACATCGTTCCAAAGGGCAGTCTATCACTGAAAGCATTGCAGGGCAGATCGACAAAGTTTGCGTACGCTGTAACTACTACATATTATCTAGCTTTCCTGTCATTCCGTTGGAGAAGACGGGGGCTCGCACACATCAGTTCAGGGTGGGCTAAACTAAGACAATGTGCAAAATACTGGGATTATTCAGAGGGAAAAAAATGCCTTAAACTGCCTAGCTTGAATCTATCTCAAGTTATCTTTCAGAGCCTTATTTCCTTCCCATCTTCTCCCTCCCCACCCTGTGCTACCCCAAGACGTCAGAACAACGCCAGCACCTAATACAAAAATGTCTTGCTGAGATATACCTAAGAAATTGATCTTTCTTCCCCCAACTTCCTCCCACCCCCCTCCAAGTAACGGAAACCAGTATCCTTTGAAAGCAAGTAAATCTATCACGTACAAGCACATTCAGGCTGCCGACAGCAAGGAAAAATGCTTTCAGGGATTTAGTTGGAGAACACATCTTTAGCCAAACACTCACATCGACTTCCATGTGTCTGAATCTGCAGGTAGTCTTGAAACAGCGACCCTCCTGCCACAGCCTGCACACTCTCTCATTTCCCAGAGCGGCCGCACAGTGGCGGAAGGAACAGCTGTCTCCCTGTAACCAAAAGGAAACCCACAAAGAGGAAATTAAAACAGTACAGCCTCCAGAATTATCCATGCTAGTAGAACTGGACGCAGAATCGAACTGCTTGTGAAGTTAACAGAAATCTGGATGCCTCCGCCCCCTCCTCTCCTAAAAACTCAACAAGAAACCCCAAAGCAAAAGAAGCCCAAACATACCTTGTCACAGGTGGAATAGAAATAGAAGTAGCAGTCGTCCCCTTGCTTGGACATAATCGACACCGTCTGAGAACCAGCTCAGGTTCGAAGGCTTCGCTCTCAACAGGGACTTCCTCCCGTCCTGGCAAGAGCTGGCTTCGCTCTTTCTTGGACGGAAAGTCTCCTGATGGCTTGAGCGGTCAAATCTTCTTTTTCAAAGTAACCCTAAAGAAAGGTATCAGTAAGTGAAAAAGAAGAAACAGTCCTACTCCCTGGTCTAACCTTCCAGCTTGCTGACCTGCCTGTGTCCTGTACCAAAGACCAAGAAGGGAACAAAACTTTTTTGTTGCACCCCAACAAACGCACGAGAGGAGTACTATTGCACCTACCTGTGGGTACTTGCGGGTTATAAAGCACAAAGTATTTCACTTGGGCAGTCTCTCTTGCTGCTCTACTTTGTGCCTTTAATCGCTTACAAAAATAGTAAAGATGCTTAACGCCCCCCCTGTGTATCAGGACAGTCAGATCACAAGGAAGGCAGAGCACCAGGAACTACATGTTCTCATCCCCCTTGTCAATCTGTCAGCCTTACCCCAGCCGCAAACAGCTGATGATGATTTACCTGCTGGTTACCGCACTCCACTAGGCTGACAGCGCCCTCGGTGTCACAAGTTACACAGAGAACGCTGCACTATGATGCGTATGCAAACCACCCAGCATGTCGTCTGAAGCACAGGACAAGCTCTTGCTAACACATCTCGTTCTCTGCATGAGAATCTGAAGCCAAGTTGTCCAAAGCTGAAGCAGAACAGTCAGAATTTCCACTCTTTACAGTTGTTTTAGTCAACTCGACCTGTTAAATACTGTCTGGACACACATACACATACCCGTTCATGCACACGCCAAGAGCGAGGGATGATAAAGTCAGCAAGAGCGATAGTAAAAATTAGAATGTGGGGCTATTTGCCACAGCAGACTGCATAAAAAGTCTCTCATTTTGAGGGAACCGGCAAACCCAAAAGATCTACATAACAGTTTGATGAATATGCCTTCAAGGCTGATGCTTTATAACACGAGTGATTTTGGGGTCAGCACACAAGCAGGCATACCTACGTACACGCATACAGTATCAACGTTTCTATACACACGAGCGTGCACAGCACATGGTGCACGATATCCGTAGCGAGAGCAACTCTCAGCCCTAATCGGACACGCGGAGTTGCAATCAATTAACAGCAGGGAGACAGCAGATCGAGGATACAGCAAGCTTTGAGAGGCAGGGAAATGCTTCCTTTGCAAGTGGCATGGCTGCGTGATACCAAGAATTTGGAATTACACTGATTTTCGGAAAGAATTTGTTCTCTTTTTACATCAGAGCCAATGCTACAAGTTTGCCATCATACGCTGTTCTCTAATCCATAAATCCATCATCATGCATTGCAGCAAGATCACGGAAGGTTTGAAAAGATGGCTTAGGTCCAGTTCGACAGCTGATGATTTTTTGGTGCCTCCAGCGCTGAAACTGATCTTCCCTAGCCACAAGCAGGTTTTTTGGATGCAAAGTCAGATACTGTGATTCTTACTGTTCTAAAGATACTAAATGCCATAAAACCTGCAACCACACCAGATAAAGCTCAAATTCAAGCGGTTCTGACCCCTTTCATTCCCATGCTGCGCGCTTCTGTGCAAGTATTTCTGACTCTCTTGGACAAAACGGAATGAAATAGTTCTTACGAGTTAATGACAAAAGGTTGGAACCTTCTACTCACACAAACACTAGCGGATTTTCCAGGATTTTTCTTTTTTTCTGGCAGGGGATTTTCCCAAATCTGAAATAAAGAGAGGGCAAGTTGGGTTCTCCTGTTAGTTACTGGGTTTTGACTGCTTGGCAAAGGGAATTGTTACGGGTTTGTGTGGCGGGGTTTTGGTAGCAGCGCAGGGGCCGCAGGGGTGGCTCCTGTGAGAAGCTGCTCGAAGCTCCCTCAGCTCGGAGTCGGACCCGCCTCTGGCCCAGGCCGACGCAATCAGCGACAGCGGCAGCGCCTCTGGGATGAAATATTTAAGAAGGGGAACCTGCAGCGAGTAGGGGGATTAGGAATGTGAGAGGAACAGCTCTGCAGATACCGGGGTCGGGGGGGAGGAGGGGCGCCTGAGGAGGTTGATGCCCCTGCAGCCCATGGAGCTGAACGGTGGAGCAGAGGCCCCCCAAGATGGCCGTGGCTCCATGGGAAAGCCCGCGCTGGAGCTGTGTGTGGCTGAAGACCGGCCCGCGGAAAGGACCCACGCCAGGGAAGTTTGTGAGGAACTGCAGCCCGCGGCAAGGACCAGACCTTCCTGAAGGACAGTCTCCCGTGGGAGGGACCTCACGGTGGAGCAGGGGCCGAGTGCGGAGTCCTCCTCCCCCTGAGGAGGAAGGAGGGGCAGAGACAACCTGTGAGGAACCGACCCCAGCCCCCATGCCCCGCCGCCGGGGGGAGGAGGGAGAGAAACCCGGGAGTGGAGTTGAGGCGGGAAGGAGGGAGGGGTGGGGGGCAGGTGGTCGCAGGTTTGGTTTTGCTTCCTAATATCCTTGGCTTGTTTGGATTTGCAGTAAACTAAACTGATTTTGTTTCTTCCCCAAGTTGAGCCTGTCTTTTGCCCGTGACCATAAGGGGCGAGTGATCTCTCCCACTCCTTATCTCCACCCACGAGCCTGCCTTATGTTTTCTGCTCATCCCACCGTGGCCCGGGGCGGCGGGGGGAGAGGAGAGTGAGCAAGCGGCTGCGTGGTGCTTTGTTACCGGCTGGGCTTCAACCACAACGGGAGTGAGACCAGTTGTTAAGCGCGAGGTTTCCTTCCCTTCCTCAGTATTGATGGGACTGTTCACTTTTCACCCTTAGCACCTTCAAAAACAGACTCTTGTGTCATACAGATTCCTACGCATCTCCTCCTAGAAATTACTGGATGTGTTACTGATGCCATTGATAATTAAATGAAGTTTCAAGCACGATTTCTGCAGTTTGCACAAGCCAACTCTTAAATGGAAGGCAATTAAGGACCACCGCTTTGCCCAGCAGAGGCATTCCAACACCAATCAGGAGGAATTCACGGTCTAGAAGGTGCCATTTCTTTTCCCTAGGAAGTGAGACACACCTGTACAGTGCAACTTTACTATGTCCACCACCATGGGGGGAACAAGAGAAATCCCCTCAGATCTAGCTCTTTTGAATGTCCAAGCAGCTCAGCATTTCGCTTGTCGCCTTCCATATTCCTGAGCAGGAGTTTGACTGGACCCCTCCAGCCACCCGGGCTGCAGAAAAAGTGCAGCGCAGTCCATCCGTTGTTACACACATTTGAAAGACAAAGACTCAGGCAGAGGCAGATTCTTTCTCCTTCACGTTCAACAAAACCACCAGCTCAAGAAACAGCAGGAACCGAGACCTAGCCAGTATCCGCTCACTGTACTCCACACTCAACACTCTTCACAGGTTTTGTGCTTTGAAGCCTTGCTACGGGGAAGGCTCACGCAGCCACGTTTCAGGCGTTGCTCGGCTTACACAGACATACTGACATACCCAGCTCTTTCCTTGATTTTGGTTTGGAGCGAATTTCCTCTGCGTCGTCTGGCACCAAGTTCCTATATTCATCAAAGCCCTAAAAATAAGCAACAAAAGCCGCCGCTGAGCTACGTGCCCTGCTCTAAACTTCAGCAACAACACCACAAGCTATCGTGAGCTGTGCTGACGTGGGCTGGACAATTAAGACTATTAATTGGAGAGGCACGAGGTATTTCCACCCCCCATGCTAGTTTTTCCTGACAGGAAGAAACAGTTTTATGAATTGGAAGAACAACCAACAAAATACCCAATCCAAAGACATCCTGATACTCACAATGATGCAGCCTTCTAGCCGCATGTTCACTTGCTCATAAAGCCACACCTGGATCCTGGACCTCTGCAAAACGATGGAGGGGGAGAGCACAACAGGAACAGAAACACTCCACACAATTTTGTCCTCTCCTGTGCATTAAGAACTCCCTGCTGCCGACAGCTTTGTAACACTCGAGGCAGTAACTCTCACGCGTGGTTTCAGCAACGTCCTAAGCCATTTTTAAGGTGGTAGACTATTCTGGAAATCCTCTCTGCCTTCACTGGCGAACACGCAACAGTACAGGCTTTAGGACTGTCACGGAAAACATCCCTGCACACGTGACTGCAAGAGCAAACGCCTCTTACAAAGGTAACTCCTTAAGGTGAGAAGGAAAAACGCCCAACTCGGAACTAGCTGTTCTTCTCACGGATCGCAACGACAGCAAGTTCTTCAGTTCAAGCGAGACCGGCTCCAAAAACCCCATCCCGACCTCGGAAAGACCCGTCCGGCGTGCCGCCCCGCTCCCCACACGGCTCGAAGGGCCCTGCGCAAGAAGCACCGGGACGTTCCTCTCACACGGGGCCGAAGCCGCGGCAGCCCGGCGGTACTCACGTTCTGCAGGTAGCGGAAGATGAGGTTCTGGAGCGGAGCGTTAAGGACGCCCCACAGACAGACCACGCACCCCCACCTTTCCTGCCCCAGGGTTCGGTAAAAACGCTGTTAACTGCTGTCATGGGGAACAGCTCAACTACCGGTGAAGGTGGAGGTGGCCAGGCTATGTTTCATACAGGACCTTCAGGAGAATACGAGCATAACAGGGAAGAAGAAAATATTTACAGAAACCATGGCGTACACCAAACCCCATCTCCGCGGACAGAGCCTAGGCCGGGGACAGGGAAGGCTGACGACAGAGCAGGAGGAGGGAAGCAGCGAGGGGGAAGCCTTCCTCGCCGGGCTCTCGCGCGCTCTTCCTCTCTCCCAAAGTCCACGACCGACCGACCCATGCTGGCAGAAGTCTCAGCGGGAGAAAGTCCTTCGGCAGGATAAAGCGTCGGCAGCTTGGGGCTGGGTGACCCTTCTGGAGCCGGAACAGCACTTTGCTCAGTTTTGGTTTCAGACCTTTCCTCTAGGAACGAAGACAGCACAGTGGATTATCAAAGCACGCAAGTGTTTTCTTCCAAAGAGAAAGTATTGACAATCCACTCCGACAACCGATTTTTCCTCTGCCAGCAGCAAATGCCTGAGGGCCGCCCCACCTTCACAAATCCTCGTAGGAAGAGAAGAGACTCAAGTTCTTCAAAAATTTAAGAAAATGATTCAAAAGGTAGCTGCTAGGGAAAACGATCCCTGGTGGCAGGGTACACAAGAGACCCCAGTCTCAGCTGTCTTCTGCAGGGTCACAAATTCAGACCGCATGTCTGACCAGCAGGGAAGTTTAGGACAACTGTGTGCAGATACTCCCAATGTCTACCAGTTCACCTGTGCTTTAAGACTCCTTGCAAAGCCTCAGCTAGGAAAAGAATCACCTCTGGGTATCCAACAAAATAATCAGTTTCAATTTATTTCTTTCTTTATTTTCAGCCGTCGATCAGTTCACCAATTTCCATGAAGAAGTCATCCTCATCATTCTCTGGGTCCATGTCAATTTTGTCTTCCTGTTTGCCTCCTGAGATTTCCCAAAGGAACTGCTCAAAGTCGTCTTCCACAGAGAAGGGCCCTGAGAAGCTCAACCGGCGTTTCTTTACGGCTATTTGTGAGGAAGCTGAGGTCGAGCTTGAGACCTCTGACGGTGCCACAGAGTCTGCCAGGCTTCCAATGTGCAGTTCAGGACTGGGAAGAACAAGAAAGAGAGCAAATCAGCGTATGACATTCCTTAAGCAGAGAGATGTTTTCTGCAAACCAGCTCTTAAAATGGTAGTTAATCCCTCCTACCCCTCAGCCTTACGCAGGGATTGTTATTCAATTAACCTGGGGCTGCTTCTACAGTCCAATGTATCAGCAGGTACATTTTGCACTTTGGGGATTTATCCGCGAAGACACAGCATCTGGGGTCTGGCAAAGAAGGTTCCGTTTTTGTCGCCAGAGACACTTTGCCACCTTTACTAATTTGACTGCAAAAAGGTTACCAAGTCAACCTCTGCAGGCGTTCGGAAAACCCAAGAAGCCACTGAAAAGCTGTACCAACTTGCAGCGTTTTCAGGCAAGAATCTAGATAAGCAGTCCAGCCAGCTGCTAGAAACTTATTATTTCAGACGAATTTTTCCTCTGCTGGATTTTGGCATGAAGTATCTCAAAACTCTAATTTTTCCACGTGTGGGAAAAAAAAAACAAACCAACTTAGTTTCACGTGAAAGGCACACTGATCAAGAAAAAGAACAAGTTGTGGTTGTTACCTGGTTTGGGGTTTTCCTCTCCCGCGTATGGAGAAGAGGCTGCCCTCTGGCAAAGCCGGAACAACAGCCTAGGAAGAAGCAAGATGGTTTTTAGGATACACAGGTCAAAGACTGCTTTGCAGATTCTTCCTCCGCTGCTTCTCCTCTGGCATTGCTGAGCCTTAACCAAAATACAGAGCCAGGGCACACCTGAAGAAAAGTTAGCGTTCCCTTAACGTTTACTAACGGCCTTGGGTCTTTTTGAAGAACGCAGCATTAAGGGACGTAGCAGAGCATTATGTAAACACTGCCATTCACCTCGTAAAAAGCAGAAAGGTACTACAAGCGTCCTGGCGACCGCTTCTGGATTTAAAAGGGAACGGAGACCCGTAGAACATTTCAGTCTTTCATCTTTTCTCCAAGAGGAGGCTACAACTTGGGCATAAATTTTACTAGGGACCCACTACTGCCTCAGCCGCTCTCCTTACCACAGCTGCTTTTTTAGCTGAAGGCTCATTCCCGTCGCCACCAGTGGCACTCAATGGCTTCACAGCCGCCACGGCAGACGGATGACTCTCGGCTGCCTTACGTTTCAGTGGCTGCTTTGTGGGAGAGGTGGCTTTCCCATCCAAAGGCTTCAGGCACCCCTTCCGTCTGGCTAGAGTAAAAGGAAGAGAGAACTGATGCAGTCTTGCTCTGCCTCAGGAAAAAAAAAACAACAAACAAACAGGTTCTCTTAACAGCGCCACAACCCTTCTAGTTAAATGTATTTAGCCAGCACAATTCCACTGCCATTTCCCAGACTCTCGGCAGTATTTTCCACACCGTAAACTCTGTTTACCAACAAGCCATAAGAAGGAGCAAAGATATTACAAAAAGGAGCCAGAGTTACAACGTGAAAATTGTCACCCTCTGCCTTTCTTTCAAAGCATGACCTAAAGTAACTCTTTAACATACAGTCAACACTTACTTTCAGCTAACCATTCCAGAAGTTGAGCTGCCCGTTTCCCTGGTGATACGGCAGCACCCTTTCGGGGGCTTTCAACCCCATCTCCCGGAGATTTCACCAATATCCTCTTTGGAAGCTGATAAGCTGACCCTGAAACCACACTGGATTCAGGACTCCCTGATGCTGCAGTTTTATCCTTGATTGCCTGTTCAGTAGGAGATGGCACAGCAGCTGCTTCCTTCTGAAGCTTCTCTTCTTGGCGTTGCTTCAGTTGCCGCTTCTCCCACATTATCTCTTCAAGGCTCTTCACTTGAACTTTAGAATTAGTTGCACTCTGATCAGAGGGCTGGAAGGAAACAAAAGAAGAGGACTAAGGGGACAAAAATCTATGGAGATTTCATTCAGAAAATCTCAGTAGCAATCCCTCTGAAATAGCTCCGTGTGCAACAGAGCATGTTAATACCATTCAGATCTGACATTTTTCCCCATAAAACGTTGCCTGTAACCTGTAACAAGATCCATGCTTTGCTGTGGAAATAGTTTCAAAAGCCTACAATTCCCAACACAGCAAGCTTCTTCAACAGAGCAGAAGACTCTAGCTGTAATCTAGTACATTCTTTTTCAGCAACAGGAAGCCATACAAGCTCCCCCAAGACAGCATTCCCTGACAGACTGATTTCCTCTAATACAAACCTCCAGCCTTTTCTATTAAAGTTCTTAGCCCAGGATTTTAAGATCTCCTTCTTCCAGTCTCACAGATAAAGTCACGGAGAAGAAAAACATTAACCTCGCAGATTTTATCTGGTGCTAATAGGGTTTCTTATTCACTGTCAGGTATAATAAGATTAATTCAAAGCTTGGGGTTTAACACGTTGTCTGGAAATGCTATTCAAAGTAGTGACAGGACTTGCGACAGCACTGCAGCGCTTACCAAATGCGGAAAGGTAGGAACACACTCAAACTGGGAGCATGCAGCCAGTTACAAACAAAACATAACAAAATGTATCAAAAACTGTATGAATAGATAGATGTATGTCTTCACAAAGGACTCACCTCTGCAGCTGCAGAGACAGCTTTGGGAAAAGGCTTGCTCAATTCCACTATCATCTTTTCTTCTCTTCCAGGTGCTTCAAAACAAGAAAAAAAAAAAAAAAAAAAGAAGATCATCAGTTTGTCAACAGCAGAAATAAAGAAACCTGGCTACCTCTGTTTCCTTGTTCTGTCTATTTCCTCATGTCTAATAATGGGACAGAGGGAAAGGCTACAGTAAGCAATCCCTGCACCGTTCCAGCTCTCTTTCCCTCAATCGCACTATTCTCTTTTTACGTGGCTTATATAATCCAAACGGTATCTTTAGCGCTCTGCCAATTTTGACAAAAACTGGCCCTCACATTAAGAAGTTGATACATGCTTTGCAAACATAGATACATCAATAACTGAATTAAACAATGCATATGCCAAAGAGGAAGGTAAGCCTGGATTCAGCCCAGGGAAGATCCCATACCACAAGCGGATGGCAGAAAAAACAGAAGCAAGAAACTAGGCTACAAAGCTCCTCAGTGGAAGAATTTTCCAGTGGGAAATACAGAAAGCTATCACGCGATTCATGGAAAAGAATATGGTTGCATATTCTGGCACTTCCTTGCCTTCTGACTTTGTAGCCTTAAACTCTTCTACCCTCTACGATATGCAGAAGGAAAAAGCAAAGCAAAACCTCAGCAAACTGAATTTGCTCGACAGGGGAAGCGCTTCACCAGGGCAGGTATCAAATCACCTTATTACCTATTAGCTTTGTGATCCGTAACAACCTCCTCCCTGTCGGGGCAGGTTCAGGTTGTGCTGGTGGAGCTGGCACTTTTCCTCCACTCTGCTGCATCTGCAGAGCTTTCTCCCGCTTGATTTCTTCCAAGGTTTTAACACGCACTTCTCCTGCTGGCTTGGCTTTACGTGCCGGCTCTGCCGGGCGTGCTTGGCTGAGCACAGACGGAGCAAGTGTGCTCTGCTTCTTGGGTTTGCTCTCAACTTTTGTCTTGGTAGGAAACTCTTTTGTGTTTTGCTTCTCTCGTTCCAATCGTTTGTGGTTTTTTTCAGCCAGGGAGCCTGAGAAAGTTTTGACGTGAACTGCAGGGGAAGGTCTTGCCCCCAAGCTGGGATCTTCTGTTTTACAACGTCCTTCAGTCTGGGGTTTCACTTGGGGTTCTCCTCGTCTCCGATTAGTGCTCTCAAGTCGAATTTCCTCCAGTGTTTTCACATGGATCTCTCCTGCTGGCTTAGCAGCCTTCTCTGTCATCATCAAAAAGAAAGAGAAGCACCAACATTTAAGGAGAGTCCAGCAATATTTAAAGTCTCCAAAATCTGTCACAGTACTAAGGAAAACTAGGTTTGCGTGATCCCAAGAATGCATCTTAGGACAGCACCATTCTGCACGGTATTCTCCTCCTTTAAGCCACTTGTATTTTGAAAACTAGTGCTATCCGGAGAGAGTGGCGACACAAACAGCATTAGTTTATTTTATTTTGTTACTTTCTCAGACCGTTGTCTCTCTGTTCGCATCTCAAACTCCTGCTCCTGGCAGTGCTTCTGTCCTACTTGTGCGTAAGCATACTGCAGCTTCTGAGGGTTCACAGCAGTTTTCAAGCGGAAACCTTGATGAGGCACGAGTGGACAGTACACCCCCCCTCTAGAGCCAGATCTCTGACAGTGGCTAAACAGGACAGCTTCAGCACTCAAGCAAGAGGAATCAGGCAGGCTTTTTAAACTAATTTTAGGGCTGTATGGAAGTTCATGGAAAGACAAAAGGGGAAGGCATACTTAATAGCCAGTTCGTACCTGTCTCTGTACGGCTCTGTTCAGAGGGCAGTCCTAGCCTCTCCTTCAGAGGCCTGGGGACTTGAACTACAAGAGAGAACAGAAAAAGTGCGGCAGACTGCATAAATCTCCATTTGGTGCTCACGTTTCACAATGAGAGCCATCACTTCACTGGGATTCAGAGCTACCTTGAGCCCTCAACCAACACACAAAAAGAACCACTAGAAGAAAGGACAAACAGCAAACCTAAGCAGGAAATCTGTGCATCAAATCCAGATGTCTGCTTAGTAGCCGTACCTCTCTTTGGTGCGTTGTCAGCATTCTCCAGAACCTCTATCTTCTTCCCCAGCCTGTCAGCAAGGTTGCGCTTTAACGGAAGGACACTTTTACCAGCTTCAGAAAGAGAGAAAACAAGCAATACTTGAAGAACGTTTCTCTGCAGGAGGATTTTAGAACAGTCAGCCACAAACTTCAATGCTTCCAGGGATCTTTTCTTAGATTTGCCTTTCAGCTGCTTACCAAATTTGCCACTTCTGCCGCCAATACACATCTCTGCCAAAATGGATTTTCCTCCTGCACGCAGCAAAATTACCCTTAAACACAGTCACGTTTAGATGAGGGCACCTGAACAACAGCTCACAAAAAGCTCTTCCCTATGGAGGCTTTCCGTTTTCCCATCCTCTCACCAAGATTCACTTGAATCACAGGCTCCTCCCCTAAAACAAAGACTAATCTCTTCACTGCACAGAAACCAGTAGCCACTAAGAGCATTGTCCTTCTAGCCCACGTCCCAGCAAAAGGCACTCTTCTGGTAGCCAAACCACAGAAACGAGTGACTACGCGTAGTAGTAGTGCCACACGTTTTTTGCCTTTCAAAGGAATTTGTGCAGATCTGAACACCACCACTTATACACAGACTCCTATCACGCTACTGTCCGCAAGTGCCACCGTCAGCCTCGTCAACGCTTCAAAAATTGCCTACTTGTATAATACCATCTTCTATAGGTCTGCCCTTTCATTACTGCCCGCTTTTTCCACTTATCCCCTTTTTTGCATGCTGACACTCGTATTGACATTAGCCTCTCTCTCTGCTGCTACTGCACTTAACCCAACCGCTACTTCTGCCACGTGCTGTCGACACATTAGCTCATTCACAAATCTCACTCAACTTCAGGAACATGAGAGTCCAATTAAGCACACTGGAGAGTCTGTAAGGTGGTGTGATACATGATGAGCTACGGCTTAATGTCAGGCTGATAAAAACCGCTTCTGGATCTTTTATTGCAACACAACAACCTGAGCACCTACAAATGCCAAATACTTGCAATCAAACCAGGGCCTTGAAGCATAAAAGCATGGTTTTAATTAGAAAAGGCAGCACCAGCAGGCTAACCTGTCTGAATTATCTTAATTATTATTTGACCTTTCGGTTGAGGAGCCATGAAATGGAAACAATAGTATTCGCTGTTACCTTGCTTTGTAGACAGACTCACAGTTCTTACTACCGTCCGTACAATTTCCTTTTCTGGCACAGGAATAGCCCGAGATTGGAGCGGAGGAACAGAAACTCCTGAAGGACCTTCTGATCATAGCAAGCAAAACATGAGGATGTTTAGGGAAAAAGAAAACAACTAAAAAAACAAACAACCAACCAAAATAAAAGAACTATCACAAAGACCAAAGACATTAGTTATCCATTACTGTGAAACATACAATGACCACTGCATGTAAATAAGAGAAATGAGCAATTTCCCTTTGATTTGCCCTTGGAATTCCAATCTAGAATATCAGCTGTTGGAGTTTAAGAAAACAGATTGCATGCCAAAGTAGCTCAAGGCCTGCAGCTAAGCATGGAAGTCTGTCCCTCAAGCGGTTCTCAGCTGCAATCACCTCCCAGTCTGAACCCAACAGCCCCCAAAATTTTCCTTTCTCGTGCCAAGAATTGTATTCACCATTGCATAGCCAGCTATCCAGGTAGTATCAGAAGCTTAAAAAAAAAAAAAAAAAAAAAAAAAAAAATGAAGGTGAACAGAACGCAGAAGTAAGGGATCTTAACTCACCACCTTGGTTTTTTGTTTTTTCCTTTAGTTTCTCCAATTTGATTTCTTCAAGTGTTTTTATTCCAAAATTTATGTTGTCCTCTGAAAACAGAAAATGGTTAATGAAGCTGAGGCCTAAAGGCACATGTTGAAGAGCACACATCCTCAAGCTTCTTACAGCTCAGAACCCTTCCAAAGTCTTCCAAATAAACCCTCTCAACACTCCCCACCAGTAAAAAAAGCCATAGAACGGATGGGTATTTTGGTAAGCAACTGGCACCTCTCCTCCCATCCTACAGAGTAAAACCTACCGTCTTAAGCGTTTTAATCCATCTACACGATATTAGATTCCTCTGTCATTAGACATGGCTTCTTCCCACAGTGTTTGAAAGGACACATTTGCAGGCATTTAAACTCCACGCTGTGGCTCTATTTTCTTTTACAAAAGTCAACAGGGAGGAGTTGACCTGTCTGACCCAAGGGACATACGACATTATTAGAGAGGAATGAGCTCGTGGAAATAACTGACTCCATCCAGCTACCCGATGCTCTATCGTAGTTTTAGAACATATCGCTTTGGAGTTAATCGTCAAGTTCTCCTTCCAAGCCATCCTACTACAGCTGCTAGAATACCTTGCTTTGTATTAGCCCTGCCTTTCCTGGTGGAAATTATCCGCGATCCACTACAGGCTTCTGTTGCCGGTTGCTGGACAGGTGTTTTAGTTTCATCTCCTTCTTCAGAAAGCTGGTCTGAAAGTCCAAAATAAAACCTATTCAGTTATGGAGCAGGGATTACACAAGACGTTTCATGCTCATGTAGCTCGTACAATGACATTTCAGTCCACGGTTCATATTTTGTTCGTATTCTTAACTACAAGCAACTGTTTGTGGAAGGCTTTTTTTAAAAAGCTGTATTGACTTGACAGGCTCATATAAGCAAGAGCTATACCGGGGAAAAAATATTTAAGACTCCAGACTCTCGTCCGTAGCTTTAAACACTACACAGTTCTGGCACTCTGTGAATTTGTACATTCACCTCCGGCAGAAATGCCTTCAGTAAGTAAAAAGTACCCATCTTCATCATCATCTGCAGCACTGATTACAACTGCCTGGAGGATGTGTAGGACTTGGGACCTTTTCAGAGCTTTCCACTTTCATCACCCCCCTCAGCTGCGGAGAGGGACTCGACTGCACAGAAAGTCTGTTTTGCTGCAGTGACGCCTGAGCCATTTTCACATCATCTTCTGCAGGCTCAGGTGGACTTGGAAGCGTAGCTAGAGGAAGACGAGGATCATCTCTCATTTGGCCATGTAAAACTTTCACCCCAACCTTGCACTCACTGCCTAGATACGGTAGATAAGGTAGATAAGCCACCTGGCTGCTGAATTCAGAGTTTCCTATTCCCCACCCCTACGAACACACTAGGAACAACGGCTTCCCTTCACACACTCATCTCGCCACCCTACCCTCCAGAAAAGATTACATGAGGGGAAAGCAACCTGGAGTGCAAAGATCACACAAAGCACAGAGAAGCTGAGCATGAAAGAAAGAATTAAATACCAGAATTACAGTCCGTTTAGCTGAGAGCCTGTGACTGCACACTTCTCCCTACACTCATCAGTGAGCAGTTACTCGATGCCTTCTACGGCATTGTACCCACTCCTGAGTAATATTCAGAATTAATTCTTTAATGCTTAAAGGAAAAGGACCCAAGAAACTCACTTCTGCTTGGCGGGAAGAAGCGCCCATCAACATAGCGTCCTTTCGTGTGACGGAAGGCGCAGTTGGATTTTTGACAGCCAGCTGGTTGATTCTCCCAGTAGCAAGGGATCTCACTGCGTTTTTTCTGAAGACAGACAGAAAGAAAAGCTCATGGTAACACTCGCCTTAGGCTTGCTAAGAGACATAGTTACACGTCATGCCAGAGAGAGGGCTATCGCAGTGCAGTGCGGAAACATCGTTCCAAAGGGCAGTCTATCACTGAAAGCGTTGCAGGGCAGATCGACAAAGTTTGCGTACGCTGTAACTACTACATATTATCTAGCTTTCCTGTCATTCCGTTGGAGAAGACGGGGGCTCGCACACATCAGTTCAGGGTGGGCTAAACTAAGACAATGTGCAAAATACTGGGATTATTCAGAGGGAAAAAATGCCTTAAACTGCCTAGCTTGAATCTATCTCAAGTTATCTTTCAGAGCCTTATTTCCTTCCCATCTTCTCCCTCCCCACCCTGTGCTACCCCAAGACGTCAGAACAACGCCAGCACCTAATACAAAAATGTCTTGCTGAGATATACCTAAGAAATTGATCTTTCTTCCCCCAACTTCCTCCCACCCCCCTCCAAGTAACGGAAACCAGTATCCTTTGAAAGCAAGTAAATCTATCACGTACAAGCACATTCAGGCTGCCGACAGCAAGGAAAAATGCTTTCAGGGATTTAGTTGGAGAACACATCTTTAGGCAAACACTCACATCGACTTCCATGTGTCTGAATCTGCAGGTAGTCTTGAAACAGCGACCCTCCTGCCACAGCCTGCACACTCTCTCATTTCCCAGAGCGGCCGCACAGTGGCGGAAGGAACAGCTGTCTCCCTGTAACCAAAAGGAAACCCACAAAGAGGAAATTAAAACAGTACAGCCTCCAGAATTATCCATGCTAGTAGAACTGGACGCAGAATCGAACTGCTTGTGAAGTTAACAGAAATCTGGATGCCTCCGCCCCCTCCTCTCCTAAAAACTCAACAAGAAACCCCAAAGCAAAAGAAGCCCAAACATACCTTGTCACAGGTGGAATAGAAATAGAAGTAGCAGTCGTCCCCTTGCTTGGACATAATCGACACCGTCTGAGAACCAGCTCAGGTTCGAAGGCTTCGCTCTCAACAGGGACTTCCTCCCGTCCTGGCAAGAGCTGGCTTCGCTCTTTCTTGGACGGAAAGTCTCCTGATGGCTTGAGCGGTCAAATCTTCTTTTTCAAAGTAACCCTAAAGAAAGGTATCAGTAAGTGAAAAAGAAGAAACAGTCCTACTCCCTGGTCTAACCTTCCAGCTTGCTGACCTGCCTGTGTCCTGTACCAAAGACCAAGAAGGGAACAAAACTTTTTTGTTGCACCCCAACAAACGCACGAGAGGAGTACTATTGCACCTACCTGTGGGTACTTGCGGGTTATAAAGCACAAAGTATTTCACTTGGGCAGTCTCTCTTGCTGCTCTACTTTGTGCCTTTAATCGCTTACAAAAATAGTAAAGATGCTTAACGCCCCCCCTGTGTATCAGGACAGTCAGATCACAAGGAAGGCAGAGCACCAGGAACTACGTGTTCTCATCCCCCTTGTCAATCCGTCAGCCTTACCCCAGCCGCAAACAGCTGATGATGATTTACCTGCTGGTTACCGCACTCCACTAGGCTGACAGCGCCCTCGGTGTCACAAGTTACACAGAGAACGCTGCACTATGATGCGTATGCAAACCACCCAGCATGTCGTCTGAAGCACAGGACAAGCTCTTGCTAACACATCTTGTTCTCTGCATGAGAATCTGAAGCCAAGTTGTCCAAAGCTGAAGCAGAACAGTCAGAATTTCCACTCTTTACAGTTGTTTTAGTCAACTCGACCTGTTAAATACTGTCTGGACATACGTACACATACCCGTTCATGCACACGCCAAGAGCGAGGGATGATAAAGTCAGCAAGAGCGATAGTAAAAATTAGAATGTGGGGCTATTTGCCACAGCAGACTGCATAAAAAGTCTCTCATTTTGAGGGAACCGGCAAACCCAAAAGATCTACATAACAGTTTGATGAATATGCCTTCAAGGCTGATGCTTTATAACACGAGTGATTTTGGGGTCAGCACACAAACAGGCATACCTACGTACACGCATACGGTATCAACGTTTCTATACACACGAGCGTGCACAGCACATGGTGCACGATATCCGTAGCGAGAGCAACTCTCAGCCCTAATCGGACACGCGGAGTTGCAATCAATTAACAGCAGGGAGACAGCAGATCGAGGATACAGCAAGCTTTGAGAGGCAGGGAAATGCTTCCTTTGCAAGTGGCATGGCTGCGTGATACCAAGAATTTGGAATTACACTGATTTTCGGAAAGAATTTGTTCTCTTTTTACATCAGAGCCAATGCTACAAGTTTGCCATCATACGCTGTTCTCTAATCCATAAATCCATCATCATGCATTGCAGCAAGATCACGGAAGGTTTGAAAAGATGGCTTAGGTCCAGTTCGACAGCTGATGATTTTTTGGTGCCTCCAGCGCTGAAACTGATCTTCCCTAGCCACAAGCAGGTTTTTTGGATGCAAAGTCAGATACTGTGATTCTTACTGTTCTAAAGATACTAAATGCCATAAAACCTGCAACCACACCAGATAAAGCTCAAATTCAAGCGGTTCTGACCCCTTTCATTCCCATGCTGCGCGTTTCTGTGCAAGTATTTCTGACTCTCTTGGACAAAACGGAATGAAATAGTTCTTACGAGTTAATGACAAAAGGTTGGAACCTTCTACTCACACAAACACTAGCGGATTTTCCAGGATTTTTCTTTTTTTCTGGCAGGGGATTTTCCCAAATCTGAAATAAAGAGAGGGCAAGTTGGGTTCTCCTGTTAGTTACTGGGTTTTGACTGCTTGGCAAAGGGAATTGTTACGGGTTTGTGTGGCGGGGTTTTGGTAGCAGCGCAGGGGCCGCAGGGGTGGCTCCTGTGAGAAGCTGCTCGAAGCTCCCTCAGCTCGGAGTCGGACCCGCCTCTGGCCCAGGCCGACGCAATCAGCGACAGCGGCAGCGCCTCTGGGATGAAATATTTAAGAAGGGGAACCTGCAGCGAGTAGGGGGATTAGGAATGTGAGAGGAACAGCTCTGCAGATACCGGGGTCGGGGGGGAGGAGGGGCGCCTGAGGAGGTTGATGCCCCTGCAGCCCATGGAGCTGAACGGTGGAGCAGAGGCCCCCCAAGATGGCCGTGGCTCCATGGGAAAGCCCGCGCTGGAGCCGTGTGTGGCTGAAGACCGGCCCGCGGAAAGGACCCACGCCAGGGAAGTTTGTGAGGAACTGCAGCCCGCGGCAAGGACCAGACCTTCCTGAAGGACAGTCTCCCGTGGGAGGGACCTCACGGTGGAGCAGGGGCCGAGTGCGGAGTCCTCCTCCCCCTGAGGAGGAAGGAGGGGCAGAGACAACCTGTGAGGAACCGACCCCAGCCCCCATGCCCCGCCGCCGGGGGGAGGAGGGAGAGAAACCCGGGAGTGGAGTTGAGGCGGGAAGGAGGGAGGGGTGGGGGGCAGGTGGTCGCAGGTTTGGTTTTGCTTCCTAATATCCTTGGCTTGTTTGGATTTGCAGTAAACTAAACTGATTTTGTTTCTTCCCCAAGTTGAGCCTGTCTTTTGCCCGTGACCATAAGGGGCGAGTGATCTCTCCCACTCCTTATCTCCACCCACGAGCCTGCCTTATGTTTTCTGCTCATCCCACCGTGGCCCGGGGCGGCGGGGGGAGAGGAGAGTGAGCAAGCGGCTGCGTGGTGCTTTGTTACCGGCTGGGCTTCAACCACAACGGGAGTAAGACCAGTTGTTAAGCGCGAGGTTTCCTTCCCTTCCTCAGTATTGATGGGACTGTTCACTTTTCACCCTTAGCACCTTCAAAAACAGACTCTTGTGTCATACAGATTCCTACGCATCTCCTCCTAGAAATTACTGGATGTGTTACTGATGCCATTGATAATTAAATGAAGTTTCAAGCACGATTTCTGCAGTTTGCACAAGCCAACTCTTAAATGGAAGGCAATTAAGGACCACCGCTTTGCCCAGCAGAGGCATTCCAACACAAATCAGGAGGAATTCACGGTCTAGAAGGTGCCATTTCTTTTCCCTAGGAAGTGAGACACACCTGTACAGTGCAACTTTACTATGTCCACCGCCATGGGGGGAACAAGAGAAATCCCCTCAGATCTAGCTCTTTTGAATGTCCAAGCAGCTCAGCATTTCACTTGTCGCCTTCCATATTCCTGAGCAGGAGTTTGACTGGACCCCTCCTGCTACCCAGGCTGCAGAAAAACTGCAGCGCAGTCCATCCGTTGTTACACACATTTGAAAGACAAAGACTCGTCGCAGGCAGAGGCAGATTCTTTCTCCTTCACGTTCAACAAAACCACCAGCTCAAGAAACAGCAGGAACCGACACCTAGCCAGTATCCGCTCACTGTACTCCACACTCAACACTCTTCACAGGTTTTGTGCTTTGAAGCCTTGCTACGGGGAAGGCTCACGCAGCCACGTTTCAGGCGTCGCTCGGCTTACACAGACATACTGACATACCCAGCTCTTTCCTTGATTTTGGTTTGGAGCGAATTTCCTCTGCGTCGTCCAGCACCAAGTTCCTATATTCATCAAAGCCCTAAAAATCAGCAACAAAAGCCGCTGCTGAGCTACGTGCCCTGCTCTAAACTTCAGCAACAACACCACAAGCTATCGTGAGCTGTGCTGACGTGGGCTGGACAATTAAGACTATTAATTGGAGAGGCACGAGGTATTTCCACCCCCCATGCTAGTTTTTCCTGACAGAAAGAAACAGTTTTATGAATTGGAAGAACAACCAACAAAATACCCAATCCAAAGACATCCTGATACTCACAATGATGCAGCCTTCTAGCCGCATGTTCACTTGCTCATAAAGCCACACCTGGATCCTGGACCTCTGCAAAATGATGGAGGGGGAGAGCACAACAGGAACAGAAACACTCCACACAATTTTGTCCTCTCCTGTGCATTAAGAACTCCTTGCTGCCGACAGCTTTGTAACACTCGAGGCAGTAACTCTCACGCGTGGTTTCAGCAACGTCCTAAGCCATTTTTAAGGTGGTAGACTATTCTGGAAATCCTCTCTGCCTTCACTGGCGAACACGCAACAGCACAGGCTTTAGGACTGTCACAGAAAACATCCCTGCACACGTGACTGCAAGAGCAAACGCCTCTTACAAAGGTAACTCCTTAAGGTGAGAAGGAAAAACGCCCAACTCGGAACTAGCTGTTCTTCTCACGGATCGCAACGACAGCAAGTTCTTCAGTTCAAGCGAGACCGGCTCCAAAAACCCCATCCCGACCTCGGAAAGACCCGTCCGGCGTGCCGCCCCGCTCCCCACACGGCTCGAAGGGCCCTGCGCAAGAAGCACCGGGACGTTCCTCTCACACGGGGCCGAAGCCGCGGCAGCCCGGCGGTACTCACGTTCTGCAGGTAGCGGAAGATGAGGTTCTGGAGCGGAGCGTTAAGGACGCCCCACAGACAGACCACGCACCCCCACCTTTCCTGCCCCAGGGTTCGGTAAAAACGCTGTTAACTGCTGTCATGGGGAACAGCTCAACTACCGGTGAAGGCGGAGGCGGCCAGGCTACGTTTCATACAGGACCTTCAGGAGAATACGAGCATAACAGGGAAGAAGAAAATATTTACAGAAACCATGGCGTACACCAAACCCCATCTCCGCGGACAGAGCCTAGGCCGGGGACAGGGAAGGCTGACGACAGAGCAGGAGGAGGGAAGCAGCAAGGGGGAAGCCTTCCTCGCCGGGCTCTCGCGCGCTCTTCCTCTCTCCCAAAGTCCACGACCGACCGACCCATGCTGGCAGAAGTCTCAGCGGGAGAAAGTCCTTCGGCAGGATAAAGCGTCGGCAGCTTGGGGCTGGGTGACCCTTCTGGAGCCGGAACAGCACTTTGCTCAGTTTTGGTTTCAGACCTTTCCTCTAGGAACGAAGACAGCACAGTGGATTATCAAAGCACGCAAGTGTTTTCTTCCAAAGAGAAAGTATTGACAATCCACTCCAACAACCGATTTTTCCTCTGCCAGCAGCAAATGCCTGAGGGCCGCCCCACCTTCACAAATCCTCGTAGGAAGAGAAGAGACTCAAGTTCTTCAAAAATTTAAGAAAATGATTCAAAAGGTAGCTGCTAGGGAAAACGATCCCTGGTGGCAGGGTACACAAGAGACCCCAGTCTCAGCTGTCTTCTGCAGGGTCACAAATTCAGACCGCATGTCTGACCAGCAGGGAAGTTTAGGACAACTGCATGCAGATACTCCCAATGTCTACCAGTTCACCTGTGCTTTAAGACTCCTTGCAAAGCCTCAGCTAGGAAAAGAATCACCTCTGGGTATCCAACAAAATAATCAGTTTCAATTTATTTCTTTCTTTATTTTAAGCCTTAAGACTATGCGCTTCAGATGTCCAGCATTTCAGCAAGTTCCATGAGGAGCTCATCCTCATCCTTCTCTGGGTCCGGGTCAGTTATCTCGTCCAGTTTGCCTCCTGAGATTTCCCAAAGAAACTGCTCAAAGTCGTCTTCCACAGAGAAGGGGGCTTCCCAGGCCCCTGTGGAGCTCAACCCGTCTGTCTTTACTGCTACTCGTGAGGAAGCTGGGGTCGGGCTTGAGACCTCTGGCAGTGCCACAGAGTCTGCCAGGCTTCCAATGTGCAGTTCAGGACTGGGAAGAACAAGAAAGAGAGCAAATCAGCGTATGACATTCCTTAAGCAGAGAGATGTTTTCTGCAAACCAGCTCTTAAAATGGTAGTTAATCCCTCCTACCCCTCAGCCTTACGCAGGGATTGTTATTCAATTAACCTGGGGCTGCTTCTACAGTCCAATGTATCAGCAGGTACATTTTGCACTTTGGGGATTTATCCGCGAAGACACAGCATCTGGGGTCTGGCAAAGAAGGTTCCGTTTTTGTCGCCAGAGACACTTTGCCACCTTTACGAATTTGACTGCAAAAAGGTTACCGAGTCAACCTCCACAGGCGTTCAGAAAACCCAAGAAGCCACTGAAAAGCTGTACCAACTTGCAGCATTTTCAGACAAGAATCTAGATAAGCAGTCCAGCCAGCTGCTAGAAACTTATTATTTCAGACGAATTTTTCCTCTGCTGGATTTTGGCATGAAGTATCTCAAAACTCTAATCTTTCCACGTGTGGGAAAAAAAAAAAAACAAACAACTTAGTTTCACGTGAAAGGCACACTGATCAAGAAAAAGAACAAGTTGTGGTTGTTACCTGGTTTGGGGTTTTCCTCTCCCGCGTGTGGAGAGGAGGCTGCCCTCTGGCAAAGCCGGAACAACAGCCTAGGAAGAAGCAAGATGGTTTTTAGGATACACAGGTCAAAGACTGCTTTGCAGATTCTTCCTCCGCTGCTTCTCCTCTGGCATTGCTGAGCCTTAACCAAAATACAGAGCCAGGGCACACCTGAAGAAAAGTTAGCGTTCCCTTAACGTTTACTAACGGCCTTGGGTCTTTTTGAAGAACGCAGCATTAAGGGACGTAGCAGAGCATTATGTAAACACTGCCATTCACCTCGTAAAAAGCAGAAAGGTACTACAAGCGTCCTGGTGACCGCTTCTGGATTTAAAAGGGAACAGAGACCCGTAGAACGTTTCAGTCTTCCATCTTTTCTCCAAGAGGAGGCTACAACTTGGGCATAAATTTTACTAGGGACCCACTACTGCCTCAGCCGCTCTCCTTACCACAGCTGCTTTTTTAGCTGAAGGCTCCTTCCCGTCGCCACCAGTGGCACTCGGTGGCTTCACAGCCGCCACGGCAGACGGATGACTCTCGGCTGCCTTACGTTTCAGTGGCTGCTTTCTGGGGAAGGTGGCTTTCCCATCCAAAGGCTTCAGGCACACCTGCGGTTTGGCTAGAGTAAAAGGAAGAGAGAACTGATGCAGTCTTGCTCTGCCTCAGGAAAAAAACCCAACAAACAAACAGGTTCTCTTAACAGCACCACAATCCTTCTAGTTAAGTGTATTTAGCCAGCAGCTAAACAGGACAGCTTCAGCACTCGAGCAAGGGGAATCAGGCAGGTTTTTTTAAATTAACTTTTAGGGCCGTAGGAAAGCTCACGGAAAGACAAAAGGGGAAAGCATACTTAATAGCCAGTTCGTACCTGTCTCTGTACGGCTCTGTTCAGAGGGCAGTCCTAGCCTCTCCTTCAGAGACCTGGGGACTTGAACTACAAGAGAGAACAGAAAAAGTTCGGCAGACTGCATAAATCTCCATTTGGTGTTCACGTTTCACAATGAGAGCCATCACTTCACCGGGATTCAGAGCTACCTTGAGCCCTCAACCAACACGCAAAAAGAACCACTAGAAGAAAGGACAAACAGCAAACCTAAACAGAAAATCTGTGCATCAAATCCAGATGTCTGCTTAGTAGCTGCACCTCTCTTTGGTGCTTTGTCAGCATTCTCCAGAACCTCTATCTTCTTCCCCAGCCTGTCAGCAAGGTTGCGCTTTAATGGAAGGACACTTCTACCAGCTTCAGAAAGAGAGAAAACAAGCAATACTTGAAGAACGTTTCTCTGGAGGAGGATTTTAGAACAGTCAGCCACAAACTTCAATGCTTCCAGGGATCTTTTCTTAGATTTGCCTTTCAGCTGCTAACCAAATTTGCCACTTCTGCCTGCCGCCAATACACATCTCTGCCAAAATGGATTTTCCTCCGGCACACAGCAAAAATACCCTTAAACATAGTCATGTTTAGATGAGGGCACCCGAACAACAGCTCACAAAAAGTTCTTAGCTATGGAGGCTTTCTGTTTTCCCATCCTCTCGCCAAGATTCACTTGAATCACAGGCTCCTCCCCTAAAACAAAGACTAATCTCTTCACTGCACAGAAACCAGTAGCCACTAAGAGCATTGTCCTTCTAGCCCACGTCCCAGCAAAAGGCACTCTTCTGGTAGCCAAACCACAGAAACGAGTGACTACGCGTAGTAGTAGTGCCACACATTTTTTGCCTTTCAAAGGAATTTGTGCAGATCTGAACACCACCACTTATACACAGACTCCTATCACGCTACTGTCCGCAAGTGCCACCGTCAGCCTCGTCAACGCTTCAAAAATTGCCTACTTGTATAATACCATCTTCTATAGGTCTGCCCTTTCATTACTGCCCGCTTTTTCCACTTATCCCCTTTTTTGCATACTGACACTCGTATTGACATTAGCCTCTCTCTCTGCTGCTGCTTCACTTAACCCAACCGCTACTTCTGCCACGTGCTGTCGACACATTAGCTCCTTCACAAATCTCACTCAACTTCAGGAACATGAGAGTCCAATCAAGCACACTGGAGAGTCTGTAAGGTGGTGTAATACATGATGAGCTACGGCTTAATGTCAGGCTGATAAAAACCGCTTCTGGATCTTTTATTGCAACACAACAACCTGAGCACCTACAAATGCCAAATACTTGCAATCAAACCAGGGCCTTGAAGCATAAAAGCATGGTTTTAATTAGAAAAGGCAGCACCAGCAGGCTAACCTGTCTGAATTATCTTAATTATTACTTGACCTTTTTGACTGAGGAGCCATGAAATGGAAACAATAGTATTCACTACAAGTAGGGGATATTAACTCACCACCTTGGCTTTTTGTTTTTTTCTTTAGTTTCTCCAATTTGATTTCTTCAAGTGTTTTTATTCCAAAATTTAAATTGTCCTCTGAAAACAGAAAATGGTTAATGAAGCTGAGGCCTAAAGGCACATGTTGAAGAGCACACATCCTCAAGCTTCTTACAGCTCAGAACCCTTCCAAAGTCTTCCAAATAAACCCTCTCAACACTCCCCACCAGTAAAAAAAGCCATAGAACGGATGGGTATTTTGGTAAGCAACTGGCACCTCTCCTCCCATCCTACAGAGTAAAACCTACCGTCTTAAGCGTTTTAATCCATCTACACGATATTAGATTCCTCTGTCATTAGACATGGCCTCTTCCCACAGTGTTTGAAAGGACACATTTGCAGGCATTTAAACTCCACGCTGTGGCTCTATTTTGTTTTACAAAAGTCAACAGGGAGGAGTTGACCTGTCTGACCCAAGGGACATACAACATTATTAGAGAGGAATGAGCTCGTGGAAATAACTGACTCCATCCAGCTACCCGATGCTCTATCGTAGTTTTAGAACATATCGCTTTGGAGTTAATCGTCAAGTTCTCCTTCCAAGCCATCCTACTACAGCTGCTAGAATACCTTGCTTTGTATTAGCCCTGCCTTTCCTAGTGGAAATTATCCGCGATCCACTACAGGCTTCTGTTGCCGGTTGCTGGACAGGTGTTTTAGTTTCATCTCCTTCTTCAGAAAGCTGCTCTGAAAGTCCAAAATAAAACCTATTCAGTTATGGAGCAGGGATTATACAAGACGTTTCATGCTCATGTAGCACGTACAATGACATTTCAGTCCACGGTTCATATTCTGTTCGTATTCTTAACTACAAGCAACTGTTTGTGGGAGGTTTTTTTAAACAGTTATATTGACTTGACAGGCTCATATAAGCAAGAGCTATACCGGGGAAAAAATATTTAAGACTCCAGGCTCTCGTCCGTAGCTTTAAACACTACACAGTTCTGGCACTCTGTGAATTTGTACATTCACCTCCGGCAGAAATGCCTTCAGTAAGTAAAAAGTACCCATCTTCATCATCATCTGCAGCACTGATTACAACTGCCTGGAGGATGTGTAGGACTTGGGACCTTTTCAGAGCTTTCCACTTTCATCACCCCCCTCAGCTGCGGAGAGGGACTCGACTGCACAGAAAGTCTGTTTTGCTGCAGTGACGCCTGAGCCATTTTCACATCATCTTCTGCAGGCTCAGGTGGACTTGGAAGCGTAGCTAGAGGAAGACGAGGATCATCTCTCATTTGGCCATGTAAAACTTTCACCCCAACCTTGCACTCACTGCCTAGATACGGTAGATAAGGTAGATAACCCACCTGGCTGCTGAATTCAGAGTTTCCTATTCCCCACCCCTACGAACACACTAGGAACAACGGCTTCCCTTCACACACTCATCTCGCCACCCTACCCTCCAGAAAAGATTACATGAGGGGAAAGCAACCTGGAGTGCAAAGATCACACAAAGCACAGAGAAGCTGAGCATGAAAGAAAGAATTAAATACCAGAATTACAGTCCGTTTAGCTGAGAGCCTGTGACTGCACACTTCTCCCTACACTCATCAGTGAGCAGTTACTCGATGCCTTCTACGGCATTGTACCCACTCCTGAGTAATATTCAGAATTAATTCTTTAATGCTTAAAGGAAAAGGACCCAAGAAACTCACTTCTGCTTGGCGGGAAGAAGCGCCCATCAACATAGCGTCCTTTCGTGTGACGGAAGGCGCAGTTGGATTTTTGACAGCCAGCTGGTTGATTCTCCCAGTAGCAAGGGATCTCACTGCGTTTTTTCTGAAGACAGACAGAAAGAAAAGCTCATGGTAACACTCGCCTTAGGCTTGCTAAGAGACATAGTTACACGTCATGCCAGAGAGAGGGCTATCGCAGTGCAGTGCGGAAACATCGTTCCAAAGGGCAGTCTATCACTGAAAGCGTTGCAGGGCAGCTCGACAAAGTTTGCGTACGCTGTAACTACTACATATTATCTAGCTTTCCTGTCATTCCGTTGGAGAAGACGGGGGCTCGCACACATCAGTTCAGGGTGGGCTAAACTAAGACAATGTGCAAAATACTGGGATTATTCAGAGGGAAAAAAATGCCTTAAACTGCCTAGCTTGAATCTATCTCAAGTTATCTTTCAGAGCCTTATTTCCTTCCCATCTTCTCCCTCCCCACCCTGTGCTACCCCAAGACGTCAGAACAACGCCAGCACCTAATACAAAAATGTCTTGCTGAGATATACCTAAGAAATTGATCTTTCTTCCCCCAACTTCCTCCCACCCCCCTCCAAGTAACGGAAACCAGTATCCTTTGAAAGCAAGTAAATCTATCACGTACAAGCACATTCAGGCTGCCGACAGCAAGGAAAAATGCTTTCAGGGATTTAGTTGGAGAACACATCTTTAGGCAAACACTCACATCGACTTCCATGTGTCTGAATCTGCAGGTAGTCTTGAAACAGCGACCCTCCTGCCACAGCCTGCACACTCTCTCATTTCCCAGAGCGGCCGCACAGTGGCGGAAGGAACAGCTGTCTCCCTGTAACCAAAAGGAAACCCACAAAGAGGAAATTAAAACAGTACAGCCTCCAGAATTATCCATGCTAGTAGAACTGGACGCAGAATCGAACTGCTTGTGAAGTTAACAGAAATCTGGATGCCTCCGCCCCCTCCTCTCCTAAAAACTCAACAAGAAACCCCAAAGCAAAAGAAGCCCAAACATACCTTGTCACAGGTGGAATAGAAATAGAAGTAGCAGTCGTCCCCTTGCTTGGACATAATCGACACCGTCTGAGAACCAGCTCAGGTTCGAAGGCTTCGCTCTCAACAGGGACTTCCTCCCGTCCTGGCAAGAGCTGGCTTCGCTCTTTCTTGGACGGAAAGTCTCCTGATGGCTTGAGCGGTCAAATCTTCTTTTTCAAAGTAACCCTAAAGAAAGGTATCAGTAAGTGAAAAAGAAGAAACAGTCCTACTCCCTGGTCTAACCTTCCAGCTTGCTGACCTGCCTGTGTCCTGTACCAAAGACCAAGAAGGGAACAAAACTTTTTTGTTGCACCCCAACAAACGCACGAGAGGAGTACTATTGCACCTACCTGTGGGTACTTGCGGGTTATAAAGCACAAAGTATTTCACTTGGGCAGTCTCTCTTGCTGCTCTACTTTGTGCCTTTAATCGCTTACAAAAATAGTAAAGATGCTTAACGCCCCCCCTGTGTATCAGGACAGTCAGATCACAAGGAAGGCAGAGCACCAGGAACTACGTGTTCTCATCCCCCTTGTCAATCCGTCAGCCTTACCCCAGCCGCAAACAGCTGATGATGATTTACCTGCTGGTTACCGCACTCCACTAGGCTGACAGCGCCCTCGGTGTCACAAGTTACACAGAGAACGCTGCACTATGATGCGTATGCAAACCACCCAGCATGTCGTCTGAAGCACAGGACAAGCTCTTGCTAACACATCGCGTTCTCTGCATGAGAATCTGAAGCCAAGTTGTCCAAAGCTGAAGCAGAACAGTCAGAATTTCCACTCTTTACAGTTGTTTTAGTCAACTCGACCTGTTAAATACTGTCTGGACATACATACACATACCCGTTCATGCACACGCCAAGAGCGAGGGATGATAAAGTCAGCAAGAGCGATAGTAAAAATTAGAATGTGGGGCTATTTGCCACAGCAGACTGCATAAAAAGTCTCTCATTTTGAGGGAACCGGCAAACCCAAAAGATCTACATAACAGTTTGATGAATATGCCTTCAAGGCTGATGCTTTATAACACGAGTGATTTTGGGGTCAGCACACAAACAGGCATACCTACGTACACGCATACAGTATCAACGTTTCTATACACACGAGCGTGCACAGCACATGGTGCACGATATCCGTAGCGAGAGCAACTCTCAGCCCTAATCGGACACGCGGAGTTGCAATCAATTAACAGCAGGGAGACAGCAGATCGAGGATACAGCAAGCTTTGAGAGGCAGGGAAATGCTTCCTTTGCAAGTGGCATGGCTGCGTGATACCAAGAATTTGGAATTACACTGATTTTCGGAAAGAATTTGTTCTCTTTTTACATCAGAGCCAATGCTACAAGTTTGCCATCATACGCTGTTCTCTAATCCATAAATCCATCATCATGCATTGCAGCAAGATCACGGAAGGTTTGAAAAGATGGCTTAGGTCCAGTTCGACAGCTGATGATTTTTTGGTGCCTCCAGCGCTGAAACTGATCTTCCCTAGCCACAAGCAGGTTTTTTGGATGCAAAGTCAGATACTGTGATTCTTACTGTTCTAAAGATACTAAATGCCATAAAACCTGCAACCACACCAGATAAAGCTCAAATTCAAGCGGTTCTGACCCCTTTCATTCCCATGCTGCGCGTTTCTGTGCAAGTATTTCTGACTCTCTTGGACAAAACGGAATGAAATAGTTCTTACGAGTTAATGACAAAAGGTTGGAACCATCTACTCACACAAACACTAGCGGATTTTCCAGGATTTTTCTTTTTTTCTGGCAGGGGATTTTCCCAAATCTGAAATAAAGAGAGGGCAGGTTGGGTTCTCCTGTTAGTTACTGGGTTTTGACTGCTTGGCAAAGGGAATTGTTACGGGTTTGTGTGGCGGGGTTTTGGTAGCAGCGCAGGGGCCGCAGGGGTGGCTCCTGTGAGAAGCTGCTCGAAGCTCCCTCAGCTCGGAGTCGGACCCGCCTCTGGCCCAGGCCGACGCAATCAGCGACAGCGGCAGCGCCTCTGGGATGAAATATTTAAGAAGGGGAACCTGCAGCGAGTAGGGGGATTAGGAATGTGAGAGGAACAGCTCTGCAGATACCGGGGTCGGGGGGGAGGAGGGGCGCCTGAGGAGGTTGATGCCCCTGCAGCCCATGGAGCTGAACGGTGGAGCAGAGGCCCCCCAAGATGGCCGTGGCTCCATGGGAAAGCCCGCGCTGGAGCCGTGTGTGGCTGAAGACCGGCCCGCGGAAAGGACCCACGCCAGGGAAGTTTGTGAGGAACTGCAGCCCGCGGCAAGGACCAGACCTTCCTGAAGGACAGTCTCCCGTGGGAGGGACCTCACGGTGGAGCAGGGGCCGAGTGCGGAGTCCTCCTCCCCCTGAGGAGGAAGGAGGGGCAGAGACAACCTGTGAGGAACCGACCCCAGCCCCCATGCCCCGCCGCCGGGGGGAGGAGGGAGAGAAACCCGGGAGTGGAGTTGAGGCGGGAAGGAGGGAGGGGTGGGGGGCAGGTGGTCGCAGGTTTGGTTTTGCTTCCTAATATCCTTGGCTTGTTTGGATTTGCAGTAAACTAAACTGATTTTGTTTCTTCCCCAAGTTGAGCCTGTCTTTTGCCCGTGACCATAAGGGGCGAGTGATCTCTCCCACTCCTTATCTCCACCCACGAGCCTGCCTTATGTTTTCTGCTCATCCCACCGTGGCCCGGGGCGGCGGGGGGAGAGGAGAGTGAGCAAGCGGCTGCGTGGTGCTTTGTTACCGGCTGGGCTTCAACCACAATGGGAGTAAGACCAGTTGTTAAGCGCGAGGTTTCCTTCCCTTCCTCAGTATTGATGGGACTGTTCACTTTTCACCCTTAGCACCTTCAAAAACAGACTCTTGTGTCATACAGATTCCTACGCATCTCCTCCTAGAAATTACTGGATGTGTTACTGATGCCATTGATAATTAAATGAAGTTTCAAGCACGATTTCTGCAGTATGCACAAGCCAACTCTTAAATGGAAGGCAATTAAGGACCACCGCTTTGCCCAGCAGAGGCATTCCAACACAAATCAGGAGGAATTCACGGTCTAGAAGGTGCCATTTCTTTTCCCTAGGAAGTGAGACACACCTGTACAGTGCAACTTTACTATATCCACTGCCATGGGGGGAACAAGAGAAATCCCCTCAGATCTAGCTCTTTTGAATGTCCAAGCAGCTCAGCATTTCGCTTGTCGCCTTCCATATTCCTGAGCAGGAGTTTGACTGGACCCCTCCTGCCACCCGGGCTGCAGAAAAAGTGCAGTGCAGTCCATCCGTTGTTACACACATTTGAAAGACAAAGACTCAGGCAGAGGCAGATTCTTTCTCCTTCACGTTCAACAAAACCACCAGCTCAAGAAACAGCAGGAACCGACACCTAGCCAGTATCCGCTCACTGTACTCCACACTCAACACTCTTCACAGGTTTTGTGCTTTGAAGCCTTGCTACGGGGAAGGCTCACGCAGCCACGTTTCAGGCGTCGCTCGGCTTACACAGACATACTGACATACCCAGCTCTTTCCTTGATTTTGGTTTGGAGCGAATTTCCTCTGCGTCGTCCAGCACCAAGTTCCTATATTCATCAAAGCCCTAAAAATCAGCAACAAAAGCCGCCGCTGAGCTACGTGCCCTGCTCTAAACTTCAGCAACAACACCACAAGCTATCGTGAGCTGTGCTGACGTGGGCTGGACAATTAAGACTATTAATTGGAGAGGCACGAGGTATTTCCACCCCCCATGCTAGTTTTTCCTGACAGGAAGAAACAGTTTTATGAATTGGAAGAACAACCAACAAAATACCCAATCCAAAGACATCCTGATACTCACAATGATGCAGCCTTCTAGCCGCATGTTCACTTGCTCATAAAGCCACACCTGGATCCTGGACCTCTGCAAAACGATGGAGGGGGAGAGCACAACAGGAACAGAAACACTCCACACAATTTTGTCCTCTCCTGTGCATTAAGAACTCCTTGCTGCCGATAGCTCGAGGCAGTAACTCTCACGCGTGGTTTCGGTTATGTCATCGGTCATTTTTAAGGTGGTAGACTATTCTGGAAATCCTCTCTGCCTTCACTGGCGAACACGCAACAGCACAGGCTTTAAGACTGTCACGGAAAACATCCCTGCACACGTGACTGCAAGAGCAAACGCCTCTTACAAAGGTAACTCCTTAAGGTGAGAAGGAAAAACGCCCAACTCGGAACTAGCTGTTCTTCTCACGGATCGCAACGACAGCAAGTTCTTCAGTTCAAGCGAGACCGGCTCCAAAAACCCCATCCCGACCTCGGAAAGACCCGTCCGGCGTGCCGCCCCGCTCCCCACACGGCTCGAAGGGCCCTGCGCAAGAAGCACCGGGACGTTCCTCTCACACGGGGCCGAAGCCGCGGCAGCCCGGCGGTACTCACGTTCTGCAGGTAGCGGAAGATGAGGTTCTGGAGCGGAGCGTTAAGGACGCCCCACAGACAGACCACGCACCCCCACCTTTCCTGCCCCAGGGTTCGGTAAAAACGCTGTTAACTGCTGTCATGGGGAACAGCTCAGCTACCGGTGAAGGCGGAGGTGGTCAGGCTACGTTTCATACAGGACCTTCAGGAGAATACGAGCATAACAGGGAAGAAGAAAATATTTACAGAAACCATGGCGTACACCAAACCCCATCTCCGCGGACAGAGCCTAGGCCGGGGACAGGGAAGGCTGACGACAGAGCAGGAGGAGGGAAGCAGCGAGGGGGAAGCCTTCCTCGCCGGGCTCTCGCGCGCTCTTCCTCTCTCCCAAAGTCCACGACCGACCGACCCATGCTGGCAGAAGTCTCAGCGGGAGAAAGTCCTTCGGCAGGATAAAGCGTCGGCAGCTTGGGGCTGGGTGACCCTTCTGGAGCCGGAACAGCACTTTGCTCAGTTTTGGTTTCAGACCTTTCCTCTAGGAACGAAGACAGCACAGTGGATTATCAAAGCACGCAAGTGTTTTCTTCCAAAGAGAAAGTATTGACAATCCACTCCGACAACCGATTTTTCCTCTGCCAGCAGCAAATGCCTGAGGGCCGCCCCACCTTCACAAATCCTCGTAGGAAGAGAAGAGACTCAAGTTCTTCAAAAATTTAAGAAAATGATTCAAAAGGTAGCTGCTAGGGAAAACGATCCCTGGTGGCAGGGTACACAAGAGACCCCAGTCTCAGCTGTCTTCTGCAGGGTCACAAATTCAGACCGCATGTCTGACCAGCAGGGAAGTTTAGGACAACTGCGTGCAGATACTCCCAATGTCTACCAGTTCACCTGTGCTTTAAGACTCCTTGCAAAGCCTCAGCTAGGAAAAGAATCACCTCTGGGTATCCAACAAAATAATCAGTTTCAATTTATTTCTTTCTTTGTTTTCAGCCGTCGATCAGTTCACCAATTTCCATGAAGAAGTCATCCTCATCCTTCTCTGGGTCCATGTCAATTTTGTCTTCCTGTTTGCCTCCTGAGATTTCCCAAAGGAACTTCTCAAAGTCGTCTTCCACAGAGAAGGGCCCTGAGAAGCTCAACCGGCGTTTCTTTACGGCTATTTGTGAGGAAGCTGAGGTCGAGCTTGAGACCTCTGACGGTGCCACAGAGTCTGCCAGGCTTCCAATGTGCAGTTCAGGACTGGGAAGAACAAGAAAGAGAGCAAATCAGCGTATGACATTCCTTAAGCAGAGAGATGTTTTCTGCAAACCAGCTCTTAAAATGGTAGTTAATCCCTCCTACCCCTCAGCCTTACGCAGGGATTGTTATTCAATTAACCTGGGGCTGCTTCTACAGTCCAATGTATCAGCAGGTACATTTTGCACTTTGGGGATTTATCCGCGAAGACACAGCATCTGGGGTCTGGCAAAGAAGGTTCTGTTTTTGTCGCCAGAGACACTTTGCCACCTTTACGAATTTGACTGCAAAAAGGTTACCAAGTCAACCTCTGCAGGCGTTCAGAAAACCCAAGAAGCCACTGAAAAGCTGTACCAACTTGCAGCGTTTCCAGACAAGAATCTAGATAAGCAGTCCAGCCAGCTGCTAGAAACTTATTATTTCAGATGAATTTTTCCTCTGCTGGATTTTGGCATGAAGTATCTCAAAACTCTAATTTTTCCACGTGTGGGAAAAAAAAACCAAACCAACTTAGTTTCACACGAAAGGCACACTGATCAAGAAAATGAACAAGTTGTGGTTGTTACCTGGTTTGGGGTTTTCCTCTCCCGCGTATGGAGAGGAGGCTGCCCTCTGGCAAAGCCGGAACAACAGCCTAGGAAGAAGCAAGATGGTTTTTAGGATACACAGGTCAAAGACTGCTTTGCAGATTCTTCCTCCGCTGCTTCTCCTCTGGCATTGCTGAGCCTTAATCAAAATACAGAGCCAGGGCACACCTGAAGAAAAGTTAGCATTCCCTTAAAGTTTACTAACGACCTTGGGTCTTTTTGAAGAACGCAGCATTAATGGACGTAGCAGAGCATTATGTAAACACTGCCATTCACCTCGTAAAAAGCAGAAAGGTACTACAAGCGTCCTGGCGACCACTTCTGGATTTAAAAGGGAACGGAGACCCGTAGAACATTTCAGTCTTTCATCTTTTCTCCAAGAGGAGGCTACAACTTGGGCATAAATTTTACTAGGGACCCACTACTGCCTCAGCCGCTCTCCTTACCACAGCTGCTTTTTTAGCTGAAGGCTCATTCCCGTCGCCACCAGTGGCACTCGGCACGGCAGACGGATGACTCTCGGCTGCCTTACGTTTCAGTGGCTGCTTTGTGGGAGAGGTGGCTTTCCCATCCAAAGGCTTCAGGCACCCCTTCCGTCTGGCTAGAGTAAAAGGAAGAGAGAACTGATGCAGTCTTGCTCTGCCTCAGGAAAAAAAAAACGACAAACAAACAGGTTCTCTTAACAGCGCCACAACCCTTCTAGTTAAATGTATTTAGCCAGCACAATTCCACTGCCATTTCCCAGACTCTCGGCAGTATTTTCCACACCGTAAACTCTGTTTACCAACAAGCCATAAGAAGGAGCAAAGATATTACAAAAAGGAGCCAGAGTTACAACGTGAAAATTGTCACCCTCTGCCTTTCTTTCAAAGCATGACCTAAAGTAACTCTTTAACATACAGTCAACACTTACTTTCAGCTAACCATTCCAGAAGTTGAGCTGCCCGTTCCCCTGGTGATACGGCAGCACCCTTTCCGGGGCTTTCAACCCCATCTCCCGGAGATTTCACCAATATCCTCTTTGGAAGCTGATAAGCTGACCCTGAAACCACACTGGATTCAGGACTCCCTGATGCTGCAGTTTTATCCTTGATTGCCTGTTCAGTAGGAGATGGCACAGCAGCTGCTTCCTTCTGAAGCTTCTCTTCTTGGCGTTGCTTCAGTTGCCGCTTCTCCCACATTATCTCTTCAAGGCTCTTCACTTGAACTTTAGAATTAGTTGCACTCTGATCAGAGGGCTGGAAGGAAGCAAAAGAAGAGGACTAAGGGGACAAAAATCTATGGAGATTTCATTCAGAAAATCTCAGTAGCAATCCCTCTGAAATAGCTCCATGTGCAACAGAGCATGTTAATACCATTCAGATCTGACATTTTTCCCCATAAAACGTTGCCTGTAACCTGTAACAAGATCCATGCTTTGCTGTGGAAATAGTTTCAAAAGCCTACAATTCCCAACACAGCAAGCTTCTTCAACAGAGCAGAAGACTCTAGCTGTAATCTAGTACATTCTTTTTCAGCAACAGGAAGCCATACAAGCTCCCCCAAGACAGCATTCCCTGACAGACTGATTTCCTCTAATACAAACCTCCAGCCTTTTCTATTAAAGTTCTTAGCCCAGGATTTTAAGATCTCCTTCTTCCAGTCTCACAGATAAAGTCACGGAGAAGAAAAACATTAACCTCGCAGATTTTATCTGGTGCTAATAGGGTTTCTTATTCACTGTCAGGTATAATAAGATTAATTCAAAGCTTGGGGTTTAACACGTTGTCTGGAAATGCTATTCAAAGTAGTGACAGGACTTGCGACAGCACTGCAGCGCTTACCAAATGCGGAAAGGTAGGAACACACTCAAACTGGGAGCATGCAGCCAGTTACAAACAAAACATAACAAAATGTATCAAAAACTGTATGAATAGATAGATGTATGTCTTCACAAAGGACTCACCTCTGCAGCTGCAGAGACAGCTTTGGGAAAAGGCTTGCTCAATTCCACTATCATCTTTTCTTCTCTTCCAGGTGCTTCAAAACAAGCAAAAAAAAAAAAAAAAAAAGAAGATCATCAGTTTGTCAACAGCAGAAATAAAGAAACCTGGCTACCTCTGTTTCCTTGTTCTGTCTATTTCCTCATGTCTAATAATGGGACAGAGGGAAAGGCTACAGTAAGCAAGCCCTGCACCGTTCCAGCTCTCTTTCCCTCAATCGCACTATTCTCTTTTTACATGGCTTATATAATCCAAACGGTATCTTTAGCGCTCTGCCAATTTTGACAAAAACTAGCCCTCACATTAAGAAGTTGATACATGCTTTGCAAACATAGATACATCAATAACTGAGTTAAACAACGCATATGCCAAAGAGGAAGGTAAGCCTGGATTCAGCCCAGGGAAGATCCCATACCACAAGCGGATGGCAGAAAAAACAGAAGCAAGAAACTAGGCTACAAAGCTCCTCAGTGGAAGAATTTTCCAGTGGGAAATACAGAAAGCTATCACGTGATTCATGGAAAAGAATATGGTTGCATATTCTGGCACTTCCTTGCCTTCTGACTTTGTAGCCTTAAACTCTTCTACCCTCTACGATATGCAGAAGGAAAAAGCAAAGCAAAACCTCAGCAAACTGAATTTGCTCGACAGGGGAAGCGCTTCACCAGGGCAGGTATCAAATCACCTTATTACCTATTAGCTTTGTGATCCGTAACAACCTCCTCCCTGTCGGGGCAGGTTCAGGTTGTGCTGGTGGAGCTGGCACTTTTCCTCCACTCTGCTGCATCCGCAGAGCTTTCTCCCGCTTGATTTCTTCCAAGGTTTTAACACGCACTTCTCCTGCTGGCTTGGCTTTACGTGCCGGCTCTGCCGGGCGCGCTTGGCTGAGCACAGACGGAGCAAGTGTGCTCTGCTTCTTGGGTTTGCTCTCAACTTTTGTCTTGGTAGGAAACTCTTTTGTTTTTTGCTTCTCTCGTTCCAATCGCTTGTGGTTTTTTTCAGCCAGGGAGCCTGAGAAAGTTTTGACGTGAACTGCAGGGGAAGGTCTTGCCCCCAAGCTGGGATCTTCTGTTTTACAACGTCCTTCAGTCTGGGGTTTCACTTGGGGTTCTCCTCGTCTCCGATTAGTGCTCTCAAGTCGAATTTCCTCCAGTGTTTTCGCATGGATCTCCCCTGCTGGCTTAGCAGCCTTCTCTGTCATCATCAAAAAGAAAGAGAAGCACCAACATTTAAGGAGAGTCCAGCAATATTTAAAGTCTCCAAAATCTGTCACAGTACTAAGGAAAACTAGGTTTGCGTGATCCCAAGAATGCATCTTAGGACAGCACCATTCTGCACGGTATTCTCCTCCTTTAAGCCACTTGTATTTTGAAAACTAGTGCTATCCGGAGAGAGTGGCGACACAAACAGCATTAGTTTATTTTATTTTGTTACTTTCTCAGACCGTTGTCTCTCTGTTCGCATCTCAAACTCCTGCTCCTGGCAGTGCTTCTGTCCTACTTGTGCGTAAGCATACTGCAGCTTCTGAGGGTTCACAGCAGTTTTCAAGCGGAAACCTTGATGAGGCACGAGTGGACAGTACACCCCCCCTCTAGAGCCAGATCTCTGACAGTGGCTAAACAGGACAGCTTCAGCACTCAAGCAAGAGGAATCAGGCAGGCTTTTTAAACTAATTTTAGGGCTGTATGGAAGTTCATGGAAAGACAAAAGGGGAAGGCATACTTAATAGCCAGTTCGTACCTGTCTCTGTACGGCTCTGTTCAGAGGGCAGTCCTAGCCTCTCCTTCAGAGACCTGGGGACTTGAACTACAAGAGAGAACAGAAAAAGTTCGGCAGACTGCATAAATCTCCATTTGGTGCTCACGTTTCACAATGAGAGCCATCACTTCACTGGGATTCAGAGCTACCTTGAGCCCTCAACCAACACACAAAAAGAACCACTAGAAGAAAGGACAAACAGCAAACCTAAGCAGGAAATCTGTGCATCAAATCCAGATGTCTGCTTAGTAGTCGTACCTCTCTTTGGTGCGTTGTCAGCATTCTCCAGAACCTCTATCTTCTTCCCCAGCCTGTCAGCAAGGTTGCGCTTTAACAGAAGGACACTTCTACCAGCTTCAGAAAGAGAGAAAACAAGCAATACTTGAAGAACGTTTCTCTGCAGGAGGATTTTAGAACAGTCAGCCACAAACTTCAATGCTTCCAGGGATCTTTTCTTAGATTTGCCTTTCAGCTGCTAACCAAATTTGCCACTTCTGCCTGCCGCCAATACACATCTCTGCCAAAATGGATTTTCCTCCGGCACACAGCAAAATTACCCTTAAACACAGTCACGTTTAGATGAGGGCACCTGAACAACAGCTCACAAAAAGCTCTTCCCTATGGAGGCTTTCTGTTTTCCCATCCTCTCGCCAAGATTCACTTGAATCACAGGCTCCTCCCCTAAAACAAAGACTAATCTCTTCACTGCACAGAAACCAGTAGCCACTAAGAGCATTGTCCTTCTAGCCCACGTCCCAGCAAAAGGCACTCTTCTGGTAGCCAAACCACAGAAACGAGTGACTACGCGTAGTAGTAGTGCCACACGTTTTTTGCCTTTCAAAGGAATTTGTGCAGATCTGAACACCACCACTTATACACAGACTCCTATCACGCTACTGTCCGCAAGTGCCACCGTCAGCCTCGTCAACGCTTCAAAAATTGCCTACTTGTATAATACCATCTTCTATAGGTCTGCCCTTTCATTACTGCCCGCTTTTTCCACTTATCCCCTTTTTTGCATACTGACACTCGTATTGACATTAGCCTCTCTCTCTGCTGCTGCTTCACTTAACCCAACCGCTACTTCTGCCACGTGCTGTCGACACATTAGCTCATTCACAAATCTCACTCAACTTCAGGAACATGAGAGTCCAATCAAGCACACTGGAGAGCCTGTAAGGTGGTGTAATACATGATGAGCTACGGCTTAATGTCAGGCTGATAAAAACCGCTTCTGGATCTTTTATTGCAACACAACAAACTGAGCACCTACAAATGCCAAATACTTGCAATCAAACCAGGGCCTTGAAGCATAAAAGCATGGTTTTAATTAGAAAAGGCAGCACCAGCAGGCTAACCTGCCTGAATTATCTTAATTATTACTTAACCTTTCGGTTGAGAAGCCATGAAATGGAAACAATAGTATTCACTACAAGTAGGGGATATTAACTCACCACCTTGGCTTTTTGTTTTTTCCTTTAGTTTCTCCAATTTGATTTCTTCAAGTGTTTTTATTCCAAAATTTAAATTGTCCTCTGAAAACAGAAAATCGTTAATGAAGCTGAGGCCTAAAGGCACATGTTGAAGAGCACACATCCTCAAGCTTCTTACAGCTCAGAACCCTTCCAAAGTCTTCCAAATAAACCCTCTCAACACTCCCCACCAGTAAAAAAAGCCATAGAACGGATGGGTATTTTGGTAAGCAACTGGCACCTCTCCTCCCATCCTACAGAGTAAAACCTACCGTCTTAAGCGTTTTAATCCATCTACACGATATTAGATTCCTCTGTCATTAGACATGGCTTCTTCCCACAGTGTTTGAAAGGACACATTTGCAGGCATTTAAACTCCACGCTGTGGCTCTATTTTGTTTTACAAAAGTCAACAGGGAGGAGTTGACCTGTCTGACCCAAGGGACATACGACATTATTAGAGAGGAATGAGCTCGTGGAAATAACTGACTCCATCCAGCTACCCGATGCTCTATCGTAGTTTTAGAACATATCGCTTTGGAGTTAATCGTCAAGTTCTCCTTCCAAGCCATCCTACTACGGCTGCTAGAATACCTTGCTTTGTATTAGCCCTGCCTTTCCTAGTGGAAATTATCCGCAATCCACTACAGGCTTCTGTTGCCGGTTGCTGGACAGGTGTTTTAGTTTCACCTCCATCTTCAGAAAGCTGCTCTGAACGTCCAAAATAAAACCTATTCAGTTACGGAGCAGGGATTATACAAGACGTTTCATGCTCATGTAGCACGTACAATGACATTTCAGTCCACGGTTCATATTTTGTTCGTATTCTTAACTACAAGCAACTGTTTGTGGAAGGCTTTTTTTAAACAGCTGTATTGACTTGACAGGCTCATATAAGCAAGAGCTATACCGGGGAAAAAATATTTAAGACTCCAGACTCTTGTCCGTAGCTTTAAACACTACACAGTTCAGGTACTCTGTGAATTTATACATTCACCTCCAGCAGAAATGCCTTCAGTAAGTAAAAAGTACCCATCTTCATCATCATCTGCAGCACTGATTACAACTGCCTGGAGGATGTGTAGGACTTGGGACCTTTTCAGAGCTTTCCACTTTCATCACCCCCCTCAGCTGCTGAGAGGGACTCGACTGCACAGAAAGTCTGTTTTGCTGCAGTGACGCCTGAGCCATTTTCACATCATCTTCTGCAGGCTCAGGTGGACTTGGAAGCGTAGCTAGAGGAAGACGAGGATCATCTCTCATTTGGCCATGTAAAACTTTCACCCCAACCTTGCACTCACTGTCTAGATACGGTAGATAAGGCAGATAACCCACCTGGCTGCTGAATTCAGAGTTTCCTATTCCCCACCCCTACGAACACACTAGGAACAACGGCTTCCCTTCACACACTCATCTCGCCACCCTACCCTCCAGAAAAGATTACATGAGGGGAAAGCAACCTGGAGTGCAAAGATCACACAAAGCACAGAGAAGCTGAGCATGAAAGAAAGAATTAAATACCAGAATTACAGTCCGTTTAGCTGAGAGCCTGTGACTGCACACTTCTCCCTACACTCATCAGTGAGCAGTTACTCGATGCCTTCTACGGCATTGTACCCACTCCTGAGTAATATTCAGAATTAATTCTTTAATGCTTAAAGGAAAAGGACCCAAGAAACTCACTTCTGCTTGGCGGGAAGAAGCGCCCATCAACATAGCGTCCTTTCGTGTGACGGAAGGCGCAGTTGGATTTTTGACAGCCAGCTGGTTGATTCTCCCAGTAGCAAGGGATCTCACTGCGTTTTTTCTGAAGACAGACAGAAAGAAAAGCTCATGGTAACACTCGCCTTAGGCTTGCTAAGAGACATAGTTACACGTCATGCCAGAGAGAGGGCTATCGCAGTGCAGTGCGGAAACATCGTTCCAAAGGGCAGTCTATCACTGAAAGCGTTGCAGGGCAGATCGACAAAGTTTGCGTACGCTGTAACTACTACATATTATCTAGCTTTCCTGTCATTCCGTTGGAGAAGACGGGGGCTCGCACACATCAGTTCAGGGTGGGCTAAACTAAGACAATGTGCAAAATACTGGGATTATTCAGAGGGAAAAAAATGCCTTAAACTGCCTAGCTTGAATCTATCTCAAGTTATCTTTCAGAGCCTTATTTCCTTCCCATCTTCTCCCTCCCCACCCTGTGCTACCCCAAGACGTCAGAACAACGCCAGCACCTAATACAAAAATGTCTTGCTGAGATATACCTAAGAAATTGATCTTTCTTCCCCCAACTTCCTCCCACCCCCCTCCAAGTAACGGAAACCAGTATCCTTTGAAAGCAAGTAAATCTATCACGTACAAGCACATTCAGGCTGCCGACAGCAAGGAAAAATGCTTTCAGGGATTTAGTTGGAGAACACATCTTTAGGCAAACACTCACATCGACTTCCATGTGTCTGAATCTGCAGGTAGTCTTGAAACAGCGACCCTCCTGCCACAGCCTGCACACTCTCTCATTTCCCAGAGCGGCCGCACAGTGGCGGAAGGAACAGCTGTCTCCCTGTAACCAAAAGGAAACCCACAAAGAGGAAATTAAAACAGTACAGCCTCCAGAATTATCCATGCTAGTAGAACTGGACGCAGAATCGAACTGCTTGTGAAGTTAACAGAAATCTGGATGCCTCCGCCCCCTCCTCTCCTAAAAACTCAACAAGAAACCCCAAAGCAAAAGAAGCCCAAACATACCTTGTCACAGGTGGAATAGAAATAGAAGTAGCAGTCGTCCCCTTGCTTGGACATAATCGACACCGTCTGAGAACCAGCTCAGGTTCGAAGGCTTCGCTCTCAACAGGGACTTCCTCCCGTCCTGGCAAGAGCTGGCTTCGCTCTTTCTTGGACGGAAAGTCTCCTGATGGCTTGAGCGGTCAAATCTTCTTTTTCAAAGTAACCCTAAAGAAAGGTATCAGTAAGCGAAAAAGAAGAAACAGTCCTACTCCCTGGTCTAACCTTCCAGCTTGCTGACCTGCCTGTGTCCTGTACCAAAGACCAAGAAGGGAACAAAACTTTTTTGTTGCACCCCAACAAACGCACGAGAGGAGTACTATTGCACCTACCTGTGGGTACTTGCGGGTTATAAAGCACAAAGTATTTCACTTGGGCAGTCTCTCTTGCTGCTCTACTTTGTGCCTTTAATCGCTTACAAAAATAGTAAAGATGCTTAACGCCCCCCCTGTGTATCAGGACAGTCAGATCACAAGGAAGGCAGAGCACCAGGAACTACGTGTTCTCATCCCCCTTGTCAATCCGTCAGCCTTACCCCAGCCGCAAACAGCTGATGATGATTTACCTGCTGGTTACCGCACTCCACTAGGCTGACAGCGCCCTCGGTGTCACAAGTTACACAGAGAACGCTGCACTATGATGCGTATGCAAACCACCCAGCATGTCGTCTGAAGCACAGGACAAGCTCTTGCTAACACATCGCGTTCTCTGCATGAGAATCTGAAGCCAAGTTGTCCAAAGCTGAAGCAGAACAGTCAGAATTTCCACTCTTTACAGTTGTTTTAGTCAACTCGACCTGTTAAATACTGTCTGGACATACATACACATACCCGTTCATGCACACGCCAAGAGCGAGGGATGATAAAGTCAGCAAGAGCGATAGTAAAAATTAGAATGTGGGGCTATTTGCCACAGCAGACTGCATAAAAAGTCTCTCATTTTGAGGGAACCGGCAAACCCAAAAGATCTACATAACAGTTTGATGAATATGCCTTCAAGGCTGATGCTTTATAACACGAGTGATTTTGGGGTCAGCACACAAACAGGCATACCTACGTACACGCATACAGTATCAACGTTTCTATACACACGAGCGTGCACAGCACATGGTGCACGATATCCGTAGCGAGAGCAACTCTCAGCCCTAATCGGACACGCGGAGTTGCAATCAATTAACAGCAGGGAGACAGCAGATCGAGGATACAGCAAGCTTTGAGAGGCAGGGAAATGCTTCCTTTGCAAGTGGCATGGCTGCGTGATACCAAGAATTTGGAATTACACTGATTTTCGGAAAGAATTTGTTCTCTTTTTACATCAGAGCCAATGCTACAAGTTTGCCATCATACGCTGTTCTCTAATCCATAAATCCATCATCATGCATTGCAGCAAGATCACGGAAGGTTTGAAAAGATGGCTTAGGTCCAGTTCGACAGCTGATGATTTTTTGGTGCCTCCAGCGCTGAAACTGATCTTCCCTAGCCACAAGCAGGTTTTTTGGATGCAAAGTCAGATACTGTGATTCTTACTGTTCTAAAGATACTAAATGCCATAAAACCTGCCACCACACCAGATAAAGCTCAAATTCAAGCGGTTCTGACCCCTTTCATTCCCATGCTGCGCGCTTCTGTGCAAGTATTTCTGACTCTCTTGGACAAAACGGAATGAAATTGTTCTTACGAGTTAATGACAAAAGGTTGGAACCATCTACTCACACAAACACTAGCGGATTTTCCAGGATTTTTCTTTTTTTCTGGCAGGGGATTTTCCCAAATCTGAAATAAAGAGAGGGCAAGTTGGGTTCTCCTGTTAGTTACTGGGTTTTGACTGCTTGGCAAAGGGAATTGTTACGGGTTTGTGTGGCGGGGTTTTGGTAGCAGCGCAGGGGCCGCAGGGGTGGCTCCTGTGAGAAGCTGCTCGAAGCTCCCTCAGCTCGGAGTCGGACCCGCCTCTGGCCCAGGCCGACGCAATCAGCGACAGCGGCAGCGCCTCTGGGATGAAATATTTAAGAAGGGGAACCTGCAGCGAGTAGGGGGATTAGGAATGTGAGAGGAACAGCTCTGCAGATACCGGGGTCGGGGGGGAGGAGGGGCGCCTGAGGAGGTTGATGCCCCTGCAGCCCATGGAGCTGAACGGTGGAGCAGAGGCCCCCCAAGATGGCCGTGGCTCCATGGGAAAGCCCGCGCTGGAGCCGTGTGTGGCTGAAGACCGGCCCGCGGAAAGGACCCACGCCAGGGAAGTTTGTGAGGAACTGCAGCCCGCGGCAAGGACCAGACCTTCCTGAAGGACAGTCTCCCGTGGGAGGGACCTCACGGTGGAGCAGGGGCCGAGTGCGGAGTCCTCCTCCCCCTGAGGAGGAAGGAGGGGCAGAGACAACCTGTGAGGAACCGACCCCAGCCCCCATGCCCCGCCGCCGGGGGGAGGAGGGAGAGAAACCCGGGAGTGGAGTTGAGGCGGGAAGGAGGGAGGGGTGGGGGGCAGGTGGTCGCAGGTTTGGTTTTGCTTCCTAATATCCTTGGCTTGTTTGGATTTGCAGTAAACTAAACTGATTTTGTTTCTTCCCCAAGTTGAGCCTGTCTTTTGCCCGTGACCATAAGGGGCGAGTGATCTCTCCCACTCCTTATCTCCACCCACGAGCCTGCCTTATGTTTTCTGCTCATCCCACCGTGGCCCGGGGCGGCGGGGGGAGAGGAGAGTGAGCAAGCGGCTGCGTGGTGCTTTGTTACCGGCTGGGCTTCAACCACAACGGGAGTAAGACCAGTTGTTAAGCGCGAGGTTTCCTTCCCTTCCTCAGTATTGATGGGACTGTTCACTTTTCACCCTTAGCACCTTCAAAAACAGACTCTTGTGTCATACAGATTCCTACGCATCTCCTCCTAGAAATTACTGGATGTGTTACTGATGCCATTGATAATTAAATGAAGTTTCAAGCACGATTTCTGCAGTTTGCACAAGCCAACTCTTAAATGGAAGGCAATTAAGGACCACCGCTTTGCCCAGCAGAGGCATTCCAACACAAATCAGGAGGAATTCACGGTCTAGAAGGTGCCATTTCTTTTCCCTAGGAAGTGAGACACACCTGTACAGTGCAACTTTACTATGTCCACTGCCATGGGGGGAACAAGAGAAATCCCCTCAGATCTAGCTCTTTTGAATGTCCAAGCAGCTCAGCATTTCGCTTGTCGCCTTCCATATTCCTGAGCGGGAGTTTGACTGGACCCCTCCAGCTACCCGGGCTGCAGAAAAAGTGCAGCGCAGTCCATCCGTTGTTACACACATTTGAAAGACAAAGACTCGTCTCAGGCAGAGGCAGATTCTTTCTCCTTCACGTTCAACAAAACCACCAGCTCAAGAAACAGCAGGAACCGACACCTAGCCAGTATCCGCTCACTGTACTCCACACTCAACACTCTTCACACGTTTCGTGCTTTAAAGCCTTGCTACGGGGAAGGCTCACGCAGCCAGGTTTCAGGCATCGCTCGGCCTACACAGACATACTGACATACCCAGCTCTTTCCTTGATTTTGGTTTGGAGCGAATTTCCTCTGCGTCGTCCAGCACCAAGTTCCTATATTCATCAAAGCCCTAAAAATCAGCAACAAAAGCCGCCGCTGAGCTACGTGCCCTGCTCTAAACTTCAGCAACAACACCACAAGCTATCGTGAGCTGTGCTGACGTGGGCTGGACAATTAAGACTATTAATTGGAGAGGCACGAGGTATTTCCACCCCCCATGCTAGTTTTTCCTGACAGGAAGAAACAGTTTTATGAATTGGAAGAACAACCAACAAAATACCCAATCCAAAGACATCCTGATACTCACAATGATGCAGCCTTCTAGCCGCATGTTCACTTGCTCATAAAGCCACACCTGGATCCTGGACCTCTGCAAAACGATGGAGGGGGAGAGCACAACAGGAACAGAAACACTCCACACAATTTTGTCCTCTCCTGTGCATTAAGAACTCCTTGCTGCCGACAGCTTTGTAACACTCGAGGCAGTAACTCTCACGCGTGGTTTCAGCAACGTCCTAAGCCATTTTTAAGGTGGTAGACTATTCTGGAAATCCTCTCTGCCTTCACTGGCGAACACGCAACAATACAGGCTTTAGGACTGTCACGGAAAACATCCCTGCACACGTGACTGCAAGAGCAAACGCCTCTTACAAAGGTAACTCCTTAAGGTGAGAAGGAAAAACGCCCAACTCGGAACTAGCTGTTCTTCTCACGGATCGCAACGACAGCAAGTTCTTCTGTTCAAGCGAGACCAGCTCCAAAAACCCCATCCCGACCTCGGAAAGACCCGTCCGGCGTGCCGCCCCGCTCCCCACACGGCTCGAAGGGCCCTGCGCAAGAAGCACCGGGACGTTCCTCTCACACGGGGCCGAAGCCGTGGCAGCCCGGCGGTACTCACGTTCTGCAGGTAGCGGAAGATGAGGTTCTGGAGCGGAGCGTTAAGGACGCCCCACAGACAGACCACGCACCCCCACCTTTCCTGCCCCAGGGTTCGGTAAAAACGCTGTTAACTGCTGTCATGGTGAGACAAGGGGAGTCAAAAGAATCTCAGTAGACATAATAAAGGGGGGGTGAAAGATAATGTTTAGTGCTTACATTGTTGAAATTAGCTGAGGTAGAGACAGTCCTTGATAAGAAGAGCTGGTCCCAAGAACCAGCCAATGAGGTAAAGACAGTCCTTGATAAGAAGCAGGAGCAGGCCCCAAGAGCCAGCTAAGACTGGTCTTGCGGCTTGGGTGAATACCAAGAAATCACTGAGCCTGCGCAAGGAAAAAGGTTACTAGCGGTGACGAAGAGGAGTCATCTATGTTCATCTCTGCGACCACCAGACGACCACCATAAAGAGGCCCTGCGCAGGCGCAGTTGGGAGGGGACTATGGAAATGACCTCTCGGAGCTAATTTTAATATGAAGCGGGGATAGGTCATGCATATGTATAGGCGTATTGTGAATATGTAATACCTGACTATAAACTTGAGGCGAACTGGCGAGTCGGGCGCGCACGACTTTGGTGGGACTACCCCCCGTGCCGCCCAGCGCTGAATGAACATACCTACTTTACAATCTCACTGATTGTGGAGTCTGTTTTCCGCATGTCAGTTTGGCGAGCCGGGCAGGAGACTCTCTGCTCGGCTGTGGGACCGACTGCAGAGCGGACACCCCTCGGCACGCCCCGAGCACTTTCCTCGGAGGAGCCTCCGCTGCCAGCCGCTCACCGCGGGAGCAGACAACAACCTCCTGAAGCCGCGGACCAAACGGTATGTTTTACAAGGGGAGCCTGTAAAAGTACGGGCCGGGGTAGCTGGTAAATCGCACAGAGACATCTGGCGTGCAGCATAGTCCCTGTAAGGGAGGAGGGTACCCTGTATGGGGGGATTTGCTGACCGATAGAGCGGCCGCTAGCGATCTTGGGGGTAGATCGAGCAAATCTGGGGTGACTGCTGCATCCCGGTATCGGGAGCCAGGACGGACCTGTCGATGACTGGTATATAAGAGGCAGGAGAAGGGTAAGCGCACCCCCTCGCAATTGCGCTTGGTTTATGGGGTAAGTGGACCCCCTCGCAATTGCGCTTGGTTTATTTTTGCAGCTGCTGAAGGTTGTCAACTGGAGCGATGCTTGTATGACGTGAATGTTTGGAAATTTATGTTAAAGATTTTGTGTGGGTGTGTGGAAATGATATGTTGAAATTTATAGGTGTATGTATGTTTGTTAATGTGTGAATGTCTTTATGTATTAATAGGGGTGATTTCTTGCTTTGTATGTGGGCTTACAACTGGACTATATAATAATTAGCATCCGGCTTGGGTTTTGTTGAAGTGTAAATCTTGTGGGAGAAGCTGGTAGAGTGTTTTCTCCAAATTCCACACTTTTATGATTGGGAAAGAGCTCACTAAGAATCCAAAATACTGAGATTGGTGTGTAAAGGAAAATTTAATTCCAGAAATTTGGGACGTGTGGGAGGAAAACTGGGGAAGACTGTAAAAGAAGTGTAAGAAACAATTTGCATGGAAGCTTATTAAAAGGAGAAGCTAAGATCAAACTTAAGAATCATTAGGAGGAGTTATAAAATGGGAAACAATCAAGGAGGAATATCGAGGAAAAGTCCTCTGGGTTGTGTAATTGCCCACTGGAAAGATATTGTTGGGACCGGCGGTACGGAAAGTAAAAAGAACCTTATTAAATACTGCAATCAATGGTGGCCATTGTATAAGTTAGAAAGTGATGCTAAGTGGCCACTTAATGGATCACTAGATTATAATACTCTATTACAACTAATGTTGTTTTTAAGGAGAGAAGGAAAATGGGATGAGATTTCGTATGCAGACATGTTTTTCACCCTCCGAAATCATCCAGAGTGGCAAAGGGACTGTGGAATGGTACCCCCACAGGACCCCATGGTGCTTGCACTTGAGCGAGAGAACAACAAGGAGCTTAGAGGTAAACTGAGGCGGTGTTGTTCGGCATGTAGTATTGGACAAAGATGTACAAAGACAAATAAAATTCATCAGGTACCAGAACAAGATCTAACTGATTTGTTTAAGCCTCCCCCTCGACCACAGGAACAGGATGCAGACTCGGATAGAACTCCGACCCCCCTGAGCAGTCCTGTATCCTCCCGTACTAGGAAGAAAATTGCCTCAACAGCTTTACAAGTACCTCTCCGAGAGGCGGTGGGGCCAGAGGGTGGGACGATGCTAATCAAAGTACCCTTTTCTACTGCTGACCTAGGGGAATGGAAAAAGGTTGCAAAAGATTATAGGAGAGATCCGATAACTGTAGCTAAGCATTTCCAATTTATTGTGAAACAGCATAACCCTGATTGGAAGGATATACAGTTATTATTGGAATATATGACTGAGACAGAGAAACAGCTGATTTTAAAAACAGCAGGAAACCTTGCTGAAGATCATTATAAGATTACAGGAGGGGACATTAAGGAATATTTCCCTCTTCAAGACCCAAAGTGGGATGCTAATAGATCTGCACATATGGAAAGATTGCAGGGGTATCAGGAGTGGATTATAAAAGGAATGGAGAGAGCGATCCCCAAAACTATAAATTGGTCAGCTTTATATGCAGTTAAACAGAGTCCTTCCAAGTCTCCATCCGAATTCCTGGATCGACTGAGGGATGTAATGCACCGCAACACACCGCTGGATCCTGGGTCAGAGATAGGAATACAACAATTAGTCTCCCTGTTTTGGGGTCAGTCTACAGGGGATATAAGGCGCAAACTTCAGAAATTACGCCCTACAGAAAGTAGGAATTTAGAAATATTGTTGGACGAAGCATGGAGGGTATTTAGTAACAGAGAAGAAGGATACAGGCAAGGGCAAAGGAAATTAGTGGCTGTTATTCAGGAAGAAAGAGGAAGAGGGCCTAGACGAGACTTGTGCTTTGTGTAAGAAATTCGGTCATTAGAAAAGGGAATGCCCAAGGAACAAGGAGGATGAGAGGGCTCAAACAGGAAGAACGGTAGCCCCTGTGAAGGGAGACTGACAGGAACCTGGGGAATCTACCCTAGCGGATCCACTGGTTATAATTAAGCTAGGGAAAACACAACAAGAGGTAGAATTTTTGGTAGATACAGGAGCAACATACTCGGTTTTGAATCAGGCTTTGATGCCCCTGGGAAACGATTATGTCATGGTGAAAGGAGCAACTGGCCAAAGTGAAAAGGCATATTTTTGTAAACCTTTAGAATATAAATTAGGAAAACAGTGGGGCATTCATAAATTTTTATATATGCCCAACTCCCCAAAGCCACTTCTGGAAAGGGACTTGTTGGAACAATTGAGAGCAAAAATTGTATTCAAAAAGGGAGAAATTACTCTGGAGGTAAAAGATCAGCAATATATTCAAATATTGAGCCTAACCTTAACCAGTCTCCCCTTAGAAGGAAATATTAACGAGGACATCTTAAACCAAGTGTACCCGGGGGTATGGGCTACCGATGCACCTGGAAGAGCGAAAAGTGCTCCACCTGTTGAAGTTAGGATCAAGGAAGGCCAAAAGCCGGTAAGAATTAAACAATATCCCCTAAAGAAGGAAGACAGAGAAGGAATCCGGCCGGTGATAGAAAAATTTTTGCAGTTGGGGTTACTAAATGAGTGTGAGTCTGAATTCAATACCCCTATATTACCTGTTCGGAAGCCCGATGGGTCATATCGGGTGGTCCAAGACTTACGGGTGGTGAATAAGATAACTGAAGATCTTTACCCGGTAGTGGCGAACCCATATACCCTGTTGACCGTATTAACACCTGAATTGACTTGGTTTACTGTTTTAGATTTGAAGGATGCTTTCTTTTGCCTCCCTCTCCATGAAGCCAGCCAAAAATTATTTGCATTTGAATGGGAAAACCCCAAGAGTGGTCGAAAGACCCAGCTCACTTGGACGGTGTTGCCACAAGGATTTAAGAATAGTCCTACCATTTTTGGCAATCAGCTTGCGAAAGACTTAGAGTCCTGGGAAGCCCCGTCTGAGGAGGGGAAGCTGTTGCAGTATGTGGATGATATCCTGATCGCCACTAAACCAGAGAAAGATTGTATGACATGGACGGTGAGTCTGTTGAATTTCCTGGGACTCCAGGGGTACCGGGTATCCAAGAAAAAGGCACAGGTAATGCAACGCAAAGTGAATTATTTGGGCTATGAAATTAGTGCGGGACAAAGAACTTTGGGACAGGCCCGTAAAGAGGCAATATGTCAAACTCGTAGACCTCAGACAGTAAAAGAGTTACGGACTTTTCTGGGAATGACAGGGTGGTGCCGATTGTGGATCTATAATTATGGATTGCTTGTTAAACCACTGTATGCATTGACAGCCACTGAGCAGAAACACCTTGAGTGGAATAAGGAGACCGAACGAGCCTTTGAGCTACTGAAAAAGGCTTTGATGTTGGCCCCGGCCTTAGGACTCCCAGATGTGAGTAAGCCGTTTCTTCTTTACTCCCACGAGAAGCAGGGCATTGCCCTGGGAATATTAGCACAAAACCTGGGCCCATATCGACGGGCAGTTGCCTACCTCTCTAAGCAGTTAGACACGACTGCAAAAGGTTGGCCTGGATGCCTGCGGGCGGTTGCGGCCGTGATACTGAATATACAGGAAGCCCGAAAGTTTACTCTGGGCCAGAAAATGACTGTTCTGGTGTCTCACACAGTATCAGCAGTACTGGAAGCAAAAGGTGGACACTGGCTCTCTCCACAAAGATTCCTGAGATATCAAGCTATATTGGTAGAGCAGGATGACGTGGAGATTATAGTCACTAACATTGTCAACCCAGCTTCTTTTCTCAGCGGGAACGCAGGAGAACCGGTACATCATGACTGTTTGGAAACCATCGAAGCAACATATGCCAGTCGCCCAGACCTGAAAGACAGCCCCATGGAAAACGGAGAAACTTGGTTCACAGACGGAAGCAGTTACGTCCTAAATGGTAATCGACATGCAGGATATGCCGTCACCACCAGCCAAGAGGTAATAGAATCAGGGGCTTTGCCCATGAACACCTCCGCACAGAAGGCAGAAATAATTGCTCTAACCCGCGCCCTGGAATTGGCCCAGGGCAAAGTTGTGAACGTTTATACAGACTCAAAATATGCCTTTGGAGTTGTACACGCACATGGAGCAATTTGGAAGGAGAGAGGACTATTGAGTTCTCAAGGGAAAAATATCAAACACACAGAAGAAATTCTGAAGTTACTGGAAGCTGTCCAGCTCCCTAAGAAAGTAGCAATTATGCATATTAAGGCACACCAGAAAGTGAGCTCAAATTTGGAAAAAGGGAATGAGCTGGCGGACAGAGAGGCAAAACAAGTGGCCAAAACAAAGGTAAAAACAGAAGGGGCCTTAATTCCTGATAGACAGATTTCCCTAGAAGGTAAGCCAGAATACACTAAGGAAGAACAAAAGCTCATTACAGATTTAGAAGGGTCATATAATGAAGAGGGGTGGGCTCATACCCCAGAGGGAAAGCTAATCGTTCCCTCTTGCTTATTATGGCATTTGATATGGAAGGAACATAGGAAAAGACATTGGGGAACAGAAGCTCTGTATAATCATTTGATAAGAGAAATTGTGGCTAGAAATTTATACACCACGGTGAGACAGGTGACACGACAGTGTGATCTTTGCCTCCAGACTAATCCTAAGAATACCCCCAAGCTGGAAATGGGCCAGATTGGAAAAGGCAATGGGCCTGGACAACAATGGCAAATTGATTTTACAGAACTTCCAAGAAAAGGGGGGTATCGATATTTATTGGTATTAACTGATACCTTTTCAAGCTGGCCAGAAGCATTCCCAACAAGAACGGCTAAAGCTCGGGAGGTAACTAAAATACTGGTACAAGAGATAATACCACGTTTTGGGGTTCCAGCAACCATATCCTCTGACAGAGGACCACATTTTGTCTCAAAAATAGTACAACAAATTAGCCGCCACTTGGGTATAGATTGGCAGCTTCATACTCCATATCACCCCCAGTCGAGTGGTCAAGTGGAAAAAATGAACCACTTAATCAAACAGCAAATTGTGAAATTAGGACAAGAAGCAAATCTGACATGGCCTCAGTCTCTCCCTTTAGCCCTTCTGCGTATACGAACAAGACCAAGGGTGAAAGAAGGACTGAGCCCCTTTGAAATTCTGTATGGACAACCCTATGGGATACAGAGAGGGGTGTCTGTACAAGCGGGGGATGAAATTATGACTTCTTACATGGTGACATTAGGTAAGCAACTTAATAAAATCAGGAAGCATGTGGTAGGGACTTGAGGGAGAGGTTTGGATGGGCCTGTGCATAATATACAACCAGGGGATTATGTGTATATAAAGTCTCTTACAGAAAAAACTCTGGAGCCGCAGTGGGAAGGACCATTTCAAGTACTACTTACCTCCTTCACCGCGATTAAGATCAAGGAACAGAACGCCTGGATCCATCACACTAGGATGAAGAAGGCACCCAAAGGACAATGGACTTCACAGGAAAAAGGACCTTTGAAGCTCAGATTTGTGAGACATTGATTGTTATGTTTCTGAGTTGGACCTTGTCCAAGGGGCAGGCTTGGGATTGAAATACTTATTTAAATATGACAGAGAGTATCTCGAAAGTACTAAATTTATCAGATTGTTGGGTATGTAATCCCCTTCCTCAGGGGAACATGGAGCTCCCCTTTTTAGGAATCCCAACCACAAATTGGACATCTCTTACTGAAGATGGGCCAGACAGGAATGGATCATGCCCTCATGGAAAGGGAAATACCCAGCAGGGACCCAACTTTGATCTGGAGGTGCCCAACCCTAAAGAGATCTTAATTACTGGCCGTTGCTTAAATATTACTGATAATATTTGAGGAGACATGGATAATTGTAGCCTTGCGGAAAATCTGGGAGCTTTTGATAAAGGAAAATTAGAACGCCTTGGACTAAACTTAAGTATCAGTTTCTATTATATCCGGAAACCAAAGGCGGGGCCAGGAAAGAAGGGGCAAGAACAAGACAGAAGGGAGACACATCCCGGTCCAAGATGCAACACAGGGCCCGGATACTGGTGGCTCTGTGGGGATAGTAGGGCCAGAAAGAGTTTACCCCAGAACTGGAAGGGACACTGTGTTCGAGAGTACCTTGCACCTCAGACCAGTATATTCGAGGGAGCTTCGCCTCCCCGAGGGTTTTTAAGAACACCTTGGCTCCGTGTAAAACGGGCTGAAAACCCACTAGTTATTCGAGGTACTGGGTACCACAGTTTTGTCCGATGGTTAATTCCCTCTTTAGGGGTAAGCGACTTGGAGAAAGCTATCGTGAATATATCTGCTACATTAGAGATTATAGAACGTGCTACAATTGATGCAATTCGAGGGCTGCAACTGGAAATACAATCCCTAAGTAAAGTAGTACTCCAAAATAGAATGAGATTGGACATGCTTTTAGCAAAAGAAGGGGGCTTATGTGTAGTTATAAACCAAACTTGCTGTACCTATATCAATCAAAACCAACGAATTGAAACAGATCTTGAGGAGATATGGGAAAGGACTAAAATACTACATGAAGTTTCCCAAGATGACACTTCTTGGGGCTTGACAGGCATATTAGAAAAACTAACCTCCTGGTTGCCAAATTTGACATGGTTAAAGCATTTGTTTGTCACTATAATAATCATCATTCTCTTGTCTGTGGTCCTTTGCATAGTGGTTCGATGTGGCCTTTTGTGCTGTAAGAGTACAAGAGACTCTTACAGTGAATGGAAAAAGAATCAGTTATGACGAAAACTGGAGACCAACAAATACTTTGAGAGGATGCTAGATAGGGAAATAATGTATTAGAAGTACTAGGATTAAATATAGTAAAAGAATTTAATATTTTCTAGAACAGGGGGGACTGAGACAAGGGGAGTCAAAAGAATCTCAGTAGACATAATAAAGGGGGGGTGAAAGATAATGTTTAGTGCTTACATTGTTGAAATTAGCTGAGGTAGAGACAGTCCTTGATAAGAAGAGCTGGTCCCAAGAACCAGCCAATGAGGTAAAGACAGTCCTTGATAAGAAGCAGGAGCAGGCCCCAAGAGCCAGCTAAGACTGGTCTTGCAGCTTGGGTGAATACCAAGAAATCACTGAGCCTGCGCAAGGAAAAAGGTTACTAGCGGTGACGAAGAGGAGTCATCTATGTTCATCTCTGCGACCACCAGACGACCACCATAAAGAGGCCCTGCGCAGGCGCAGTTGGGAGGGGACTATGGAAATGACCTCTCGGAGCTAATTTTAATATGAAGCGGGGATAGATCATGCATATGTATAGGCGTATTGTGAATATGTAATACCTGACTGTATAAACTTGAGGCGAACTGCCGAGTCGGGTGCGCACAACTTTGGTGGGACTACCCCCCGTGCCACCCAGCGCTGAATGAACATACCTACTTTACAATCTCACTGATTGTGGAGTCTGTTTTCCGCACGTCAATGGGGAACAGCTCAACTACTGGTGATGGCGGAGGCGGCCAGGCTACGTTTCATACAGGACCTTCAGGAGAATACGAGCATAGCAGGGAAGAAGAAAATATTTACAGAAACCACGGCGTACACCAAACCCCATCTCCGCGGACAGAGCCTAGGCCGGGGACAGGGAAGGCTGACGACAGAGCAGGAGAAGGGAAGCAGCGAGGGCGAAGCCTTCCTCGCCGGGCTCTCACGCGCTCTTCCTCTCTCCCAAAGTCCACGACCGACCGACCCATGCTGGCAGAAGTCTCAGCGGGAGAAAGTCCTTCGGCAGGATAAAGCGTCGGCAGCTTGGGGCTGGGTGACCCTTCTGGAGCCGGAACAGCACTTTGCTCAGTTTTGGTTTCAGACCTTTCCTCTAGGAACGAAGACAGCACAGTGGATTATCAAAGCACGCAAGTGTTTTCTTCCAAAGAGAAAGTATTGACAATCCACTCCGACAACCGATTTTTCCTCTGCCAGCAGCAAATGCCTGAGGGCCGCCCCACCTTCACAAATCCTCGTAGGAAGAGACGAGACTCAAGTTCTTCAAAAATTTAAGAAAATGATTCAAAAGGTAGCTGCTAGGGAAAACGATCCCTGGTGGCAGCGTACACAAGAGACCCCAGTCTCAGCTGTCTTCTGCAGGGTCACAAATTCAGACCGCATGTCTGACCAGCAGGGAAGTTTAGGACAACTGCGTGCAGATACTCCCAATGTCTACCAGTTCACCTGTGCTTTAAGACTCCTTGCAAAGCCTCAGCTAGGAAAAGAATCACCTCTGGGTATCCAACAAAATAATCAGTTTCAATTTATTTCTTTCTTTATTTTCAGCCGTCAATCAGTTCACCAATTTCCATGAAGAAGTCATCCTCATCATTCTCTGGGTCCATGTCAATTTTGTCTTCCTGTTTGCCTCCTGAGATTTCCCAAAGAAACTGCTCAAAGTCGTCTTCCACAGAGAAGGGCCCTGAGAAGCTCAACCGGCGTTTCTTTACGGCTATTTGTGAGGAAGCTTGAGACCTCTGACGGTGCCACAGAGTCTGCCAGGCTTCCAATGTGCAGTTCAGGACTGGGAAGAACAAGAAAGAGAGCAAATCAGCGTATGACATTCCTTAAGCAGAGAGATGTTTTCTGCAAACCAGCTCTTAAAATGGTAGTTAATCCCTCCTACCCCTCAGCCTTACGCAGGGATTGTTATTCAATTAACCTGGGGCTGCTTCTACAGTCCAATGTATCAGCAGGTACATTTTGCACTTTGGGGATTTATCCGCGAAGACACAGCATCTGGGGTCTGGCAAAGAAGGTTCCGTTTTTGTCGCCAGAGACACTTTGCCACCTTTACGAATTTGACTGCAAAAAGGTTACCAAGTCAACCTCTGCAGGCGTTCCGAAAACCCAAGAAGCCACTGAAAAGCTGTACCAACTTGCAGCGTTTCCAGACAAGAATCTAGATAAGCAGTCCAGCCAGCTGCTAGAAACTTATTATTTCAGACGAATTTTTCCTCTGCTGGATTTTGGCATGAAGTATCTCAAAACTCTAATTTTTCCACGTGTGGGAAAAAAAAAACAAACCAACTTAGTTTCACACGAAAGGCACACTGATCAAGAAAAAGAACAAGTTGTGGTTGTTACCTGGTTTGGGGTTTTCCTCTCCCGCGTATGGAGAAGAGGCTGCCCTCTGGCAAAGCCGGAACAACAGCCTAGGAAGAAGCAAGATGGTTTTTAGGATACACAGGTCAAAGACTGCTTTGCAGATTCTTCCTCCGCTGCTTCTCCTCTGGCATTGCTGAGCCTTAACCAAAATACAGAGCCAGGGCACACCTGAAGAAAAGTTAGCGTTCCCTTAAAGTTTACTAACGACCTTGGGTCTTTTTGAAGAACGCAGCATTAAGGGACGTAGCAGAGCATTATGTAAACACTGCCATTCACCTCGTAAAAAGCAGAAAGGTACTACAAGCGTCCTGGCGACCGCTTCTGGATTTAAAAGGGAACGGAGACCCGTAGAACATTTCAGTCTTTCATCTTTTCTCCAAGAGGAGGCTACAACTTGGGCATAAATTTTACTAGGGACCCACTACTGCCTCAGCCGCTCTCCTTACCACAGCTGCTTTTTTAGCTGAAGGCTCCTTCCCGTCGCCACCAGTGGCACTCAATGGCTTCACAGCCGCCACGGCAGACGGATGACTCTCGGCTGCCTTACGTTTCAGTGGCTGCTTTGTGGGAGAGGTGGCTTTCCCATCCAAAGGCTTCAGGCACCCCTTCCGTCTGGCTAGAGTAAAAGGAAGAGAGAACTGATGCAGTCTTGCTCTGCCTCAGGAAAAAAAAAACAACAAACAAACAGGTTCTCTTAACAGCGCCACAACCCTTCTAGTTAAATGTATTTAGCCAGCACAATTCCACTGCCATTTCCCAGACTCTCGGCAGTATTTTCCACACCGTAAACTCTGTTTACCAACAAGCCATAAGAAGGAGCAAAGATATTACAAAAAGGAGCCAGAGTTACAACGTGAAAATTGTCACCCTCTGCCTTTCTTTCAAAGCATGACCTAAAGTAACTCTTTAACATACAGTCAACACTTACTTTCAGCTAACCATTCCAGAAGTTGAGCTGCCCGTTCCCCTGGTGATACGGCAGCACCCTTTCCGGGGCTTTCAACCCCATCTCCCGGAGATTTCACCAATATCCTCTTTGGAAGCTGATAAGCTGACCCTGAAACCACACTGGATTCAGGACTCCCTGATGCTGCAGTTTTATCCTTGATTGCCTGTTCAGTAGGAGATGGCACAGCAGCTGCTTCCTTCTGAAGCTTCTCTTCTTGGCGTTGCTTCAGTTGCCGCTTCTCCCACATTATCTCTTCAAGGCTCTTCACTTGAACTTTAGAATCAGTTGCACTCTGATCAGAGGGCTGGAAGGAAGCAAAAGAAGAGGACTAAGGGGACAAAAATCTATGGAGATTTCATTCAGAAAATCTCAGTAGCAATCCCTCTGAAATAGCTCCGTGTGCAACAGAGCATGTTAATACCATTCAGATCTGACATTTTTCCCCATAAAACGTTGCCTGTAACCTGTAACAAGATCCATGCTTTGCTATGGAAATAGTTTCAAAAGCCTACAATTCCCAGCACAGCAAGCTTCTTCAACAGAGCAGAAGACTCTAGCTGTAATCTAGTACATTCTTTTTCAGCAACAGGAAGCCATACAAGCTCCCCCAAGACAGCATTCCCTGACAGACTGATTTCCTCTAATACAAACCTCCAGCCTTTTCTATTAAAGTTCTTAGCCCAGGATTTTAAGATCTCCTTCTTCCAGTCTCACAGATAAAGTCACGGAGAACAAAAACATTAACCTCGCAGATTTTATCTGGTGCTAATAGGGTTTCTTATTCACTGTCAGGTATAATAAGATTAATTCAAAGCTTGGGGTTTAACACGTTGTCTGGAAATGCTATTCAAAGTAGTGACAGGACTTGCGACAGCACTGCAGCGCTTACCAAATGCGGAAAGGTAGGAACACACTCAAACTGGGAGCATGCAGCCAGTTACAAACAAAACATAACAAAATGTATCAAAAACTGTATGAATAGATAGATGTATGTCTTCACAAAGGACTCACCTCTGCAGCTGCAGAGACAGCTTTGGGAAAAGGCTTGCTCAATTCCACTATCATCTTTTCTTCTCTTCCAGGTGCTTCAAAACAAGAAAAAAAAAAAAAAAAAAAAGAAGATCATCAGTTTGTCAACAGCAGAAATAAAGAAACCTGGCTACCTCTGTTTCCTTGTTCTGTCTATTTCCTCACGTCTAATAATGGGACAGAGGGAAAGGCTACAGTAAGCAATCCCTGCACCGTTCCAGCTCTCTTTCCCTCAATCGCACTATTCTCTTTTTACGTGGCTTATATAATCCAAACGGTATCTTTAGCGCTCTGCCAATTTTGACAAAAACTGGCCCTCACATTAAGAAGTTGATACATGCTTTGCAAACATAGATACATCAATAACTGAATTAAACAATGCATATGCCAAAGAGGAAGGTAAGCCTGGATTCAGCCCAGGGAAGATCCCATACCACAAGCGGATGGCAGAAAAAACAGAAGCAAGAAACTAGGCTACAAAGCTCCTCAGTGGAAGAATTTTCCAGTGGGAAATACAGAAAGCTATCACGCGATTCATGGAAAAGAATATGGTTGCATATTCTGGCACTTCCTTGCCTTCTGACTTTGTAGCCTTAAACTCTTCTACCCTCTACGATATGCAGAAGGAAAAAGCAAAGCAAAACCTCAGCAAACTGAATTTGCTCGACAGGGGAAGCGCTTCACCAGGGCAGGTATCAAATCACCTTATTACCTATTAGCTTTGTGATCCGTAACAACCTCCTCCCTGTCGGGGCAGGTTCAGGTTGTGCTGGTGGAGCTGGCACTTTTCCTCCACTCTGCTGCATCCGCAGAGCTTTCTCCCGCTTGATTTCTTCCAAGGTTTTAACACGCACTTCTCCTGCTGGCTTGGCTTTACGTGCCGGCTCTGCCGGGCGCGCTTGGCTGAGCACAGACGGAGCAAGTGTGCTCTGCTTCTTGGGTTTGCTCTCAACTTTTGTCTTGGTAGGAAACTCTTTTGTTTTTTGCTTCTCTCGTTCCAATCGCTTGTGGTTTTTTTCAGCCAGGGAGCCTGAGAAAGTTTTGACGTGAACTGCAGGGGAAGGTCTTGCCCCCAAGCTGGGATCTTCTGTTTTACAATGTCCTTCAGTCTGGGGTTCCACTTGGGGTTCTCCTCGTCTCTGATTAGCGCTCTCAAGTCGAATTTCCTCCAGTGTTTTCGCATGGATCTCCCCTGCTGGCTTAGCAGCCTTCTCTGTCATCATCAAAAAGAAAGAGAAGCACCAACATTTAAGGAGAGTCCAGCAATATTTAAAGTCTCCAAAATCTGTCACAGTACTAAGGAAAACTAGGTTTGCGTGATCCCAAGAATGCATCTTAGGACAGCACCATTCTGCACGGTATTCTCCTCCTTTAAGCCACTTGTATTTTGAAAACTAGTGCTATCCGGAGAGTGGCGGCACAAAAAGCATTAGTCTATTTTATTTTGTTACTTTCTCAGACCGTTGTCTCTCTGTTCGCATCTCAAACTCCTGCTCCTGGCAGTGTTTCTGTCCTACTTGTGCGTAAGCATACTGCAGCTTCTGAGGGTTCACAGCAGTTTTCAAGCGGAAACCTTGATGAGGCACGAGTGGACAACACCCCCCCCTAGAGCCAGATCTCTGACAGTGGCTAAACAGGACAGCTTCAGCACTCAAGCAAGAGGAATCAGGCAGGTTTTTTTAAATTAACTTTTAGGGCTTGTCCTGGTTTCAGTTGGGATAGAGTTAACTGTCTTCCTAGTAGCTGGTACAGTGCTATGTTTTGAGTTCAGTATGTGAAGAATGTTGATAACTGTTTTCAGTTGTTGCTCAGTAGTGTTTAGACTATAGTCAAGGATTTTTCAGCTTCTCATGCCCAGCCAGGGCACCTGACCCAAACTGGCCAACAGTGTATTCCATACCATGTGACGTCCCATCTAGTTTAGGAACTGGGAAGGGGGGGGGGGGCGGGGAATCGCTGCTCGGGGACTGGCTGGGTGTTGGTTGGCGGGTGGTGAGCAATTGCCCTGCGCATCATTTGTACATTTCAATCCTTTTATTGCTACTGTTGTCATTTTATTAGTGTTATCATTATCATTATTAGTTTCTTCTTTTCTGTTCTATTAAACCGTTCTTATCTCAACCCAGGGGTTTTACTTCTTTTCCCGATTTTCTCCCCCATCCCACTGGATGGGGGGGGGAGTGAGTGAGCGGCTGCGTGGTGCTTAGTTGCTGGCTGGGGTTAAACCACGACAGGGCTGTGTGGAAGTTCATGGAAAGACAAAAGGGGAAGGCATACTTAATAGCCAGTTCGTACCTGTCTCTGTACGGCTCTGTTCAGAGGGCAGTCCTAGCCTCTCCTTCAGAGACCTGGGGACTTGAACTACAAGAGAGAACAGAAAAAGTTCGGCAGACTGCATAAATCTCCATTTGGTGCTCACGTTTCACAATGAAAGCCATCACTTCACTGGGATTCAGAGCTACCTTGAGCCCTCAACCAACACACAAAAAGAACCACTAGAAGAAAGGACAAACAGCAAACCTAAGCAGGAAATCTGTGCATCAAATCCAGATGTCTGCTTAGTAGCCGTACCTCTCTTTGGTGCGTTGTCAGCATTCTCCAGAACCTCTATCTTCTTCCCCAGCCTGTCAGCAAGGTTGCGCTTTAACGGAAGGACACTTTTACCAGCTTCAGAAAGAGAGAAAACAAGCAATACTTGAAGAACGTTTCTCTGGAGGAGGATTTTAGAACAGTCAGCCACAAACTTCAATGCTTCCAGGGATCTTTTCTTAGATTTGCCTTTCAGCTGCTAACCAAATTTGCCACTTCTGCCTGCCGCCAATACACATCTCTGCCAAAATGGATTTTCCTCCTGCACGCAGCAAAAATACCCTTAAACACAGTCACGTTTAGATTAGGGCACCTGAACAACAGCTCACAAAAAGCTCTTCCCTATGGAGGCTTTCCGTTTTCCCATCCTCTCGCCAAGATTCACTTGAATCACAGGCTCCTCCCCTAAAACAAAGACTAATCTCTTCACTGCACAGAAACCAGTAGCCACTAAGAGCATTGTCCTTCTAGCCCACGTCCCAGCAAAAGGCACTCTTCTGGTAGCCAAACCACAGAAACGAGTGACTACGAGTAGTAGTAGTGCCACACATTTTTTGCCTTTCAAAGGAATTTGTGCAGATCTGAACACCACCACTTATACACAGACTCCTATCACGCTACTGTCCGCAAGCGCCACCGTCAGCCTCGTCAACGCTTCAAAAATTGCCTACTTGTATAATACCATCTTCTATAGGTCTGCCCTTTCATTACTGCCCAGTTTTAACACTTATCCCCTTATTTGCATACTGACACTTGTATTGACATTAGCCTCTCTCTCTGCTGCTACTGCACTTAACCCAACCGCTACTTCTGCCACGTGCTGTCGACACATTAGCTCCTTCACAAATCTCACTCAACTTCAGGAACATGAAAGTCCAGTTAAACACACTGGAGAGTCTGTAAGATGGTGTAATACATGATGAGCTACGGCTTAATGTCAGGCTGGTAAAAATCACTTCTGGATCTTTTATTACAACACAACAAACTGAGCACCTACAAATGCCAAATACTTGCAATCAAACCAGGGCCTTGAAGCATAAAAGCATGGTTTTAATTAGAAAAGGCAGCACCAGCAGGCTAACCTGTCTGAATTATCTTAATTATTACTTGACCTTTTGGTTGAGGAGCCATGAAATGGAAACAATAGTATTCGCTGTTACCTTGCTTTGTAGACAGACTCACAGTTCTTACTACCGTCCGTACAATTTCCTTTTCTGGCACAGGAATAGCCCGAGATTGGAGCGGAGGAACAGAAACTCCTGAAGGACCTTCTGATCATAGCAAGCAAAACATGAGGATGTTTAGGGAAAAAGAAAACAACTAAAAAAACAAACAACCAACCAAAATAAAAGAACTATCACAAAGACCAAAGACATTAGTTATCCATTACTGTGAAACATACAATGACCACTGCATGTAAATAAGAGAAATGAGCAATTTCCCTCTGATTTGCCCTTGGAATTCCAATCTAGAATATCAGCTGTTGGAGTTTAAGAAAACAGATTGCATGCCAAAGTAGCTCAAGGCCTGCAACTAAGCATGGAAGTCTGTCCCTCAAGCGGTTCTCAGCTGCAATCACCTCCCAGTCTGAACCCAACAGCCCCCAAAATTTTCCTTTCTCGTGCCAAGAATTGTATTCACCATTGCATAGCCAGCTATCCAGGTAGTATCAGAAGCTTAAAAAAAAAAAAAAAAAAAAAAAGATGAAGGTGAACAGAACGCAGAAATAAGGGATCTTAACTCACCACCTTGGTTTTTTGTTTTTTCCTTTAGTTTCTCCAATTTGATTTCTTTAACTCTTTTTAATCCAAAATTTAAGTTGTCCTCTGAAAACAGAAAATCGTTACTGAAGCTGAGGCCTAAAGGCACATGTTGAAGAGCACACATCCTCAAGCTTCTTACAGCTCAGAACCCTTCCAAAGTCTTCCAAATAAACCCTCTCAACACTCCCCACCAGTAAAAAAAGCCATAGAACGGATGGGTATTTTGGTAAGCAACTGGCACCTCTCCTCCCATCCTACAGAGTAAAACCTACCGTCTTAAGCGTTTTAATCCATCTACACGATATTAGATTCCTCTGTCATTAGACATGGCTTCCCACAGTGTTTGAAAGGACACATTTGCAGGCATTTAAACTCCACGCTGTGGCTCTATTTTCTTTTACAAAAGTCAACAAGGAGGAGTTGACCTGTCTGACCCAAGGGACATACGACATTATTAGAGAGGAATGAGCTCGTGGAAATAACTGACTCCATCCAGCTACCCGATGCTCTATCGTAATTTTAGAACATATCGCTTTGGAATTAATCGTCAAGTTCTCCTTCCAAGCCATCCTACTACGGCTGCTAGAATACCTTGCTTTGTATTAGCCCTGCCTTTCCTAGTGGAAATTATCCGCAATCCACTACAGGCTTCTGTTGCCGGTTGCTGGACAGGTGTTTTAGTTTCACCTCCATCTTCAGAAAGCTGCTCTGAACGTCCAAAATAAAACCTATTCAGTTACGGAGCAGGGATTATACAAGACGTTTCATGCTCATGTAGCACGTACAATGACATTTCAGTCCACGGTTCATATTTTGTTCGTATTCTTAACTACAAGCAACTGTTTGTGGAAGGCTTTTTTTAAACAGCTGTATTGACTTGACAGGCTCATATAAGCAAGAGCTATACCGGGGAAAAAATATTTAAGACTCCAGACTCTTGTCCGTAGCTTTAAACACTACACAGTTCAGGTACTCTGTGAATTTATACATTCACCTCCAGCAGAAATGCCTTCAGTAAGTAAAAAGTACCCATCTTCATCATCATCTGCAGCACTGATTACAACTGCCTGGAGGATGTGTAGGACTTGGGACCTTTTCAGAGCTTTCCACTTTCATCACCCCCCTCAGCTGCTGAGAGGGACTCGACTGCACAGAAAGTCTGTTTTGCTGCAGTGACGCCTGAGCCATTTTCACATCATCTTCTGCAGGCTCAGGTGGACTTGGAAGCGTAGCTAGAGGAAGACGAGGATCATCTCTCATTTGGCCATGTAAAACTTTCACCCCAACCTTGCACTCACTGTCTAGATACGGTAGATAAGGCAGATAACCCACCTGGCTGCTGAATTCAGAGTTTCCTATTCCCCACCCCTACGAACACACTAGGAACAACGGCTTCCCTTCACACACTCATCTCACCACCCTGCCCTCCAGAAAAGATTACATGAGGGGAAAGCAACCTGGAGTGCAAAGATCACACAAAGCACAGAGAAGCTGAGCATGAAAGAAAGAATTAAATACCAGAATTACAGTCCGTTTAGCTGAGAGCCTGTGACTGCACACTTCTCCCTACACTCATCAGTGAGCAGTTACTCGATGCCTTCTACGGCATTGTACCCACTCCTGAGTAATATTCAGAATTAATTCTTTAATGCTTAAAGGAAAAGGACCCAAGAAACTCACTTCTGCTTGGCGGGAAGAAGCGCCCATCAACATAGCGTCCTTTCGTGTGACGGAAGGCGCAGTTGGATTTTTGACAGCCAGCTGGTTGATTCTCCCAGTAGCAAGGGATCTCACTGCGTTTTTTCTGAAGACAGACAGAAAGAAAAGCTCATGGTAACACTCGCCTTAGGCTTGCTAAGAGACATAGTTACACGTCATGCCAGAGAGAGGGCTATCGCAGTGCAGTGCGGAAACATCGTTCCAAAGGGCAGTCTATCACTGAAAGCATTGCAGGGCAGATCGACAAAGTTTGCGTACGCTGTAACTACTACATATTATCTAGCTTTCCTGTCATTCCGTTGGAGAAGACGGGGGCTCGCACACATCAGTTCAGGGTGGGCTAAACTAAGACAATGTGCAAAATACTGGGATTATTCAGAGGGAAAAAAATGCCTTAAACTGCCTAGCTTGAATCTATCTCAAGTTATCTTTCAGAGCCTTATTTCCTTCCCATCTTCTCCCTCCCCACCCTGTGCTACCCCAAGACGTCAGAACAACGCCAGCACCTAATACAAAAATGTCTTGCTGAGATATACCTAAGAAATTGATCTTTCTTCCCCCAACTTCCTCCCACCCCCCTCCAAGTAACGGAAACCAGTATCCTTTGAAAGCAAGTAAATCTATCACGTACAAGCACATTCAGGCTGCCGACAGCAAGGAAAAATGCTTTCAGGGATTTAGTTGGAGAACACATCTTTAGGCAAACACTCACATCGACTTCCATGTGTCTGAATCTGCAGGTAGTCTTGAAACAGCGACCCTCCTGCCACAGCCTGCACACTCTCTCATTTCCCAGAGCGGCCGCACAGTGGCGGAAGGAACAGCTGTCTCCCTGTAACCAAAAGGAAACCCACAAAGAGGAAATTAAAACAGTACAGCCTCCAGAATTATCCATGCTAGTAGAACTGGACGCAGAATCGAACTGCTTGTGAAGTTAACAGAAATCTGGATGCCTCCGCCCCCTCCTCTCCTAAAAACTCAACAAGAAACCCCAAAGCAAAAGAAGCCCAAACATACCTTGTCACAGGTGGAATAGAAATAGAAGTAGCAGTCGTCCCCTTGCTTGGACATAATCGACACCGTCTGAGAACCAGCTCAGGTTCGAAGGCTTCGCTCTCAACAGGGACTTCCTCCCGTCCTGGCAAGAGCTGGCTTCGCTCTTTCTTGGACGGAAAGTCTCCTGATGGCTTGAGCGGTCAAATCTTCTTTTTCAAAGTAACCCTAAAGAAAGGTATCAGTAAGCGAAAAAGAAGAAACAGTCCTACTCCCTGGTCTAACCTTCCAGCTTGCTGACCTGCCTGTGTCCTGTACCAAAGACCAAGAAGGGAACAAAACTTTTTTGTTGCACCCCAACAAACGCACGAGAGGAGTACTATTGCACCTACCTGTGGGTACTTGCGGGTTATAAAGCACAAAGTATTTCACTTGGGCAGTCTCTCTTGCTGCTCTACTTTGTGCCTTTAATCGCTTACAAAAATAGTAAAGATGCTTAACGCCCCCCCTGTGTATCAGGACAGTCAGATCACAAGGAAGGCAGAGCACCAGGAACTACGTGTTCTCATCCCCCTTGTCAATCCGTCAGCCTTACCCCAGCCGCAAACAGCTGATGATGATTTACCTGCTGGTTACCGCACTCCACTAGGCTGACAGCGCCCTCGGTGTCACAAGTTACACAGAGAACGCTGCACTATGATGCGTATGCAAACCACCCAGCATGTCGTCTGAAGCACAGGACAAGCTCTTGCTAACACATCGCGTTCTCTGCATGAGAATCTGAAGCCAAGTTGTCCAAAGCTGAAGCAGAGCAGTCAGAATTTCCACTCTTTACAGTTGTTTTAGTCAACTCGACCTGTTAAATACTGTCTAAACATGGACTGGGGGATGTGCCGAGACCGGCGGTTGCAGCACTCAAGACCGTCTCAGAGCAACAACCGCAAGGTTGCCAGCCAAGAAAGCAAAGCTTAAAGCAGATGATTGTCTCAGCTTCCTCTGCCCCTGAGTCGGGGTCACCCTTCCTCATGATCTGAGAGTCACAGCCCTCACTTACCACAGCCACGGGGCACAGCTGCCCCTTGCTGGCTGGAGCAACTCTATTTGAAGATGTGCCACTTCAGGGACCTGAATTAGGACATCCTTCCTTAAAATGAGAGGCAAATCAGTCTGTTCCTGAAAGGGCTGATTGGCCCAGTGTTTCTCTAACTGTCAAAGAATAACCCTCAAATGAAGCACTCATCAGGTCACACACTGCTTCACTACAGATCTCTCTTTAGCTTGACACATCAAGATGTCTCTGCAGGAGAAGGAATTCTTCAAAGCAACCTTTACAGCAGGGATCTAGTAAAGTGGCCGAGACAAAGCGTTCAGGGCAAGCGCACCACTCCAGAGGAAATCGGTTTCAAGCCTAAGATATTTCACCCATCTCCCAGTCCAAAAGCCACAGTGACGCCTTTCATTTGAAAGTCTTTCCACACGTTCTGCAAAGCCAGATGAACATGACCGATGGCAGCGCTTGACTAAGAAATGCAGCTCCCCACTGGCCTCCACCTGCAGGCCAACAACCTTGCACCCATCAGACATCTGGGACCACTGGAATGAGCTGAGAAGAGACCCACTCTTCCTCTCTGGGGGATGCTGCTCCACCTTCGGCTGGCTTAAAGTCACTTTAACCTAAAAGGTAGAGAGAGGTTCACTGAGCAGCCATTTCCTGCTTCAAGTGATCCTGTGCAAGATCGTTTGGATGCTGGAGTCCCTGAAGAACTAGCACAATGAGCAAGAAAATCACCTAAGTACCTGCTGACCTGCTCTCAGTGCCCCTGTGCTCAAAGTCCGGAATCATTAATTTCAAAATACATGCCAAACACGGCAGCTGGCACCTAGCACTGTGCGCACAATGCCGGCAGTGCTGTTGGAAGCTGGAAAGCCGGGGGGAGGGGATTAAGGGAAAGCCACACATCAGTTTGGTAACTTGGTTCTGTAGGACACTTCCTACTGCAGAAGTTTTAGCAAAGCCAGTGGGAGGGAGCTGCCTGTTTTCTACAAGGAGACTTCTGCCGGCACAGTCTGTGTATCAAAAGATATCCTTGGGCCAGCACTGTCAGGTAGTCTGTGGGTGGTTCAGGGTCCGGGTATCAACAGTTCAATCCATACTTCTGTGTTGCGCTTTCTCCAAAGCCATGGCAAATTTTTCTTTTACGCTGTTGTACAGTCATGTTATAGATGGGAACTGACTCTCTTAGTGCCACAACCTGTAAGAGCTTCTAATATGTTGGCATTGAAAAAAAGTGTCTTCAGTAATCAATTTTACAATAGCTCTGTTGATCTGTTATTTAAGTGCATTCCCCTATCTGAGCTCCTTCACAGCAGTATGTAGTTGACAGTCTGAGTCCCATGGTTAAGATTCATGTCCTTTCTCCTACCAAGCACCTGCTCAGTAGGCAAAGATGGACCGGGAACACCCAAGCCTGGAGATGTTCAACCACAACTGGCTCTAAGCCTAGCCGTTGAAAAGAAATAGCTCAATACGTCACCTTGACGAGGCAAAAATTCACGTGGAACCGTAGAAAAATCTAGAAGTGCTTCCTCAGCTTCAGGTTACCAACAGCACCATCACATTTAGGCCCTGGCCCAGCGTGCAGGGTGCGTGGTCTGCAAGCATTGCTGCAACATGGAAGTGCCAAAGCGAGTCCCTGCTCTGCCCTGCCCAACAAGCTTTTTAAGCATTGCAAGGAGGCTGCCAGGTATAGAATCATAGAATCATAGATTCATTTAGGTTGGAAAAGACCTTCAAGATCATCGAGTCCAACCATCAACCATGCCCACTAAAACATGTCCTGAAGTACCCCGTCTACTTGCTTTTTGAATACCTCTAGGGATGGTAACTCAACCGCTTCCCTGGGCAGCCTATTCCAATGTCAGACAACCCTGTCTGTAAAGAAATTTTTCCTAGGATCCAATCTAAACCTCCCCTGCCGCAACTTGAGGCCAGCCTCCTCTTCTCCAGACTAAACAACCCCAGCTTCCTCAGCCGCTCCTCATAAGACTTGTGCTCCAGGCCCCTCACCAACTCGGTTGCCCTTCTGTGGACATGTTCCAGCACCTCAATGTCTTTCCTGTAGTGAGGGGCCCAAAACTGAACCCAGTACTTGAGGTGTAGCCTCACCAGTGCCGAATACATGGGAACAACCCACCTCGGTTTACTTCGGGAGAGAGGAAGAGCGCGTGAGAGCCCGGCGAGGAAGGCTTCCCCTTTGCTGCTTCCCTCCTCTTGCTCTGTCGTCAGCCTTCACTGTCCCCGGCCTAGGCTCTGTCCGTGGAGACGGGGTTTGGTGTACACCATGGTTTCTGTAAATATTTTATTCTTCCCTGTTAGAATCATAGAATCATTTAGGTTGGAAAAGACCTTCAGGATCATTGAGTCCAACCATCATCCATGCCCACTAACCCATGTTCTGGAGTACCCCATCTAGGTGCTTTTTGAATACCTCCAGGATGGTGACTCAACCACTTCCCTGGGCAGCCTATTCCAATGTCTGACAACCCTGTCAGTAAAGCATTTTTTTCCTAATGACCAACCTCAATCTCCCTTGCCTCAACTTGAGGCCACTTCCTCTCGTCCTATCTCCAGCCACCTGACAGAAGAGACCAGCACCCCCCTCACTACACCCCCCCCTTCAGGTGGTTGTAGAGAGCGATAAGGTCTCCCTTCAGCCTCCTCTTCTCCAGACTAAACAGCCCCAGCTCCCTCAGCCGCTCCTCATAAGACTTGTGCTCCAGGCCCCTCACCAACTCGGTTGTCCTTCTCTGGACACGTTCCAGCACCTCAATGTCTTTCCTGTAGTGAGGGGCCCAAAACTGAACCCAGTACTCGAGGTGCGGCCTCACCAGTGCCGAATACACGGGAACAACCACCTCTCTGCTTCTGCCGGCCACACTATTTCTGATACAGGCCAGGATGCCATTGGCCTTCTTGGCCACCTGGGCACACTGCTGGGTCATATTCAGCTGGCTGTCAACCAGCATCCCCAGGTCTTTCTCTGCCAGGCAACTTTCCAGCCACTCTTCCCCAAGCCTGTAGCGCTGCATGGGGTCGCTGTGACCGAAGCGCAGGACCTGGCACTTGGCCTTGTTGAACTTCATACGACTGGCCTCGGCCCATCGACCCAGCCTGTACAGATCTCTCTGTAGAGCCTCCCTACCCTCAAGCAGATTGACCCAGCCTGTCCAGATCTCTCTGTAGAGCCTCCCTACCCTCAAGCAGATTGACCCTGCCTCCCAACTTGGTGTCATCTGCAAACTTGCTGAGGGTGCACTCGATCCCCTCGTCCAAATCGTTGATAAAGATATTAAGCAGAACTGGCCCCAATACTGAGCCCTGGGGAACACCACTTGTGACCCGCCACCAACTGGATTTCACCCCATTCACCACAACCCTCTGGGCTCATCCATCCGGCCAGTTTTTCACCCAGCAAAGAGTACACTTGTCCAAGCCATGAGACGCCAGCTTCTCAAGGAGTGTGCCGTGAGAGACAGTGTCAACGGCCTTGCTGAAGTCAAGGCAGACAACATCCACAGCCTTTCCCTCATCCACTACGCGGGTCACCTGGTCATAGAAGGAGATCAGGTTGGTCAAGCAGGACCTGCCTTTCGTAAAGCCATGCTGACCAGGCCCGATCCCCTGCTTGTCCTGGACTTGCCATGTGAGTGCTCTCAAGACAAACCGTTCCATAATCTTCCCCAGTACCGGGGTCAGGCTGACAGGCCCGTAGTTCCCCGGATCCTCCCTCCAACCCTTCTTATAAATGGGAGTCACACTGGCAAGCCTCCAAGTCCTCTGGGACCTCCCCTGTTGACCAGGATCACCGACAGACGATGGAGAGTGGCTCGGCAAGGACCTCTGCCAGTTCCCTCAGTGCCCTTGGATGGATCCCATCTGGTCCCATAGACTTGTGAGTGTCCAGATGGCGTAGTAGGTCACTAACTATTTACTCCTGGATGAAGGGGGGTATGTTCCGCTCTTCATCCTTGCCTTCCAGCTCAGGGGGATGTTCGTCTATATTCATTATACCCGTATTCTCCTGAAGGTCCTGTATGAAACGTAGCCTGGCCGCCTCCGCCTTCACCAGTAGTTGAGCTGTTCCCCATGACAGCAGTTAACAGCGTTTTTACCGAACCCTGGCGCAGGAAAGGTGCGGGTGCGTGGTCTGCCTGGGGGGCGGGGGGGGGGCACAGAGTGTCCCGGGGGGGCTCCCCGCTGCTCGCCGCCCCGACGCGGAGCAGTAGAGACGCCGGTCCTCCCAGCCGCCTTGAGCGGCCTGGTCCGCCAGCATCCCAAGGCTCCTTGCGCGCTCCCGCCCTGCTTCGCGGCTTCCGGTGGCGGCGGCGGCGGGAGCGTGTGTGGGGCGGCGGCAGCAGCGGCAGCGGCGGTGGCAGCGGCAGCGGCGGTAGCAGCAGCAGCAGCTATAGCCATGGCGTACCGCGGGCAGGGCCAGAAGGTGCAGAAGGTGATGGTGCAGCCCATCGTATCCTTCCTGTGGCGGGGGGCGGTCTGGCGGGGGCGGGGGCCTGGGCCAGGCGGGCAGGAGCTGCTGAGTGGGCCCGGGAGGCGCCGAGGGGCCGTGTCGCCGAGGACTCGTTGCCGTGCTGCGTCCTTAACGCTCCGCTCCAGAACCTCATCTTCCGCTACCTGCAGAACGTGAGTACCGCCGGGCTGCCGCGGCTTCGGCCCCGTGTGAGAGGAACGTCCCGGTGCTTCTTGCGCAGGGCCCTTCGAGCCGTGTGGGGAGCGGGGCGGCACGCCGGACGGGTCTTTCCGAGGTCGGGATGGGGTTTTTGGAGCCGGTCTCGCTTGAACTGAAGAACTTGCTGTCGTTGCGATCCGTGAGAAGAACAGCTAGTTCCGAGTTGGGCGTTTTTCCTTCTCACCTTAAGGAGTTTACCTTTGTAAGAGGCGTTTGCTCTTGCAGTCACGTGTGCAGGGATGTTTTCCGTGACAGTCTTAAAGCCTGTGCTGTTGCGTGTTCGCCAGTGAAGGCAGAGAGGATTTCCAGAATAGTCTACCACCTTAAAAATGACCGAGGATGTAACCGAAACCACGCGTGAGAGTTACTGCCTCGAGTGTTACAAAGCTGTTGGCAGCAAGGAGTTCTTAATGCACAGGAGAGGACAAAATTGTCTGGAGTGTTTACGTTCCCGTTTTGTTCTCCCCCTCTACTGTTTTGCAGAGGTCCAGGATCCAGGTGTGGCTTTATGAGCAAGTGAACATGCGGATAGAAGGCTGCATCATTGTGAGTATCAGGATGTCTTTGGATTGGGTATTTTGTTGGTTGTTCTTCCAATTCATAAAACTGTTTCTTCCTGTCAAGAAAAACTAGCATGGGGGGTGGAAATACCTCGTGCCTCTCCAATTAGTAGTCTTAATTGTCCAGCCCACGTCAGCACAGCTCACGATAGCTTGTGTTGTTCTTGCTGAAGTTTAGAGCAGGGCACGTAGCTCACCGATGGCTTTTGTTGCTGATTTTTAGGGCTTTGATGAATATATGAACTTGGTGCTGGACGACGCAGAGGAAATTCACTCCAAAACAAAATCAAGGAAACAGCTGGGTATGTCAGTATGTCTGTGTAAGCCGAGCGATGCCTGAAACCTGGCTGCGTGAGCCTTCCCCGTAGCAAGGCTTCAAAGCACAAAACCTGTGAAGAGTGTTGAGTTTGGAGTACAATGAGCGGATACTGGCTAGGTCTCGGTTCCTGCTGTTTCTTGAGCTGGTGGTTTTGTTGAACGTGAAGGAGAAGGAATCTGCCTCTGCCTGCGACGAGTCTTTGTCTTTCAAATGTGTGTAACAACGGATGGACTGCACTGCACTTTTTCTGCAGCCCGGGTGGCTGGAGTGATCCAATCAAACTCCTCCCAGCTACGTTTAACGCAGGTGGCCCTGAACAATTCTGACACTTGCTGTGTCGTCTCTGAATCAAAGCAGGGAACCACCTGAGTGGCGGTATTTAATATTTACTACCTGCTGGCGAGGATAAACAGCAGCCTGTGCTAAGTGACGTGTTTGGGCTCTTGGTGGGGACAGAGTGCTGTTCAAACAGTGAGCGCAGGAGTGGAGATTGTGTCTGATACATTGTAGTGTGAATTTTGAATGTGGGCCCTGCATGACTAATGGATACAGTCCTGCAGCCAGGTGGGAAAGGACTCTGTTTACTAAGAAAAACCTAGTCAGTTGTCTTGTGGACATCTTCTTGCAAGCACCTTTGGCATTGTGAAATGTTTTTTGAAAGTGCAAGGTTATCGTCAGAGTCTAGCATCTCTCTAATGCCCCCTTTCCTTTCTCTGTGTTGCAGGTCGGATCATGTTAAAAGGGGACAATATCACTCTTCTGCAAAGTGTTTCTAACTAGGATTTGTTGTTCTTTGCTTAGAACAATGGCTGCGGTGCTTCGGAGTTAATAAAGTGCTAGTGGGAGCAGGACCAGCTAGTAGACAGGAAGTTATGTGTAACTGGTGTCGCATGCAGAATTGAAAACTGCGCATTCCTTTGTGCAAGTGATTTTTTCTTTTGTAGTTTGAAACGATGCACAGTGTATTTCGCAAATAAACATTTTTCACATTAACTGTGAATGTAAATCTGCTTGCTTTCAGTCTCATGCCCTTCTGTGAGTAGAGAAGGGGGAGAAATGTATTCAAAGTTATTTTCACTGTGGACCTGTGCAGTCTCTGATAAACACCTGTGCGTTCTGGAATGTTACATCTGCATTAGGTGAACAAGGTGGGCTCGTTCAGGATACTGAAGTGACATGCAGTCCTTGAGCTTGCACGTTTCTAGTGAGGGACTTGGGCCTGTGGTATAGTAATCCAGCATTTACAAACTTCACTGGTAGCCGTTCTTGTAAAATATCTTTTATCTTCATGTCAGAGAAGCAGAGAGGGCAGTTGGTTTGGATTAAATCTCTATAATTTCTTGCTTTTTGGGGCAGTTTCTAGATTAAACCGTGGCACTGTTAAATAAGTTGGGATATCAGATGTATCAGTTGGGTTTTTATCATGTTGGTTTATTTTTATTATTGGTTTGAGGATCTGGCTGTTCTATTTAAGTTTCCACAAGAGAGCTGAATTGCTTATCACATCAACAGAAGATAAGTTCCCTAGCTTACTTGGAACTGGCGGTCCCCTCTGCTGCTTTTCTGATGGAAAGAAAGAAAAAAAGGTTTTGGCTGTAATTGTAACTTGGAGACTAAGATTACCTGGAGGGAGAGAAATGAATCCTGATACACAGGTTGCACTAGAAATCATGTAATAAGCTTACACAAATTTAAGTTTCAAAATAGTGAATCATCTTGAGCATTAAAATTAATAAATTCAAGATGGAAGGTTTCTTACCTCAAAGGATAGAAATATATGAGTCTTCTGGCAGACATCATCCAGCATGCTCCTCCCATTCCAAGAAGTCATACGTCAGGAGTATCATAGCAGACGTTCACGGTAAGAAACTTTTGAGAGGCAGCATGACATACTACAGTGGCTAAAACAGCTCCAGCTGTACAGCCTACTAATGGAGTCAGTAGTTTTGTATTTGTGCTCACAAGCTGCAAAGTCCTTTCAACACAGAGTAAACAGAAATAACCTACCAGTGTCATTTAGTAAAAGAAGTCATCACCAGAAGCTAGCACATATGGAATGAAATAATATTTTAAGAGGTCGCTTGCATTTGTTTTCCATTTTATCCTTGGTGTTGCAGTAAGGGGTGTTCATGATGCAGTGCTGTAAAATTTAACCTGCCTGTGTCTCTTCATTGTTACAGACAGATGATGGCCTTGCAACTATAAAAATGCAGACTCTCTTTGAAGTAATTTTGAAGTGACTTTGAAGTAATTGTTTCTCTTTCCAAGTGTGTATAACTTCTTACTAATTGTGTTTAGAAAAAGGTTATTTAATGGGATGTATTGCATCACATTGCTTGGCTCCAGTTTATCCAGGGCCACTGAAACAAAACTGGCTCAGAGCCTACAAGGGTCTGTCCTTCCGCTTTGCACGTGGCTGGCAAGCGGCTGCTTTTTGAGAAGAGTTGGACGTTAGGAGAAATAGCTCGTTCTTATCAGCAGTGCTGCTGCCAACTCCAAATTGTGCACTTCAAGACACCATAATGCCTCCTAAAGCTCCTCTGCTCTTTGATATTATCAGATTAGCACGAATGAACGTCGATATTGGAGTAGGTTGATGATGGGAGGAAGGAAGTCCAGGCTAATCAGCTCTGAAGCATCTCATGATAAGGTACCAAAATAGGCAGTAATTATGTGTGTGGGGGAGTTGCAGAAGAAAAGGAGAAGCTCCCCAGCAGGAAGCCATGAAAACTGCAGAGAGCCTGCAGGAGAGTCCAGGCGTGTGTGGATGTCCAGGAGGAAACACAGCCCCATTGTTTGAGGAGCGCCTGGCAATGGAGTGTTGTGGTCCAAGAACAGAGCTTCTAGGCATTACCAGCACATAGATGGGGCACAAAAAACAATTCTGGCTTTGCTGAACTGGCTTCCCAAGAAGCACTTGTCTGTCCTCATAAAAACCACAGGACTGACTCATCTAAATGCTTGCTGATTTTTTTTAACCCTGAATCCTTCCAGCTTCCTGAGCGTTTCCAAGCTGCAGGCAGCAAGAAGGTAACGTCTCATGAGCCGCTTTAACCGTGCAGTGTCAGAATGAGACTCAAAACTGGCTGCAAAAGAGTGCGGTAGACAGAAGGGGGTGCTGCGGCCTCGGCCAGCTCCCCCTGCCCCTCCAGCAAAGTGTCATAAGCCTCCGCAGGAACATAGAGTTCCCCAGCATTCAGGCAGCTTTATTGGCTCCCAAACAACCTGGAAGAAAGCAAACTGGGCTGTCTGGTGCGGGGCTGCTCTCAAATGGTGTGACCGCCGGACAGGGTGTCTGGATTTCCTGGGCACTGGCACCTTCCCCAGCTCTTCCACACCCTGGGGTGTCCTGCTCCAGAAGGGGATGAGGAATAGAAGGTTCTGGTTTTGGCTGAGCAAGAGGCAGTGAGGAGGAGCAAGGTAGAGTGAATGCTTACAGTTGGGCTCTGTGTTTAGAAAACTCCCATCACTTGGCTTTCTGCTGCCTTGAAGCCTGTTGTGTTTGCTTTTGCAAATCGTACTTTTCCATAACGTGCAAATTCCTTTCCCTCCAGTGCGGGGGTAGGGGGGACCGGGGTGGGTTGGGGGGTGGGGGTGTAAAGGCTCCTTTTGAAGAGGATGCCTTGAGGTGGCATTATTAGGCATAACCCAGTGTGCTGGATATTGCAGTGGGATGTCATGATGTGGCGCAAATACTATGCTTCAGTGTTCACACATCTCTAGAAAATAAAGTGCTTATGGTGGGTTTGCCAGAGAAAGTTTTGGTACTGCTGCCAGCACTCAGATATCTGTCACAACCAAAAATCGAGCTGATGGTAGTTTTAGATACCATCTCCCCATATCCAAATGTCTGTTTTGTAGAAATAGAGCTTGCTCACTCCTAAAAAGCGAGTGATTGAGACCTGCTTCTGCACTAATGATGGCACAGGTTACATAAGACAGAGCTCTCTACCATGCGGCGTTTCAGTTTGAGACCATTGCGCTGATTGTGGCAGGCAGATGAGAGACCACTCAGATCCAGGTGGGGCTCTGTAGTGTTTGATTTTTCTTCTTTCTTAAAAGTGTTAACACCTTTAACAACACTGGAAGGTGCTTTGAGTAAATATTTGTCCCTTTTCTCTGCCTGTGGCTTTGGGGTTCTGGGAAAACGGCTGCATTTCTTCCCTTTTGCACTTGGGAATTGCTTGCCCTAGCCCAGCCCAGTACTTTTGTGGGATGAGACTCTCCGTGCTTGTGAAAGAATCCCCCGAGGAGGGAGGCAGAGTGGTCTTGCCTTTCCAGAAGGGAACAGTTTTTCCGTGGTTCTTTGGTAGGATGCAATGATTTCTAGGATGATTCTATATATGCTTGAACCTAAACCTCTGAGCCAACCAGCTGCTTGCAGGTGTTTCTTGGTGCGCTTCCTAGCTCTTGAAAGGCATCACTGCAATTTTGCTCAGGCTTCATGGGATGCAGTGGGCTCCATCCTCAGGCAGGACATGGGTCTGTGTTGGCAGGAGCACCGCAAATGGAAATGGACAGCCTGCATAGCCTGTGTCTGCTTGCTGAGCTTGGGCTATCTTCAGCATTTGCCATCTTTTCAGGCCTGTAACCTTCTAAGTGTCTGTAAAATAAGTAGATGGGGAGATGGGATGTGTAGATGCATGGGCTGTACAAGGGGAAAATCACTTTCCCTCTCTCATGCTCCGCCACCACCCTTGATCCCACAGAGCCCTCTTCTCCTAAAGCCTTGCCACTTCGTGCTTTAGTGCACATTATCTGGGAACTTATTTCAAGTGCTGGTATGTTTTAAGGATTGTGTGCCTAAAAATAATGGTATCAAACAGACAACAGTGGAAGGTCAAGGACTCAAACAGCTTAGAAGCTGTCCCCTTAGGGCAGCATCTGAATATGGAAATCTTGTGTGGAGGGTAGAGGCAGGAGCTGGGGGAGAGCAGCCTTAAAGTATTGTAATGCTTTCCTAAATTTCCTGCCTGTTCTTGTTCCAGTCTTGCATGGGGATGGAACTGTTTGGGATTGTTTTTGCAATTTTTCTCTGTGGGCAATAAAACCGATGCCCTCTTTGGCTGAAGATGGGGTTGGTACCCGTCACAAGCAGATAGGATGCCACGGGGAGAGGAGTTTGCTGGGCAGCCATTTTGCCCTTCTTCCCCAAAGTCCTTGCAAAAGGGCTCTGGTCGCACACAATGCCAAAAACTGGCTCCAGCAGGTTTTGTTCGTGGCAGTACCCTCCGTTGGCAGCCCACACACAAGGTGCCCAGCATGGCTGCCCCCCCGTCGTGTCTTTTCACATTCATACCCACCAGGGGCATCGTTACTATTGTTTGTAACATCTCTTGGAAAAATGAGTCATGGGCGTTTTGCCTGCCCTCAGCAGGGAAACTCTGCCACATTAGCAGCAGCAACGCCCGCCCCCCCGCGCCGCTGCCTCGCATACCAGCAGGCCCCTTCGTGCAAGGAGCTGGACTTGCTTCGCTGAAGTTGGTCAATGTTGCTGCTTTTCTTGCCAGCAGTAACCTGGGCTGCAGGGAGGGTGTTGTTCCCCATGTACAAAAGCCTGGATGGATTTCAGACCAAGGTGTAGTTAGCAAACTCCGTCACCCAAAAGACAACCCTGTTCCCATAGGTCTTCTTCCCTCCTGTGCCTTGAGCTGCGATATTTAAGCCCAATTTTCCTGCACTTGTCTTTGGGCCGTGTTCTCACCCAGCACAGCGATCACGGTGGGTAATGTTTTCTGGGCTTCTCCTGCAACGATACTGGTTCGTCTGTGGCAGAGATAGAGATCATTTTTTACAGCTCTGCTCTGTGGGGCAGGCTGTCATCTAACTGCAGGATTTGGGGTATAGACGTGGTAAAACAAAGCCATGACATAGCTTCAGGTTTGGGTGGTTTATTTAATTCACACACGAGTATTTATTAAGACACAGGACACTTGGGTCCTATTCCAGGTTTTGCCTGTCTCACCAGAAAAGGCATACGAGATCAGGTTTGCAGAAAGGTTTGCCGTACTGCAAGCGCCAGAGCTTCAAAAGCAGACTGAGCTTTCCTGTGGGTCCAGCCCTGATTCTGGCCTGCTGCTTTTCAGAATTTTGCCTTATCTGCTATTCTTCAGTCTCTTGTCTGTGAAATAGGAGCAATATCTAGTAGTCCCCTGGGGGGGTGATGGCTGATGGAGTGGTGTGATGTCCTCAGCTGAGTGGAACAGCGCTGTGCACCGACCTGCTGTCTCTGGCTCTCCTGCTGCCAGGCAATCTGGTTCGTAAATAAATCTGAGTTTTCCGGGGACACTTCTCTCCTTCCCTGTGCTCCCTGTTGGGTGGATTAAGAGTTAAGGAGACTGTTCAGGTGGTCATTTTTCACCTTGTAAACTGAGTTAGAAGTAGGCAAGGTCCAGCTGGTGAGGGATCTTAAAGGGTGTGCGAGACCTCAGTTGCATTTTGTACATTAAGATGCTACAAAATAGAGGGGAAATTTGACCAGCTGCTGTACCCCGAGCATTTGACCCAGACACCAGGGTCCCCCGCTGCACAGGGACATCCAGCGTGCCTCACCGTGGTTTGTGTCAGTGGCACCTGCAGAGCTGCTCTCTGCTCCTCGAGGGCTTGTCACCCTGCAGAGCACAAGCACCCCCGAGCTGCTCTCGGGGCCCCCTCCGCCTTGCCACGTGCAGGTGTCGGGGGGGACAGGAGGGCAGCGCCAACGGGAGCCACGCTTTGGTGAAGATGGGCTGTCGAGTTAGCAGTACAGCAGGTACCAGTATCCGCTCTTGAAAAGGCTTTGTTCTCAGCTGGGGCACAGCAGACCGTATTGCACCACTGCCTCCTCCCCAAAATACAGTGTTTTGGAGCCCATCCCTTTATCGTAGATCAACAACAGAGCTAATATTCATATCGAGGAAGTGAGATAATATCAGAGCCCAAGGTGGGCTCTGAAATGGGTGCATGAGACATGCACAAGTTTGGGGGGAGAGGGAAAGGGGGGCTGCGGTAGGAGCTCTTTATCTGAGAGGAAATTGCACTATTCAAGGGGGAGAGAGCGTGTGTGTGTATGCCTATATGTGCGTGCATGCACATTTGTGTAAATAACACTTGCCGGGAGCATGACAGAGCCCCTGGAGCAGGACAGGCTTGCTGCCAGCTCCTGCCAGCACCTGGAGTCGGGTTGGCACGTTGCACAGGCTGATCTGTGTGTACCCATGCTGGGGTCGGTCCAGCCCTTATGGGGAGCTGGTCACTGCCACCTCCCCTGGGCTGGTGGCCTGAGAGGATGAGAACAAGTCCCCAGGAAACCCAGGGATCACGGCAGAAGCAGCCAAAGAAGCGCCAGAGCTCGCAGAGCCACGGGGTGCAGTCCCCAGGGCATGGGTACCCTTGGTATCTGGTGTGCGTGGCCTCTGCAGGCTGCAGCTGGGCTCCTCAAGGGAGGAAACATCCCCTTGCTCTGCGGCGAAGATGCGGGGCCCTGGGGAGCAGAGGGATTTGGTTAGATGCACGCAGTGCAGCGGTGCTAAGATCCAGTGCCTCTTATCATACCTTAGTGTTTTTCCCAAAGAGCTTCTATTGATCCCCAAACAAATCCCTCAGTGCTTTTTCCAGAAATTAATCTTAAAGGCATTTGAGAGGCAAGGTCCACTCTCATCTTCTGATTAGATGCAGTGGGAATTCCCAGGTTTAAAACATAAACAAACAAACCTGGGTTGAATTTATACCTTTATTATCTGCAGTTGCTTCCCTCCCTTTGAAAAACCTGAACCCTGTTATTTGTTCTTGCCAAGCCGAGCTTGGCCTGGGGCTACTGACAGTCTGGGCTGGGCTCTTCCCCCTCTGAGGGTGACAAGAGTGGGGGGTCGGCTGGTGCCCAGGCAGCACCAAGGTGCATTTGGGCAGTGGGGAAAGATGCTCGATGGCAGCTGATGTGAGCCCAGACCTTGTGCAGCCTCTCAGCCCTCCGGCGAGAGGACTGCCTTCCAAGAAGCAGGGGGGGAGTGTGGGGGGCCAGGCCGTGCAAGCCAGCTCTTCCAGCTTGTCTGGGACCTCTCTGCGGGTTATGTGGGAGGGTAGTCGGACCCCTGGGGAGGGGGGTTCTGCTGGGTCTGAGCCTAGCTCCCTGCGTGGTGGTGGGGCATGGTAGCGAAGTTACTCCCTTCACCAGCTGTTGTGAGCAGCAGAAAGGGTGTCTCCAGGGAGAGCGTATCTCTTTCCTGCTCCATCAATCTCCCAGCGCACCTCTGGCATCACAGCGGCAGGCTCTGGAGGGCTCAGCTGTGGGCTGGAGATGGCTCCCTGCTCCTTCCCCCTCCCCCAGCTTTTGTATAGCACCCAGATTTATTTTTACATAGGAAGGAGCTATGCAAATAAGTCCTGGGCCTGGGGTGCTGCACAAACAGTGAAAGGAGGACCCAGGGCTGCGTCGTCCTTTCCCAAGTCCCTTTGATGGCACCAAGTACCTTTTCCTTAGTACTGATGGAGAAGTTGGGCTTTGCAGCGGACAACAGCAAACGCCCTTTGCTCTGTGTGCCGGAGGGATGGCGGGCTTTAGGGGATGCTGTGTGATGAGAGGAGGCAGCAAAAACGTAGGAATGTTGCAAGGCGGCCACGGTGCAAGTCCTACAAGTATGGGGAGGGGAGCACCAGCAAATGTCTCTGGGAAGGCAGTGGGGCCACAGCCCCATCCAGCACGGCTGGAGCCTGGGCACCTCCCCGGGCTGCCAGCCAGCACCAGTGCGGCAGCTCCATCCTTCTCTGCTGCAGAGGTGGATGGCTCCTGGCAGCAGATGGGACTTCGGCTCCCACCGTAAATGCTGGGTGGGTTTTTTTCCCCTCACCCTGGCACAGGTTCGCTGGAGTCCGCAGGGATGGAGAGACTGATCTCAGTCCCACCGGGGTGAACCCTCCCTGCTCTCGCCCCATCTCCGTGGGGTGTGGGGGTTTCTCTGCGTGCTTCCCGCTCGGATGGGTGGTCCTGGCACCTCTGCTCGTGCTGTGCCACGCCGTGCCCTGGCCAGCGCGGGCACAGGCGGGCTGCAGTGTGCCGTGCCTTTTTAGGAAGGGTGGTGGGGAGGTGGTGGGGAGGGGGTGGGGAGGGAAACATGCCTGCCTCGTTATTTAGTGTCCCACACACGGAGCCTGCCTGGCCCTCGGGAAACCTCCATCCACTCCGCGGCTGGGATCTGCAGCGAAAGCAAACAATGGGATCCCCAGAGACAACAATGCCCCATTGTCCTTTGAAGCCATAACAATGAAACAATAGACCACAGTCTGCTCCCTTTATTCCCAGGCACGCCCCCCCGCAGCCCTGTCCTGCGGCCCCGGGGCCGTCTGCGTTCAGGGGGCTCACACCATCCCCGAGGACCCGCTGCTTGCTGTCCCCCCAGCCCTCTCGCACGGCTCCCATCCCTCGCTCGTGGGGTGAGTCTCGGGGGTCCCTGTGGTCTCCCCGTCCATGCGGGTTGTGCCTGAGAGGAGGAGGTGGTTTCTAGCAGGCTTTGATCCTCGGGGTTTCATCAGCGGGAGGGATGGAAAAGTCCCGTTAGGTCATGCGGTCCGTGCCCCGGAGAACAGCGGGGCTTTGTTGTCTCCGGGGATGGCCACTTGTCAGCTCTTGCCGTCACGGCACTCCCTGAAGGTTTCCTGGTGTATCCTCCTTCTCGTGGGTTTAGAAACAGCCCCAGTGGCTGTGCCCACCCTGATCGCTGCAGACACCCCCCAATGCTCTGTGGGAGGGTGGGCCTGGAGAGGAGGCAGGAGGGGATAGAGGCAGCAGAAAGGGATGGGGTGCGAGGGGACCCCACCATTCTGCAGGAACTGGGGCACTTTGGGGACCTTTGAGCTGCTTCCTGGATGCCTCTGCTCTCTTCTCCCTGTCTCCTGGCCACATCCAGCCATCCCCAAGGATCGAGCCCTCAGATGTTTTCTGCTTCCCTGTGGTCCCCAGAAGCTGCCAGGGGCTGTCTTGGAGCAGAGGGGTGAATACCCTCCCTGCTTTGCCAGATGGGCTGCAGCAGCCCTGGGCACTGGTGTCTGGCAGTGGGGTGGGGGTGGCTGCCCACCCTGCAGCCTCCAGGGTTCCTCTCGGAGGGCACCCGTCACTGTGCAGCATGGGGGAGACGCTGGGGGGGGTCAGGGCAGTGGGAACGTTGCTGCAAGGCAGCCTTGGTGTTTCCTGACATTGAATGCTCTCCTTGTCCCTTCACTGGCTCCCAAAAGAAAGGCACAGGGGAGAGCCAAGGTTGTCGTTAACTGGGGACCGCCAGGGCCAGGGCTGTCTGGCCGGGTTTGGACCCGGTGTGGATCAGGGCTCAGATCCCCATCCTGGCTCTGGCAGTCAGAGCAGGCAGTGCACTGCGCCTCTCTGTGCCTCTCCTTCCCCGGCTGCGCTGGACCTGGGTACCTCTCCATGCCTCCGCTTCCCAGCTAGGCATGTGGCTGTGGCACATGGTCACCATCGTGTCTGTGTCAGCATCCTCGGCTCATCTGCTGAGAGCAGGGCAGCGGTGAGTTGGGGTCCCATTTATCCTTTTCCTGGTGCTTATTTGTCACTGACAGAGAGGGGAACCCAGTGCCGGGCTCGGGGACACGGTGACCCCGCCGTCCCCAAAGGCCATTGCCAGCCTTCTCCTGCATTCCGGCTCCTTCGGAGGTGTGGGAGCTCCTGGAGGCCCCCACTCCTCCCGGTTACCTATGGGCAGACAAACCCACCTGAATAGGTAATGAATGGAGGAGAGAAAAGAGCCCGGAGTACATTGTGTTTCCAACAGGCCGGGAACAATTGCTAAATACAAATCACACAGAGAAAAGGGAGAGAGAGAGAGACAAAAGAAAGAACCCCAGCACAAAGGAGAGGAATGAAATGGTAAGTAAAGTCAAACAAAAAGGAGCCGGGCTGAGACAAAAGAAGGGAACAATATCCCCGAGGCAATAGGCTCCTGAACAATGGGGACAGTGACAGCGGCACAAAGGCACACTGTTTGCAAGTAGACGTTATCTCACACAGCCACTGGCAGGCCTGGCCCTGGCGCTTCTATTTTCAGGGATGCTTTTGTGCTGCACTGAACAATATTCCTTGCATGGCTGCAGATAGAGAGATGAGGGGGGTTTGGTTCTTTTTGCCTTCCTGGTGCCAGCTCTGTAATAAAAACAGGTTTAGCCCTTCGGAGAGCAGGGCAGAGCAAGAGGGTGGGTGGGCAGAGCTGGCTGAGCCGACCCACCGATGCCAGGAACGATGCGGCTTCGGTGATGGATGAGCATCAGTCGATGCTGGCTCCTGCAAGGGCCAGGCTGGGCCCCCAGCACCGCTGGGCAGTCGTGGCAGGGCTGGCACTGCGGAAGGAGCTGGAGCCGATGGCTCTGGGGTGGCATGTTTTATGACTCACGTCCAGGGCTTATCAGCCCTGAGCTTTGCATTCGGCCAGCTGCACTGAAACCAGAACTGGGCAGACCAGAAAGATGGCTTTTCCCAGCTGCATTCGTTTCAAACACTTAAGTTTTTAACCTCTGAATTGTGCAGGCAGGGATAGAGGTGCCAGCTGGGCTGAGAACCCCCCCAGGTGCTGGCAGAGCTGCCCGGCTACTGCTGGGCATGGCTCCCTGGCATCCCTGTGCACCCATCCCCTGCTCCATGGCCATGGGCCAGTCACCCAGCCCCGGTGAGCTGAGGCAACGGCATGGTTTGGAGGGGTTAATCTGCAGGTCACAGTTCTACCATGCTCGGACACTGGTTTTACCCTGCTTGGTCTGCCAGAGCAGAGTCTGTCTGCCCTGAGTGAGGATGTCCCCAACCGATCTAGCCTCTTCCTGCCAACCACCAAGCTCAGGTTTTTGCACAACCTGGGGCCACAGGAAAAGGTGGGCCGGTGACTCCCCTTTTTTCTTGTTATGCAGGGGCTGTGCAGGCACTGCTATGGCCAACGAGGCTTGGGCAGGACAGGGTTCTGCTCTGTGCCCTCTTTGTCTTGCCTTCTGCTTGTACAGGTTGCTGGACCATTGCTGTCCCCAGCATCCCGCATCCTCGGCTGGTGTAAAACAGCAGTAGCCCTTGGGATGTGCCATGGGAGCTGGTGCGTGGCTGCTCTCATCAGACAGGCTTTCCCAGCCCACGATGGAGAGCTCGCTTGCTGTGCCTGCGATGGTTCCTGGGTTTTAGTGGAGCTGGTACAGGTTTCATCCAGCTCTTGCCCAGAAAACTCTCCTTTGGGGCCTTCCCGGTGGTCTCCCGGTGTCTGGTCCCGCCTGGTAATGGGCTGGCTGCGTTTTAAGCCCGGGGTCACGCTAATGTGGTTATGCACCAGTGCATTTACCAACAGCGTGGGGTTGTTATTGCAGGGCATGTTATCAAAGTACCCTGTCTGCAGCACCCAGATGCTTTCTGATCCAGCTAGATCTGTCCTTTTGGGCAGGGAGTGATGTTCCCGCAAGGCACCCGTCCTTTCCTGGAGCTCCCAGCACACTCGTGCCATTTTCTCCTCTGGTTCCACATTCAGAAAGCTATCCCTCCTATGCTGCCCCACCATGAGCTGCCACAAACCGTGGGGACGTCAGCCAGTTACTGTAAGTGACTTGGGTGAGGAGAAATCAGGGTGTTGCGAAGACAGAGTCAAAGACGCCCCGTATCGGTGCCGATCTCCTGAGACACCCAGTTTTAGCAGATGGCTTTAGCTCTAACTTGAAAAGCTGCATTTTCTGATATTGATCACGTTATCTGAGGGTACATCCTGTTGCTAAGTTTGGCTGCTTCCTCCGTTCAACAGCTGTTGTGCAGCTACAGCTGCTTTAAACCTGTGCGGTGGGGATGGCATGTGTCGGGGAGGGGTGGTTTGGTGCTCGTAAAAATGGATCCTGGGTTTCGTTTGACCGTGGTGAGCGAGAGCGATGTGATGTCTCAGAGGTGCCGTGGTGAGCAGGGTTGCATCCTGCCCTTTCCTGCCCGGCTAGTGAATCATGGCACAAACAGATGCTGAGGACATGGTGCTGCAGGGGAAATATTTGGGGCACTAAATCAAAGCAAAGTGGCAGCATCTTACATTGAAGTTGTTCTCAGGAAAACGGTTCCCTAATCCTGACTGCCTGGTATCTGATTTTGTGGTTGTGTTTGTACATGTGCTCTGACCTGTGTCTCGAGGTGCAAAGCGAATGCAGGAACAGTCGTTCTCCCCAGCTTAGAGCCCTTGTACCCTCTGTGGCTTGCCAGAGAAGCAGCCCCATGGTCTGTGTCCTGCCCTACCCATCGCAGGAGCTTGGCCAGGCCAAACCCTCTGCAAGTCCCTATTTCCAAAGGGCGCGTTTGCCCCGCTGAGCGATGGGCGCCAGCAAAAATCACCAGCCCGGGGGGCTTTTAACCCGCTCCATCCTCCCCAGGGCAGCAGCTCTACCCTCACACCCGCACCCCTCGTGCTGGCGCTGGGTCACCAGCTCCCCTGAGCTCTGCCGTGCTGGGGAGTGACCAATCTCTGCATTTAAAATCCCCAGAGACGGGATGATGCTCTTTGGTCTTCTTGGGAGAGGCGAGTGCAGCAGCCGGCTCCTTGCTCTGGGCAGCCCTTTCTGACCATCACCCAGCCCTCGGGGCTGGGGCCGGGATGTGTTGCCTCTGTTCATCCTCTGCCTGCCTGTCTGTGTTAGGAATTTCTCTCTTCTCCCCAGCCTGGTGGGCGAAAACAAGTCTGGCTCTTTCTGATATAATTTTGCAAAGTTGGAGCTCTTTGCTGCAATTAGCTGGTATTTAAACCCTCGCTAACCCTTAACATCCTAATGACAATAATAATGATGCTCCACACGTCCTGCAGTGCCACGCATCTAAAGATTACACTCGCTAATTAATTAAGCCCCGACCCCCCCCCCCCCTTCTCTCACTGAGAAGAAGAAATCGCTAAGAGTCTCTTAAGAAAAAGGACATAAAGGCAGGGAAATCCAGGCACCAAAACAAGACAAATGGGGATTTGAAGACAATCCGGGCCGGGCCCATGTGACCCGAGGAGTGGACCAGGCAGGAGAAAGGATAAAAATGCCAAGCACAGAGCGGCTAGAGAAAACAACCGCCAGCTTAAAAACCCGGGGAAAGAAAAGCACCAAGATGAAGGGAGTGACAAAGCATCAAAGGGAAGAGAAACCAAAGGCGTCGGAACAAAGGACAAGCTGGAACAAAGGACCAAAGAGGGGAGAACAAAAGCACTAAATAGAAAACAAAGGCAGGGGACAAGAAAAGCCCCTCTGTCGGGGCTGAGCTGGAGGGTCCCGGCCCGGGTGGCGGTGCTGCGGGTCCCCACTGGAGCCGGGTTGGCGGAGGGTGCCGGAGCCTGGGAGCAAAGGCCCTGGGGAGCCCAGTTTCGCCTTTGAATCGGAGGCGATGGACTCGCCCCCCCCAGTGCCGTGCCGTGCTGTCTTGGGTGGTGCGTGGAGGTCGGCCGCAGCCTGGGGATGCGGCTTTGCTCCCGCACTGCCCTCCGGCCTCGGCCCCCTCTGGTCCCGCTGTGTGGTCCGGCCATTCCCTCCCTCCCCACGCGTCTCTTCGGCTCAGCCTGCTCAGCATCACCCTTCTGCGCTTCCCTCCCCACGCTCCCCCACCGCAGATGCCTCGACGCAGCCCCCTGCCCCGTCTGCCGCCCCAGCCCTGCGGCGTGGGGGCGGCTGGGGATGCTCTGGGGAAGCTGCCAGGCTGGCTGCGTCCTCCCCACCCCGTGGCTTTCCCTTAGGAGAGCAGCCATCGGCCAGTGCTGCGTGTGTGGCTTAGCCTGGTCCAGCCTGCTGGGCTGTGCTCCGGGGAGGATGATTCGCATTGGCCTGGATTAAAAACAACAGCAGCATTCAGGTTGGGAATAGAGAGTTACAGAGATGTGATGCCGCTTTGTTTCCTCTCCCCGTCGAATCCCTGTTTGGAGCTGAAAGTCTCCGGCAGGGTTGTTGGCACGCACGGGTCCGGCTGTGTTACGCGTGCCGCCTTGCGGGGGGATGCGGCGGGTACCCCCAGGGTCGGGCAGCTGGCGCGGGGCGAGGACAGTGGCGGTGGATGGGAGCCCCGCCGGAGCTGGGGTGCTGGCAGCTGCAGTTGCAGCAGGCGCTCGGCTCTGCCTGGGGTGCTTTGGCTGCTCGTAGCTGCGATAGTTTTGGAAGCAGCGGGTGATTTCAGTGTCTTTTGGAGGTGCCAATCTGGCACCAATCTCTCAGACAGCCGGAGAGCCAGGGGCTTTCTGAAAATCCCCCTTCCAGACCCAAAATGTGGCTCTGGTCCCGGGTCTGTTCTCTATCACCTGCCCTGGCCACACACCTTCCCTGTGAGCCAGGTGGTGGCATCTCCTCCGTGTCCTGCCTGCAGGCAATGCTGGCCAAAGCTACGCTCTTCCACCAGCACATCGCCCTCAGCAGAGGCTGGTGGCTGGGCGGGGAGGCGGCCGGAGCAGTGGGATGCAGGATTTTAGCACGGTGTCCAAACACTTGCAGCCGCAGCATTGAGTGCTGTGTCTGCTACAGGGAGCGTTTTGGTAATTTCTAAATGTTCTGCCCAGGTATTTCTGCTCATGCACCAGCTTGAGTTCACCTGCGATTTCAGCCCATGCTACCCCAGCTCTGCTTTCCTACAGAATCATTATCTGCTCAATTTTACTTTGCTTTTTGGACAATCTCTCTTTGAGCATTGGCTAAGAACTGAGCTGCTCCGAGCGCGCTCCCCACAGAGCAATCCTGGAACATCTTGGTTTTATTATGCCCAGATTAGAGCCTGTTACGCTGTGGGCGGACTTGCTCACACATCCCTGACTCCCTGCAGTAGCTGGGCACTGCCAGCGCCGGGGAGGAAGGCAGCACGGAGCTCCCAGCCACTGGAAACGCCTCTGAAGTGGCCAGGATAAATTGTGGTGTTTGGGTGGAAATAATTAGTAGGTTAATTCCTGGAGCTCACCCACCACCCTGCTAGGAGCCCACGAGGGCAGGCGCCAGGCGGGGAAGCAGGCAGAGAAGCTGCCAGCTCAGAGAGGGTTTGGGATGTGCTGCTTTCACAGCGATCGTCTCCCAGTGCACATGACCCAGCCGTTGTCCCACGCTGAGTCCCAAAACCAGGGGCGGTGGGCAGGCAGGGGCTGCAGGAGATCTGCCAGGGAGGCAGACGCAGGGAAAGGCAGCACCTGGGCGGCACAAAGTGGGTACAAGACTACCACGACAGGCTGCCTGTCTCCTGGGGATGCAGAGGGCTGGACGAGACAGGTCACTGTCGGAGCCCCGGCCCTTGGCGTGCCACGTCCCTCAGCCCTATGGACTATGAGAGCCGGATACAATGGAGTGAACTGAGGACAGCCCCAGAGCCGCCGCGGTTCCAGAGGGTTTGAGCTTCTCCTTTAGTATTGTCGTATCAGCTTGGGTTTAATGGGCTGCAGATGTCTGTCTGTCTGCCTGTGCTAGACCACAGTGCGTGCGCCTGGTACGGCTCCCCAGGAGTCGGTTCTCACCGAGTGACGAGTGAGGTGGCTGGGGACACGGTGCTGGCCTCACCAGGGCATGTCCAGCCTTGGAACCTTTTGGCTGAGGGCTTGTCACTGGGTCTGCTGGGTTGCAAGGGACCCTTTTGGGTCCCTGTGCTTGCTCACTAGTCCGGCACAGCTCCTCTTTTCTGAGAAAAGCAGCGTGGCTGCCTGCCGCCCCTTGGCTTGCAGATGGGGACACTGTGGGATTGCCCTCGTCCCGCATGCATTGGGTTATCACGGAATGCACAAGGCAGGTCTGGAGGCGGGAGCTGGGGAAGATTTGGACCCCATCATCTCCCCCATCCACAGATGGGCAAGGCTCCTGAGCTGCTCCTTGGCTTCTCTCCTTCCCCTGGCCCCGCTTGTGCTGCTGCTTTCCCGAAGCCTTGGGGCTGCTTCTTGGGGTGCTTCGCATCCCCAGGGCCAGTGCAAGGATAACACTGTGCTCGTTATTTTTGGCGAGATCGGTGGTGTTTGTGAAATGCCCAGAGGTACCCCCTCTCCCACTGCGTACTGTGAAGGAGGGCTCTGACGGGAGCAGGGAAGGGGAGCAGGAGAGGGGCCCGATGAGCCCAACCGCGCCAATACAGCGAGGAGCTGAGCTGGCACGTGGCTCGCTGGGGTGCTGCCACCACCGGGCACTGCCACCATGTCAGCTCAGGCATTGCCACCACGCCAGCCTGGGCCAGCTAAGCAACTTGCTGGCCAAACAGCCCCTGGGGGGGGGGTGCGTGGCAGCGACCTTGCGGGCAACGGTAGCACCTTCAGCTGCATCTTCCCTAGATTTTTCACAGGCAGCGCATGAGGCGGGGAGCCACGGTGGCAGCTGGCAGGACCCACGCAGCTTGCTCCCCGTTAGCAATTGCTTTGCAGCTTTCCCAGGCTGGTGAGGAGTAAAGCACATGCCCATTTCCAAACAATGGGTCCGCTTCCGCGCAGGAAGCAAGGTCGGATTTGTTCTCCCTGCTTTGCCCCCTCCGGCCAGTTATAAAGGGGCCAAGCCATTGTCTGAACCATTTCCATGACTCAGTCACCAGTATCCTGCGATCGGGAGGCCGGGATTCGCAGCCAGCACAAAGCAGGAGGCACGGCTCCTGCGGCCAGCGGCACTGCAGGCTCCGCAGCAGGGTGGGGGGCTTGGGAAAAGGAAGGCGAGCGCTGGCCGTGCCTTTCCCCTCCGTGCTCCTTGCGCTGGCGGCAGCGGGATCTTTGCCCCCACCAGTTTTTCTGGTCCCTCCACCCATTGTCCCGGCTTCCTTCTGCTGAGGGAAGCAGAAAGCCGGGAGAGGGATCGCAGTGTGGGAGCAGCCCTGGTTGCTTGCCCGGGTGCAGCCAGGTAGGGAGAGATGGAGCAGGAGCTGAGCGGGCCCTCTGCGACCCTGTCTGAAAGGATGGGGACTGTCTCTGTACCATCGTGTCCATCCTGACACCTCGTGCCCATGGTCCTGGGGTCGCCCTGCGCATCCTGGGGATGCCCCATGGGTCCTGGGGATGCTTCACAATGAGGTGGAGAGAAGGGGTTGTGGGTGGAGCTGATGTGGCTCAAAGGAGGACATGGGGAGGAGCAGAGCCAGGATGGGGACAGGACCCATGGGTGCGTGGGTGGTGACACCTGGGGATGGGCAGTTGGGCCTCCACCTCCTGGTGCCCATCTGGGAGGTGATGATGGACCCAGGCGACCGCGGTGTGGCTAGCACCTGGGGGGACCTGCCAGGCAGTGGGCAGGGAAGACCACCACGGCCACCACGGCCACTGGGGATGGGGAGGAAGGAAAGGAAAGTGAAAGTCTGTGGCTGCTGCTCCGGCCTGGCTGTTGCTATGACGACCCGAACAAAGCTCCCGCTCCCTCTTTTTTGGCTCAGTCGTGCTGTTCCTCGGCCCCTTTGTTAATTGTTTCCCTGTCCAGTTTGGGGGATGCGCCTCCCGCCTTCTCCTGTCCCTGGAGCGGCTCGGGGGGCCTCGCTGGGGCAGCCGCAGCCCCAGGAGCGCACGGAGGTCTCTGCGAGCTCGCCTGCGCGCTTGGCGCTCGCTTGGCCGCCGATAACCGTCTCCCTCACGTGACCTCTCGGGGTCTTCTCTCAAGCCGTGGGGATGAGAGCGTTGGCAGCTGGCAGCGCCGGCAGAGAGGGGCCGGTGGCTTCGGTGGGTGCATGAGGCTGCCTGCACTGCCCGTGCATGGGATGGCACTGGGGGCAGCCAGTCGTCCCCGTCCCCCCCCAGCTGGGGAGGGGGCTTCAGAGGGGCTGGAGGGGGCCTGGCTGGTGCAGGGGGAGCTGCCTTTGTATCCTTCCCTGCTGCGTGTTTGGTACTTGCTGCACAGGCCCAGGAACGCTGTGTCTTCTCTGGGCCTCAGTTTCTCCATCTGTGAAATGGGAACATGTATCACTGAGTGCCTTTACGTTTTGGGGTCTGTCAGTGCAGCCCGCTTGCTGCCTTTCATTTCCAAACGCTGTTGTGCTTTGTGTTTAATCCTGTGGGTGAAGATACCTGATGGGAAACTCCCAGATAACTTCTTGCCTGGCTCTGCCCAGCTCTGCTCATTCCTGTGTGGTGGGCGCAGAGCAAGGGGGGGACCGTGTGTTGGGGTGGATGTGGGTGTGGGTGCCTGAACCCCTCCAGAAACCCCATGTTCCTGATTAGTGTGTAGGGTCTACGGGAGCTGGGAGTCCCGGTAGCCCAAGCTCTTGTCTTCTGTTCCTGGGACTGGGTGAAAACAATGTTTGGAAAAAAGAAAATTCCCATGGAAGAAAATAACGGTGTGGGGGAGGAAATGGCTTCGAGTCAATGGGAATTTTCCCCGTTGGTAAAATGTAAACAGTTCTCCTTCAATGTTGACATAACATTTAAAGATTTCATTATACAAAAAAGACTGTTTGTCAACATTTGTTTGTCCAAACCAACCCCCTCGCTCTCCAGCTGGAGCACCATTTTGCTCTGAATGAAGCATTTTTTTCCTTCGGGAAGGCGGGTGATGGCATTCCCGGTGGAGCCGTTGATGGGATGCGGGGCGTGGGGTGCAGGATGAGGGGTACGGGGTGAGCTCCTCAGCGGCCAAGGGCAGCAAAGGCCCAACCAGAGCCCCGTTTCCCCGGGGAGAATACACCCGATACACCCGAGCTCCCAGCTGGGTTATCTGCTCAGCACAAGCATGTGTGTGTGTCCCCCAGCTCATGTGCGGGAATGCTGTCTGTCTGTCTGTCTGGAGGGCAGCTGGCTGCCCCTTGCCCCCCCTGCTCCGTGCCAGCGTTGTCTCCCAGACCCATGACGGTCTTGTGGCTGCGGGCTGGTTGCGGTGGTCTGGGTGAAGGAGCAAAAAATTGGGGGTGATGTGTGGAGGAGAGGCTGGAAGCCAGGCTTTGGGGTCTGTCACTTGGCGTGCCATGGTTTTGGGACTCCCTCCCCCCAGAGCTGTGGGCTGTGCTTTCTGCAAGCCAGGCATTGTTCCAGTCCCTCGCCGGGAGTGGGTAGGACCGATCCCTGCACGGACAGACGGGGGTCCCGGGGTGCCTCCCAGGACTCCACCGAGTCGTGCCTTAATCTTTAGGGGTGTCTCAACCCCACCACAGGACTCCAGGGCAGAGGGTGAGAACAGTCCGGGGGCTCCGGGCGGTGTCACGCGTGGGTCCCCCGGCGGGGCAGGGGGTCCCGAGGGGAGGGGACGGGGCAGAGGGGCCGCCCCGGAGCCGGCTGCTGGCTGGCTGGACCGGTGTCCCTCCTCCTCCTCCTCCCTCCTCCTCCTCCCCTCCTCCTCCTCCTCCTCCTCCTCCTCCTCCTCGCTCCCTCTCTCCGCCCGGCGCCGGGGCAGCTCCCACCGGAGGCGCTGGGGACATGGAGCGGACCTGAGCCGGGCGCGGCGGCGGCGGAGCCCGCACCGGCACCGGCGACAGCACCGGGAGCGGCGGCACCGAGGACCGGGGCGCAGCGCTGCAGCGCGGCGGAGCCGTGAGTGCGGGCGGGGGCACGGGCGGGGGGCACGGCCCCGGGGGGGGCGGGGGGAGTAAGCACGGGCATTGCCCGGGGGGGGGGACAACGAAACGACCCCGGGGCGATGAGCATCCTCCCGGGGCGATGAGCATCCTGCCGGGTCGTGGTCACCGAGCCCGGTTGGGCTGAGAGGGTTGGGGGGGGGGGGGCGCCTGGTAGGACACCCCCCCCTCCCAAAGCCCGTTTGCTTAAATAGGAGAAGGAAAACGAGGAAGGGGGGGGTGCGGTGCAGGGCCCATCTCCCTGCACAGCCCCGTCCCCTCTGCAAAGTTAGGGGCTGCAAACTCTCCTCCGAGAGCCCCCCACCGCCCCACCCCGCGCCGGCAGCCGGGTCAGGGCGAGGAAGAGTCCGGCAGACAAGGGGTTAAGCCACGGGCACCCCCCCCGGGGGCACAGGACCGGCAGGCAAGGGGTTAATCCATGGACGACATTCCCCCCCACACCCCCGACCCTTGACCTGGCTACCAAGAGTTGTCCCACTGAAGCCCCCCTCCCCGGGACCCCCATCCCACCCACCCGGGAAGGTTTCTCACCCCTTCCCGCAGGTCACGGTGGGACCTGTCCCCTGTCCCGGGCACACAGCCCCGGCCCCCACCGGGTGCTCTGGCTCGGGGATACAGGGGGGACGACAGCGGGGTATAGGCTGGCAGCCCCCCCCTTACCCCAGACACGGCACTGGGGGTCACAGCACAGACACTGTGGATGGACAGATGGACATGCTGTGCTGGCACAGACAGACAGCGTGGCACAGACGGACACAGGGCCCCGGGTGCCACAACCAGCCCCCGGCACACACGTGTGTCCGCAGGGCTTGGGGCTGTCTGCGGGTGTTTGGGACTCTGCGGCGCTCAGGGGTTGGGGTCCCCATCCCTCGTCCCCCGCCGTGGGATGGATGGGACACTCCTGCCCCGTTCACGCAACTCCCACCGCCTTTGCGGTGGCGACGGGCGATTTCTGTCCGATGTGACAGCATCGCTCCAGCCAGCCCCGCGTCCCCGCGGCACCGCCGGGAAGCAAGCGCGGGGTCCAGGCAGGAAAACTTGCGTGGCACCCATGGACGTTTGTCTGTCCGAGAGGGGCTGGGGTTTTTCTAACAAACTGCAGTGACAGCATCGCGATAACACACGGCCAGAGAGAGAGAGAGAGTTTGGGACTGGGGTCAGCGCTAAACTCTGTCGCTTGCTGGGACCTAAGAGTGGATGAACCTTGTCACTGAGATTACGTCTTCCCCAGCAGCCATGGTGGGTCCTGCCTGTGCCTCCGAGTCCCATGTCCAACCCGTCCTGGGCAGATTTGGGTCTTTGGGGGCTGAAGCTGCTGCTCAGCGGAGCCCTCCCAGCAGCGGGGCTTGTGCCGTGGGGTCCCGCAGCCGTCTGGCAGCCCCACGGTGCTGTGCTGGGGTGGCTGGTGGGGCTGTGGGGGGATTGGGGGGATTTCACACCCCCTCCCCGGGTGCTGGTAAACCTGGGATCAGGGAGCCGCAAGGCAGGTGATGGAGCACAGCCCCTGCGTGGAGCTGGGTGCTCGCCCCCCCAGGGGGACCCCCACAGTTAAACACCAACAAAGTTAGTGGCAGAAGAGAGAAACCGAGAGATGCATCACCCAGGGAGCCATAAAGGAGAGGTTTTCGTGTGAAATGCGCAAATAAATACAAAGCTTTGCTTCTTTCCACCTCTGCCTAATGATTTCCAGTGTTTTATGCAGGGGTTTCGGTGCCAGTGAGGGATGCTGCCCAGGAAAAATTACAGACTGTGGCCGCATATTGTTCGAGTCTCGGTTACATCTTGTGAAGTACCTTCAGCATGGAAAACACTTGACTTCCAAAGCAAATCTGGAGTAATAGATTTTAGGAGTGAAAAAGGACCATTAGCTCAGCTAATGTGATTTTCTCCATAGCACAGACCAGATAATATCACTCAGTTACTCTCCTATTGAGCCAATAACTCGTGTTTGTAATTCATGCAATTTCCTTTTAGTTCAATTTAATTTTGTACAGAATCCATTCTGTTGACACTGATACAGTACTTTTTTTTTTTAAAGCCTGCGATTTCAGAGGCTTTGTGTTAAAAATAGCTGCTGTCCTTTGACAAACGTGGGCAGGCTAAAGACAGTTTTCTAAATCATTTGCGAGTGACACATTTTTACCAGCATCTCCCTTCGTGCTGTTTATTTGTTTCATCACGACTGGCAGAGCCGCTGCCGGGGCTGCCCTCCCGCGGGGCTGGGGGCTCGCCCTTGGCATATGATCTGGCATCTCACACAGGAGGCGAAATCCCTTTGGAGCAGAGTAATAGGTAGGAGCAGGGATCCCAAATTTTTAAAAATCCATTTTCCTCTCTGATGCAAAGCTCTTTGTGCCATTGGGCAGCTCACGTCCTCCGCCATGCCTGCGTTGCTTTTTTTACCCCTGCCAAATCAGAGCACCCAAACCATCCACCCCCCCGGAAAGTCCTTCTGACGAGCAAAGTTTGTTCCAGGCAGGGTGCAAGATGTCCTGGGGGGAATAGCTGGACTTTTTGTCTCCCTGCCGAAATGTCCATTTTCCGTGGGGCTGCCGGGGGAGCTGTGCCCTGGCACGCTGGGACGTAGGGGAGATGGAGCAGATCGTAAATTTGTTATGTGCTGGAGGGGTTTTAATTTCGTTCATGGGATGCAGAGGAAGGGTTTCTCTCTCTGTGAAGGGAACACAGAGGCACAGTAAATCTAGTCTCTCCGTGGGTTTATTTTTACATTTGTTACTTACTGGTGGGTTCCCCAGGGCGCTTGCCCGAGCCTGCCGCTCTCCCTGCCTGTCACCTTCCTGGAACTGAGACTCACCGGGGCCGAGCAGCCATTACGCACCCTGCGAGCAGGTCGGGGGACGGGGGCGAAGGGTGGCTCTGGGACCCGACAGCAGCGTCCTTTGCGCTCCCCAGGTGAGTGTTCGGGAGGAGATGGCAGGGGGCTGCGTGCCTGCTGCTCCGGGGCTTGCAGAGTGCCAGAGACAGGCTGGGACGCGGGTCCGAGCTGTGTCCCATGGACGGAGCACCCTCGGGGCCGCAGTGGGCTGGTGCTGCAGGTATTGGGAGTTTGCTGGTGAGCGGGTGGGGTGGCGGAGCGAATCCCTGTGGGATACGGTGGGCTGCTTTGCTCGCTGCAGGGAAAACTGGGTCACCTCTGCTGTCCCCAACCCTCCCGCATGCTCGGTGCAGCCGTGGCTGCTCGGGGATCCCGCCCATTCTCCGGCGTGCGACAAAACCAGACAAACTTTGAAGGATTTTGAGGTGGTGCTGGCGGCTGTGCTTTTGGGGGTCCCTCACTGCAGACCCAGTGGATTGAGGGGCAGGTCGGGGACCCTGGGGGCCGGCAGAGCAGCGGGACAGCTTGTAAGCCCACGGCCTGCGGCTCCTTGCTGTCCCGCACGAGCCGGCACGGAGCGCGGTGAGCCCCGCTTTGTCTGCCCGCCGCGAAGCCGCGTTCCTGCTTGCTCCAGCTTTATCCCATTGTAAACATTTACCGTGGTTTTGTGTCAGGCCGGCTTTGTGCGTGCACGTGTAATTGCAGAAATCAGAAAAGCTTTTATTACCAAAGCGACAACCTTTAACAGGCGGCTGCGACCGATTGTAGGGACGTGCTGTCAGTACAGCTCTGCCCCCGTTTTACACCCTGGAAGTTCCCAGCCACGCTAATAAAATGCGTACTGCTTATTTTCCTAAAGAAATAAATTTATTGAAAAAGAAAAAAATCCACTCATAGGCAGGGCAGTTGCTACCTACAGCCTGCGATGCCGTGGAGAAAGCCGGCTGGCCTCTTTTGTTCTCTCTTGCGGCCGTGCTGCTGAACGTAGCATCGCCACAAACTGCGAACTAGTAATGAAATATTTTCATTTTCCCTCAGCTAGAAAATACTGATGGGTCAAAGCTGCCTCTTTTTGTGTGTCTGACAGCAGCCTGGTCTGGCAGCGGGGCTGATGGAGGACTTGTGCTCAGCAGGAGGGAGAGCCCAAAAAGACTGGCAGCCTCGGGGTCGGGCGTTCCCCGGCTGGGGGTCCCTTGCAGCATCGCGGCCACCCCTGACCAGCCAGGGCTGGGCTATCCCAGGCTCTGCTGCTGTATTTTTCACAAACTTTGTGGAGGTTTTGGTTTCATTGCACTGCGGGGAGGAAGATTTGGGCCCCTCAGAAGTTTTGCACGATGCGTTACTAATTTCCACCCCATTTTAACCCAGTAAAGAACATGCAAAAGGGAAATAAATCAGTGCAGCTTATGACAGTTCTGCTGGAAAATATCTCGGTGCCTTTACCCCATCCTGCGCCTTTTGGGGAGTAACTTCAGGAGTGATATCCGCTCCTTTGGGTAGAGCTGCCACTGGCCCGGCCGTGCCCCTGGGGAGCTCCTCATGGCTGGGTGCTGCTTGTGCATGGCTGAGAAGTGCGTGGGCTCCTCCAGCACAAGGAAAGTTGGCAGGGTCCAAGGCATCAACTTTTGGAAAATTTTCTGCTTCTTGGAAGCCCTCCCGCCCTCCCTTCCTCCCACTCCATGTCCACCTGCTCCAGGACCACATGTCCCAAGCTGGAACCGCTCCAGCCCCGAACAAGAGCCCTTGGTCTGCCCAGTCCCACCAGCTCGGCGCTGGCGGGGAGGGAGGCTGGGGAGGTGCGGGGGGCACAGCTGGCCATGCTGGGCCCCAGGTCACATCAGTAAACACCCCAGCCGCTTCGATGGGTCAGTAAAAAACATGAGTAGGGGATGCAGAGCCTGAGTCTGGCTCAACAAAGCATTTATACAAGTGCACTGGAGCACATGGCTGAAGTGGCTGATAGCATTAGGGGCATTGCTGAAACAGCCTCGTCCCCTTCGCCTCCAAGCACCCTGCCAGCACCTTGGACCCCAAATGGCTCTGCAGCTGCTTTTAGCCCAAATGTGTTGTTTTTCAAGGGGAAAGCTACCGCGAAGATTGTACTGGAGGGAAGCTCCCTTCCCTGCCTTCTTGTCCCACTCCTGCTTGCAGCCCTTCAGCTGAAGAATGCAAATTGGGAGATGGATCTGAAATATTTGAAATTCTGCCTCTCCATAATTTAATGCTCCATTACCACCCAGGCCTGCTCGAGGCATGTGACCATTATAAAAGATGCAGTCTGGTGGCTGCAGAGGCCGGGCAGCCTCCCCTCCACGTACCCCCGGGTGTCTTATCAGAGAAGAACAAGATAATGTGGCTCATCATTAAAGCTGACTGGAAGAGCCCTGTGAGCACCCACTAGCCCGAGCCAAAATCTGCTGGCCGGAGTTATTATTTTTTAATTCTGCCTGGTGAAGGCAGCTTGTGGCAGTTCATTGTCTGTTGGGAGGAAAGAGGATAAGATTATAAATTAAATATAGCAAAGAGAATTAAAAGAACGTGGGACAGCAGCAAGCCCAGTGGGGGTATTTGATCCTCTTTGCCCATGCAAAATGGGGTTATCATGAGCTGGGGTGAGCCAGAGTCTTAACAAGAGAAGGAAAAGAAGATGTAGAAGCAGGTAGATAGAAATACCCGACGGCATTGCCAGCACCATGCAGCAGCTTCTGCCACCGCTGTGGTGCTGGGGCTGCCGCCTTCCCCTGCTGCCGCCAGGGCCTTCACCGCTACCGGGCGAGAGCCAGAAATCGAACTTCTTTGGCCTTAAGTCAACCTGTCCGATTCAGTGGGGCTGGCAGGGCTGAGCGTGGCCAGGTAACTCGGTGGTGGGATGCCAGGGCCAGGTGTGCTGGCAGACCCCATATGGCAGCACTGTGGGGAGGGAGCGGGGGCATTTCCCAGCAGAGACGAGGCTTTTCATGCCACTGTACTCAGCACCCATTGCAGCAATAGTCACCTAGCGCGGCTCTTGCCTGGGTGCCCGGATGGGTGTGGGTTTGCAGTGAGCAGCCCTCATCCTCCATAGTCTTCCTCCCTTGTTCTGGCTGGGTGTTGATAGCACAGCACGGCTCCGGTCTGCAGCCTTGTTCAGAGCCTGGAACACCACTTGTTTGAAAAAGCTGAGCTAGGTGATGGTGCGGGTTGAGCTGCAGCGGACGTGCCGGGGTGCGCAGAGCCAGCAGTCCTGGGCTTGCAAAGTCTGCTCTGCTCCCCGTGCCGGCTGGCGAGGCCACCGGGGAACCAGTCCCCAGTGCTGGGCAACCCACATCCCTCCTGCCACCACCCCATGGCTGGCGGGGTGCTTTGTCCCCACCGTGTCCCTGTGGGATGCAGAGAGGAGAAGCAGAAACTGGGGACCGCGCAGAGCTGGGACAAAATCTGCAGGGCAGGGTGAACGTGGCTGCGAGGATGAGGTGTGTGTGCAAGGGTGTGCAAGCTCTGAGCTGGGTGGGAGGGTCGTCCCGTCCCCCGTCCCCCCCCAGGCAGCCCCTCTGGTTCACCTGCCAAAAGTGAGCTGATGTGGGAAGGGTTTAGAAAACCCTCTGCCCTCGCCCAGGGTGGTGGCCCTGCCTGCTGCCTGCCTGCCCACGAGGGCGTAGGGGAATGCCAAAGCCTGGCTTATCTTTTGTCTGGAACAATAGAGGGCTTGGCCCTATTGTTCTACCTTGCACGCCCAGCCGGAAAGTCAGTCCCCTGCGACGGGGGCTTGCACACGAGTGTGCCTGTCTGCAAGAGGGGATTTATGGGCAGGGTTGGCAGGGCCATCCTCACCAGTCTGGGCTGCGTGGCCCTGCGTGGGTTCTGCTGCCTGTGGGCAGCTCTGCAGGTGAATTCCCGAGTGGATGAGGTGGCTGCTCGAGACCTTTCCTGCTCATTTTTCTTGCCGTGACACAGGGATTTCAGGAGCTGGAGGGTTAATCTGGGGGAGGTCCCCAGGGCTACACCTGGGCAGGACCCATCTGTACCTGTGCAGGCTGCAGCATGGGCAGAGGCAGAGCACTCTTTGCCTTTCTTGGAGGCTCTCGGTCTGTGATTTGGATCTCCAGGTGCAACGCTGGCCTTTGTGCTTCCCGTGCCCAGTCCATCCTGCTGCATTGCTTCAGGTCTGTGGAAGCATCCTGGGAACTGGGTCGGGGAACTTTGCCAGGGTGGCATGAAATGCCTCCGGTCCCTCTTGTCCTCGTCTTGTTGTCCGAGACCCGCTCCACGGCACACGAGTGGTGAGCAGCACAGCGGGGTATGCGTGCCTGCCCACGTGTGCCTGCCCATGTGTGCCTGCCTGCGTGGGCAGAGCAACTGTGCCTGCCCACAGCTCCGCTAAGCCATGCACGGGAGCGCGCCGGGACACGGCACGTGGAGGCAGGAGCTGCCAAAGCCCCTCAGTGGAGGGAACAGGCTCGGGGACCCCAGGGGAAATTGGGATACGGGGAGGGGGAGACAGGTGCCACTGGGCACAAAGAGCCCCTTGTCCGCTGGTGTGTGCTGCGGGACGCAGGGAACCCCGGGCTGGCTGGGGGCAGTTGGATACCCCCTTGTAAACGGGGAGGGCTGTCGGCTTCTTGCTGGAGTGCCTTTGCCCTTGTCTGTGCTGTGTTTTTGCCATGCAATGAAAACTATCCCAGCGGGCCAGTAAACCCAAATTTCTCTACTCACCCGGAGGAGAGGAGCCGGGCCGGGAGATGCTGCATGACCAGGTTTTCATGGGCTTTAATTCCTTTGAAGCAAGAGGGGAGAGAAGGGGTGAAGCGTGAACCAGCCTTGCGGGATGGTCGTGGTTTGGAGGGTGGCTGCCGCTGGATCCCTTGGGTCCTGCAGTGGGATGGGTGGTGGGGTGTCCCCCACCCCCCAGAGCCTGGGGTCTCTCCCTGAGCTGAAATAATGGTAGCGATAAAAATGGCATGAACCAGACCCCTGCTCCCTTCTGTGACTTCTCTCTTGCAAATATGAGACCTGCCCCGCTAACAGGACCACCGGCCCCGGGGGGTGATGCCGGTTGCGAGCCCCATTGCTGCTGCTGCAGGATGCTCTGGCTCACCTGCAGGGTGCAGAGCGACGGGAGGGATAAGCTACCATGGGAGCCTGAATCCGCACCCTAAATCAGGGGTAACACCATGAAAGTGGCCACGGCTTACACTAATAAGGGGAGAAGTCAGGCTGAAAGCTTTTTCCTTGGGGGTCTTCATCCAGACTCAGCCAGCCATGACTTTTCTGAGCCGAAGCACAGCAGGAGCGGAGTCAGGATTGCCATTAGTAAGGGTGTGATGATTTGGAGCAGATGATGGACAGCTACTGGCACCGAGCACCCGTCCTTCAGGCTGCCTTTTCTTTCAGAGGGAAGTTGATGATGGCCCCGATGGCTTGCAGGGCAGCTCCCGTCACGCCAGTAAAAAAAAATCTGTTGCTGAAATGTCAAGTGGCCCCAGCAGCTGGAGCTTGCCCCTGCCCCAAATTTCAGCAGCAGCTGGGGAGGGCGAAGTGGCTCCGCGGAGCCTTTTTCCCTCGGTGTCCAAGCATGTGACAGCTCGGGCATAAGGACCTGTTTATTGCAGCTCAGGATCCCGTGCAAAAGGACCCGAAGGTTTCCGGGGTGCTGCAGGGCATGCGGCACTGTGAGCGGAAGCGCGGCCCCATGGTTTTTGGCTGCCACCGTGGGCTTGGGTGCCATGTGTGAGAGGTACCAGGGCTGGCTCCGAGCATCCTTTCGGTGCTCACGTGTGTCCCTGGCTCACCCGGGGAAACGTGAGTGCAAACAAGATGGGATTGCTCCCTGCAAATGGGAGCCCCCCCCACAAAGTCTGGGGGCAGCTGGAAAAATAATGACATTAGTGGAAGGTGTAAAATGCCCCAAGAAGCTCAACAAGGGTAGGGGGTGACGGACACCGGCCGATGCCATGGGATGCCATTGGGATGGACTGTGGGGCTGTGCCAAAACAGCGCTGGGTCCTGCGTGCCGCAAACCTCACCCGTGTGTCCTCTGTGGCACAGTGCGTGGAAAAAGGGTTCAGAAAGTGCTGCCCTCCCTGCAGCCCCAGCCTGGGAGGTGCCGGGCAGATCACTGTCGAGGCGGGTGAGCCCCGTGTCTTTTTTTTTTTTCTAAGCAGGAGAGGAAAAGGGTCAGATGTCTTCACCTCTCCGTCATGCGATAGGAAAGTATTGTTTACGAAGCAGCCGAGTCAAACGTGCCCTCCGCTCTGCCTGGAAACGCTGAGTGAGTGAAATTACACAAAAACGACACCGAGATCAGCCTCTCCGATAAGCCCGAGGGCCGCTTTTGGGTGAGGGGAGGACAGAAACTGTGAAGAAAAGGAGGGAGATGTGCTAACCGCTCTCCCTTGCCGCACCGTGCCGTGCTGGCATCGCCGTGCCGTCCTGCCGTGGCTGGGTGAGTTATCCTTGTCTTTCACCTCCTGGCTCTGCTGACCTCATGCTATATGGGGTGGATCTTTATTTGTTCTGGGTTTGCTGATTTTTTAAATTTCTTTCCCATAATTGATTGTTCGATGCAAAGTGGTTAAATTGGGGAAGCGGGGAGGTGGAACGAGCTGATGCCTGTGCTGGGGTAGCAGGATGGGGTTTGGGAGCAGCCCCAAGGACCTCCACTGTGTCCCAGGGACCTGGCAGCTCCTCCAAGCACCCACCACCCCAGGGACTTTCGGCCGCTGCTGGCATCACTGGGACCATGTGCCTGATCCAGCCACCCCGGGTGCTGTGTGTAAAGGCTCAGCACCCGCGAGCTGGGCAGGTTTTGCTGGCCTTTTTTTGCATCCAGGCAAAGCCTTGCACAAAGGAGGAAACTTGTTTTAAAAATTATTTCTGATGCAGAAAAAAAGGCAAGAAAGAGTAAATACCTGTTCTTCAGAGTTCCTCTCTCCTCATGCATCCCCAGCGTCTTCCCTTGTTAACACGCTGTGATATTTTTGTTTCATTGGCTTGTAATGCAGGGGAAGATAGGAAGGGCAGAGGAGAGGGATGCAATAAGGAGGAGGTCTCTGAAAATATTAAGATTGTGGTATTTGCGCTGTTCCCTGGCGCATTTAGACCTGCAGGGAAGGGGAGTTTCTTCTTTCCGCACTTCTCCCTGGCCGTCCCTGCCCACGCTGCCGCTCAGACCTGAGCAAAGCGCTCGCCTCTGCTGATCACCCCCTTCTCCTGCTGCACCCCCCGGGGCTGTCAGGCCTTTTCTTAAAGATGCTTTCAATCATGTAACCTTCCCTAGACAAGAAACCCATCTGCCTGCAAAGGTGGTGCAAGGAGTTTTTTCCTTATTGATGTCTTACTGAGTGGAAAAAAAAACCCCAACAAACCCATCTTGCAGACTGTCTAGTCTTGAGGCCAGGAAACGGGAATGACCAGTGCGGTCCCCGGCCATCACGTGGGCTGTCGCTGGGATTGTTCCCGTGCCTTCTTCCTCCGGGCTTTGCATGGTTTTAAATAATTCCAGCGCGACGGAGTTTCCTCCGCTTCCCTGATGAGATCATTCCCAGCCTAATAAATCTCGTGGCCAGGAAGTTCCACCTGAGGTTCAGTTTAATTTTTCCCCTACTTAAAACCATCCTATCGCTCATCCCAGTAAAGGAAAAATGTGTTTGGGTTGTGGCTGTGAAGGTGGTGGACCTCTGCCAGTTTACACCCAGGGAAGGATCCGACCGCCTCTTTGTATTTAATTTCATTATTTGGATAGTTATAAAACTACCAGCTGGTTTTCGTGTGCATCCTAACACAGCCAGGCTCACAGGAGGCAGCATCCCTGGATTTTGGGTTGCGGAGGCACGGCTGGGCGGTGAAGGGGGGGGTCCCAGCAAAGCCCTCGTGCTGGGGGGTTGGTGTGGGTGGGAAGCGGCCGAGTAATCCTTTGTGCCAAGACAGGAAAGGGTTTTGCGGTGATGTGTTCCTCTGCCATCTCATAAGAAACCAGAGCAAGGTGATAAAAACCCCCTCAGAAGCACTGTGAAACCAGAGTTAGCAGTAACCTGGAAATTGTTAGTGAGAGGGGGCACTAGGAGGCTGGGACGTGGCCCAGTTAAAACGTGTGCCAGGCTGGATCAAATGGACCCGCGTACCCACAGGGACTACGTTGCGCTTGTCTCATCATTATCACGGGAGGCTTTGTTTTCCCATTCCCACCCGGAGCATCCCACGTGGCCGGGCTCCATCACCGCCTCCTCGGGTCCGGCCGGTCCCTCTGACCTGGGAGGTGGCAGGGGCAGGACGCAAGCCTCGAGGGGGTGAGTTGGATTTTGGCAAGTGGGATTATTCCTCAAGCTTTAGAAAAGCAGGAGCTGAGTCTCTGAGGACAGAGTTGGCCTCTGAGGACTCGATCTGCTGTAGCTTAGTGCTTGCACAAGCCATCGGCCAGTGCCCTGAGACAACCTACTCCCAAAAGAGCTGGGATCTCCTGGTGTACATAGGCGATGGAGGACATGTAGCCATCCTGTTAAGCAACCCAGATCCTCTTCTTGCCCCTGCCACAGCCTGAGAATTCATCTTTTTCTCCCTGTCTTGCAAATGTTCGCTTAAGTTTTGAATAGCAGGATTGATTCGATTTCCCCCTGAACCTCTCTGCTGGCATGCATCAGAGAGATATGCATTTCATTAGCAGTCCTGGGTATGGCCTGGAGGCCTTTGAAGAAGGCAGGTTGGGGTTTTTTGGATAGAATTAGTAAATGCTATGCTAGCTGGTTGTAATTGCTTTAGGGTTAAATCTTCCAAGTGCAGTGTGGTAATAGGAGACCTGCATTGCTGCTTTTCATCTTAGTAGATGGAGAATTGATGCTTCCCCCACCAAAGAGCCGTAATGTGGCAGTGCTGAGGCTGTGGCTGTATGAACTCTTCCGAGGGTCAAGGGGGGAGATATCCCCCCATGGGGGGCACAAGGATGGGGGTCCTACGCCTGGTTGAGGAGGGGACAGAGGAGACCTGGGTGGAAGATGGGGTGCTCGGGGTGGCACATGCAGAGGGGTGACCCCCTGCTCCTTCCTGCGCCGGCTGTTCCTGGGAGTTTCCGTGATGCTGTTGCTCTCACCATAGTGTCACCGCTTTGCTCTGACCCCGTAGTGATGTTTCCGGAGGCCATTATCCTTCGAGGGGAGAGAAATTGCCGTCAGCAAACTGACGGTGAATGGAGGTTGGACAAAGACCAGTCTGTTTTATGTGGACAGTGGGAAATCCCAGCTCCTGCTGATGCCAGAGCTTTTCCCATAGGACCCCCAAGTCTTGCCAGGATGGAGAGGGGCAGTTGGGGTCTGGGGGTCTCTCTGGGATGGTGAAGTAGCCATCAGCTACTGCTGGGCAGGACGTGCCTGGCCAGCTCATGTGGGCATCGTCCTGCCCGTGGCAGGTCTTAACATGCAGGTGCCAGCCTGCTGCCCAGTTCTGCGCTTGCTGGGTGTTTACTGCTGCCCCTCTGCCCTCTGGGGCATTACCCTCCCAAAATCCTCCCCCCCCCCCGCCTGCCAAAGATCTCCCTTCTTGGCGTTGATTTTGCAGCTTTTCCGGCAACCTGAGCTCTCAACAGCCTTCTGGGCAGATGGAGGTTGTGGCTTTCCGTGGGAGCGCCGCTGACAGGTAAGATGTTGAAAACGCGGCATTTGAGGATGCGTAAAGCGTTGGCTCGTGCTCCCCTAAATGCAGAGTGTTTCCGTTGCTGCAGCACCCTGGTTTGTGGGGTAGCACAGGTGGGTGCGCGCCTGTGACGCAGCCTCGTGGGGGAACACGTGTCCCGTAAGCACCGCTACTCCGAGCGGCTGCTGTCCGTCAGGGACACGTGGAGCCGTGGCTCTCACGTGGTGACAGCATTTCTCGGACTGAATACGTTCGGCATCCGGATGCCTTCTGGGTTAAAAAATCTGCTTTTTCAAAAGCACTAAACCCTGAGGTCTTACAATTTCTGCCCCGTTTCACCTACAGCTTGTAGCCAATGTGCTGGTGGTCCCCCTCCATCCGTGGCTGGGGGTGGCAGAGCCCACATCCCCCGTGGCCACCTGCTTTCACCTTCCCAGGGAATAACCCACCATCACGGGATGCTCTGCATCCCTGGGGAGGGATAGCAGCCCAGTGAACTTCCCCCAGCCGAGGCCATTTGCCTCGGCCATCCCTGGCCATCCTTGCCCAGGCACGGCAGAGGAAGCCATCCATTCTTTTATGTGCGAAGGCACGCCGGGCGGAAACGCTTGGAAACGGCCCCAAAAGGACATTCCAAGTCTGGCAGGAAAGCGGCCCGCTTGTCTGGCAGGAGATGGGCTATTGTCTGTCCCGGTGGCCGGCCGGGATTCCTCAGGCCCTTCTTGGAAGAAGAAAACGTCCGTGTGTGTCTTATTTTTTCCTCTGCCCTCTCTCCGGAGGGGATGCCGGGAGCTGTGAATGCTGCACGTGGCTGGTGTGTGCACGGCAGTGGTGTCGTGCCACCTTGGCTCTCGTTGGCGCTGCTGTGTTTGCTCATATGGTGTTTTCCCCCCTGTTTTGCCCTGTGTGTCTCTCCATTGGTTGCCTGGGCCGTGGTGGCAGGATGTGGCCACAGGGCGAGTGGCTGCGTGCTGCTTGGGATGGGTGGGTTTGTTTTGGGATGACTGGGTACCACGCTGGGCTCCTGAAGGGAAAAGTCTGCTGTAACCCGTGAACTGATAGCTTTCTGCTGTAACTGGGGAGAGAGAGGAAAACAAAAACCCCAAGACCTTCTCCTGCTGGCCAGTCAACCTCATGGGCAGATGGGGGCAATGTCAGCCCAAAAATCTGGGCAGCCCAGCTCCTCCAGCCAACTGCTCTCCCTGAGTCCCCTTCTGCGAAAACCCTTTGCTGTCCCCTGGGGTGGGATCAGCCCCGAGTTGAGGGGCAGGATTAGCCCCGAGGCAGGCGTGCTGTGGCGCTGGGTAGGCGTGTGGGACAATTGCCACATTGGCATCCTCTCCCGGGACCGGAGAAGGTGGCCGTGCCACAGGTGCCGCTGCCCCGAGCTGAGCAGCGCTGCGGCTGTTCCTCGCACCCCGGCAGCGCAGGAGACTTTGTGTGTTTGTGGCTTTTTGGCCTCCTGCACCCTCTGGTATTTTTGCAAAGAGCTTGAGTTTCACGTAACCTCAGTGCCTGCTTCGTCCCTGCCTGAGCCACGGGCAGACACCCCCTCACCACCACCACCTTCGGGCAGTCTTGCCTGCCAGCCTCCCCCTCCAGCCCCCTCAGAACCCTTTTCTTAGGACTGCAGGCAGGATCTGCTGCAGGGAAAAAGCCTGATCCAGCCGCCACCACACCTTTGCCAGGCAGCTTTTTGGCTTTTCTTCCCCTTGCTGCTTTGTGCTGGTGGGGAGATGCCCGCAGCCCCCTTTTCTGGAAAGCCAGAGCCTACAGAAGTGACCAAGAAGGGGTTCTGGGTGCCGGGGGGGGGGGTCCGGGCGTCTCGCCGGTGCTCCCCGAGCTGCTGCGGTGCCAGGCAGGGTGGGGGCTTGCTGGCGCCTTGGCCCCCCTGGCTTTTCGAGCTGTTCTGCTGCAACACAAACGGGGCAGATAGGATCGGCTGGCAGGCAGGAAGGGTGGCACGGCCACGGGGAGAATTGCAGGACGTGCCGTTCGGGGGTAGGAATGGAGAAAAGAAAAGCTGTCGCCATCCCGAAAACCTCAGCGCTTGGACTGGCTGGGCTGGAGTTTGGAGGCAAGGTGAGCACATTGATGCCTGCACAGTATGGGCATTTTAGGGCTTCAGTGCTTGTGAGATGAGCCCCCCTCATGCTCCCCAAAATGCTGTGCCGGGGGGAAGCAGCCCCATGGATCTCTGGTCCCTCACCGAGGACTCGTGGCTCCTCAATGGGTCCGGTTTGGTCCTCCAGGCTGGCGCTTCACATCCCAATGCCATTCCCTCCCTTCCCCTCCGCAATGCATTAAATGGGAAACATTAAAGGCGAAGATCTGTTACACTCCCCGTGCCAAGGCAATTGTTCCCATCCCTATTGTCTGCCACAGGCAGCCCCGGAGCCCAGCACCTGAGCCCGCAGCACAGGGCTGCCGCGGGAACCAGCCCTGTAACAAGATAACAGCGCCGTTTTCTCCTTTTTCTTCTCTCTTTTTTTTTTTTTTTTTTTTGTTTGGCAAACCGTATAATAAATCCACAATGAGGCCCCTTTCAAACAGACCCCTATTAAAGTACCGGCCCCATTTTAAGAGTAAACTTCCAGTGGCACCGGGAGGTTATGTACAATGGAAATGTGACCTGCAGGAGGAGCGGGACGTTGCTTTTGTACGTGTCTCAAACCGAAGGCATCGCTCTGTGCTGCAGTGTTGCTGCTGCTGCCCCATTGCCTGGGCACCTGGGCAGCCCAGGGCTGGGCAGCATCTCGGCCGCAGGGAGGGAGGGCAGACCTGTGGCAGGGATGCACCGAGCAGGGGGGGTTTTTGCCTTTAAAAATCCAAAAAGGCTGGAAGGAGGGAGCGGCTCTGCACCCACACCTGCAGGTCCAGAGTTAGGAAAGCACGCAGGGCAAGGTGCTGCAGCCGCCGTGCATTCGTGCCTCAGTTTCCCCACCTATAGCACATGGAAAACACGGGCTCTGCGGCAGCCTCGCAGGGCAAATCCTCCGCAGGTCGTTGGAGCCGGCCGAGCCGTGGGCACGGCTTCCCGCTGGCTGCCTGCCACTGCCACGCTGCTGCCAAGCGTGTCCGGTTCCTCCCCGGCCGAGGCGTGTCGAAGGCAGGCGATGGGTTTTCGGGCAGGCGCTGGCCGTACCCGGGTCGCCCTCCTTGCCACCGGCCTGGCCAAGGTGAGCCGGGGGCAGGAAGGGGCGACACGGGCGGTACCGCAGGATGCGGCAGATACCGGGTGATGCCGACGCCAGGAGGAAACCCGCCGGCCCAGCGAGCGCGATGGTTTGTTCAGCGGAGGGCAAGGGAACTGAGATTAAAAAAAGCCCCGCTAAGATCAGAAAGGCTGGCGCGCACAGTGCCCTATTGTGGAGCTGTCACACTTCCCTTTACTTTATTGCTTTTGTCCAACACCCTATTGTTCCACTTCCTTTTGTCCCCTATTCACAGCCCTGGCTTTTCATTACCCAGCCGGCCTTGTTGTTTTCGTTTCTTTTGTTTGAAGTTCCTGAGAGGAAGGTTTTATTTTCAGCGGTTTGATTAATTCGCAGCTTGAGCTGGGCTTTGTTTGTTATGTAATTGCTGCCCCGAGTCGGGCAGCCCGGCTCGGCCCCCACCTCCGCCAGCTTGCACCCCCAGCCCTGATTTAGGGGGGTCCTGATGAGCTATCGAGGTGTGGGGAGGCAAGAGGGAGAAGATCCGGGGGGTCCCGGTTGTGGGGTGCCAGAGCCCAGGCAGGATGCTCTCCCCATCCCACCACAGCCCCTTCCCACCTTGGCAGCCCCTGTGGTCCTGGAACCTGGAGCTTGGCTCCTGGCAGCAGCCGGTATAAATCCCTTCCTTAACGGCCTCCTTTTCCCATTATTCCTTCTTGAAAGGCGAGATTTGGGAGGGTAATATTTGTTCCCATTCTTGCTGTGCAGCGTAAGGGTTGGTGGCCCCGAGAAGGCAAATCCCTACGAGCACGGGGGCAGGTGGGCACTGCCCCTTACACACAGCTGATCCCTTCGCAGCAAAGGCACAGTGAGCTCCCGGTGAGCTCCCGGCGTGCCCGACACTCGCCTGGGGATACGGCCCCTGCAGCCCTGGTACTGCTGGAGGCTGCAGCAGAGCTGGGGCTTTGCAGGGGACGTGGCTGTGACGTGTTGTTTAGGGCAGATCCCATTGAAAATACCAGCTCTGGCTGTGCTTGGGGTCCCCTGGGGTTATACAGCTCATCCCCCATAACAGCTCACGGTCGCTTCTGCAGTGCCCGGCCGAGCGGCTGGCAGCACCAGAAGTTGGACCGGCAACCACAGCCATACTGGTGAAGTTGGGGAGAGCCATTCCCCGGGGTCGGCCCCTTGCCCTGGCTGGGGCTTGGCCGGTCCCAGCTCCAAGCTGTGCCGGGGACTCCCGGAGGAGCGATTCTGGTGGCTGTCCCAGCCATTGTTCGGCAGGGCCAGGATTTCCATTTCCCGTCGGAGCGGGAAACCTGCCTGCTGCCCTGCCGGCTTTCTAGGCACGGCTCCTGGGGTGGTGCAGGGGGGTGCAGCTTATGAGCCAAGAGCCGGGAACCCCTGGGGTGCTGGCTCAGGTCCGGCATGGGTCTCTGTTGCGGTGAGCCTGGGGTTGCTCTCTGCCAGGCTGCTGGATGAAACGCGAAGGCACGTGCTCATATTGGCCCTAAATCTTATGCCTCTAGGTCGCTTTCTTTAGGGTTTTGCTTTGTTGCTCCATTCCCTTCACAGCCCAAAGCGTGAAGGGCTTGTTTCCCTGGGGGCTACTGGCTGTTGAGCCCCAAGTCTGCAAAAACCTGAGCTCAGGAAGCCAGGAACAAGAGCTCAGCTTCTCCAAGCCATGGCAAAAAGCAAGACCATTATGCCTGAAAACCCAGCAGCACAGGGCACCCCAGTATAAGGCCAGGCTGGGAAATGGGGTGCCCATAGCAGGGGGGTGTCCCATGGCTCTGCTGACAGCCCTGCCACCCCATAGGATGTCCATGAGGAGCCCCGTTTCTCCCCACCTGGAGCTCGATGGAGCGGGCAGCATGGTGAACTGCACCATCAAGACGGAGGAGAAGAAGGAAGGCAGCTATGAGTCCCCACCAGGGGCTGCCCCCAGCACCGAACCCCGTCCCAACGACCCGCCGGGACCACCGCCGAGGGAAGGCACCGACCCCCAGGCCCTGCCGCAGGTGGGTCCCATGGCTGTGACAAACATGGGTCCTGCCAGGCTGGCAGCGCGTTGTGGCCAGCCCCGCTCTGGACCTGGGCTCCATCCCCTGGCAAAGGAGTGGTGGTTGTTTGCCCGGGTGGTTATTCCTCATCCCAAGGAAATTAAGCTGAAACCTGAAGCTCCCCATAGGTTTTCTGGCCGTTGTTGATGCTCTCAGGTCAGCCCTGAGATTTGAGGGCTTCGCTTTCGGCGTTGGAGCCCCCTACGGTCACCTCCAGACATGCTCCGTCCCTTCAGCCTCCCCTTTTAATTGCTCTTGGGTTTTCTCTCCCCCTGACCAGCAGCCTCAGCCCTCCCGCTCCCTGCACTGCTGCCCCATGGGGACGGGGCTCAGAGGGGCTGGGCAGTCTAAATAAATAATAGAAACCTCCAGCAAACAAATCTTTGTGGCATGAAGAGCAGAGATGCTCTCAAGCCGGGCTGGGGGGAATGTGCCTGGCAGAGTGTGGTCCAGCAGTCAGCTGGGCAGGGCCGGCTCCAAGCATCCCACTGACCCAGCACCTCCTGCCCAGAGACCTGGGGACATCTCCGTCTGTGGGAGTGGGTGCCGAGTAACGTTGTGTGTGTCTCAGGAGTCCCACTCGCCTGCGGGCGACGCGCTGGAGCCCAGGCGCTCTGCCTTTGAGCCAGCTGTCAGCGGCCAGGAGAAGCTGGACTTCAACAGGAATTTGAAGGAGGGTAAGAAAGTCTCTTGGGACCCCCCCTCCTGCTGCCTTCGGGCCCCTCGGTATTTTTCCAAAGCTGCGGGATGGGATGAGCCATCCCGTGCCATGGTGCAGAGCCTCAGGCTGTGCTCACCTGGCTGTCCTCTCCCTCTCCCTGCTCTGCCGACCCCGGTCCCTGCCGGCGTGGACAGTGATGCCAACCATTGAGAAGTTACTGTCTAGTGACTGGAAGGAGCGGCTGCTGGGCCGAACAACTGCTGAGTCCAAAGAAGTGAAAGGTGAGGTCTCCCCCCAACAGCCACCCACCTCCACCGTCCTCTATCCCACACCCTGTGCCTGGGCAGCCTGGGCTGGAAACACGGTGTTTCCCACCTTAGCAGGAGGGGAGGTGTGCCTGCAAGCGTGTGTATTTAGTAGGGATTTGTACTTTTTTATCCAAAACATTAATTTGATTTTTTGGGGGGTGAGCATCCCTGATGAAAGCTTGCCTCTGACTGCAGACGGGATGGTTCAGCACATGGGGACCTTTATGCTCCCCACGCATTACCCATTCCCTGGCCGTGCATCACCCACCAGCACCCAATGGTGGTGGTGATGCTGTTCATCCTCCCCAAGCCCCTGACTCGCAGCCGCTTGGTTTCTTCCAGGAACCCAGGAGAGCCTGGCAGAGAAGGAGCTCCAGTTACTTGTCATGATCAACCAGCTGTCCACGCTGCGGGACCAGCTCCTGACGGCCCACTCGGAGCAGAAGAACATGGCCGCGATGCTCTTCGAGAAGCAGCAGCAGCAGATGGAGCTGGCGCGGCAGCAGCAAGAGCAGGTGGGCTCGGGTCCCCGTGGGCAGCCTGCTCGGGGGAAGCGTTTGCCAGGGACCATCCATCCCTTCGGGGATCCCTTTGGGATCTGCTGGCCACGGGTGCAGGACCAGGACAGGGTCCCCCTGGGAGTGCTGGGGAGGTGGCTTTGGCGTCGGGGGCAGCGGGACTTCTCTGTCTGCCCAGAGTCCCTCCCATTTTCTATGCCCATCCCAAAGACTCCCTGTCTCGCTCCCTGGTGCTGGGAGGATGAGGGGCAAAGAAGGTGGGAATTGCACTCCTTAAAATAATTAAACCACACTGGGTCCTTCCTGACTGTGCTCTCTTTGCTCTTTGAACATGTATTTTTTCCTCTCCGGTGGCCCATACGGTGCTAAGGGCAGGGGTGACACCCCCTGGCATACCCCAGGGTGGGGGTGACACCGTCCCTCCCAGCGTTTTTCTCTCCCTGTGCCCCTTGAGGAGGCTCAGGGGCAGCTCAGCCACCCCTGCCTGCCCTCCCCACGGCCCTCGGGACCCTCCGCAGCCCCCTTGTCTCCATTTTGCCGGTGTTGGGCAGCTCGTGCCGGGCCACAGCCCTGCCGGGGCCAGCTCGGCGCTGCCATTGATGCCGCTGAGCCCTGCTGTCTCCCTCCTGCCAGATCGCCAAGCAGCAGCAGCAGCTCATCCAGCAGCAGCACAAAATCAACCTGCTGCAGCAACAGATCCAGGTAAAGGCGGGGGACGTCTCCCCGTGTCCCCCTTCCCATGCTGGGTGATTGCAGCCCCCTCATGTGCCGGGCTTGTGTCCCCTCCCAGGACTAGGCAAGGGGATGGCACCTGCCTGCAGTGTCTCGCAGTGGTTATCTCGTCTCTCTGCTTCTCTCCCCCTCTTCCCTCCAGCAGGTGAACATGCCCTACGTCATGATTCCCGCCTTCACCCCCAGCCACCAGCCTCTCCCCGTCACTCCCGACTCCCAGTTAGCGCTGCCCATCCAGCCCATCCCCTGCAAACCAGGTGAGCGGGGTGTCCCGGGACTGCCCCAGCCCTGCAGGGTGGCCTTGTCCCCCAACCCCTCTCCCTCTGCTCCCCGCAGTGGATTACCCGGTGCAGCTGCTGCACAGCCCCCCTCCGCCCACGCTGAAGAGACCCGCCGGCTCGGGCCACCTCCAGATGCAGGTACAGCCCCAAAGCATCTCCATCCCCCAGGCTGGGGTGCTGCAGGGGCTTGTGCTTCACCCCCCACCTCCCCTCCGCCGCAGGAGACCTCGCAGCCGCTGAACCTGACAGCCAAACCCAAAGGTTCCGACCTCCCCAGTGCCTCCAGCTCACCCAGTTTGAAGATGAGCAGCTGCCAGTCCCTCACGCCAAGTCACGGGGCCACCAGGGACCTGCAGACCAGCCCATCCAACCTGCCTCTGGGTGGGTTCCCAAGTGCCTTCACCGATGGGTGGTCCCATGCCCTTCACTGGCCACCTCGAGAGATGGGGGACATCTCTTCTCCCTGGGGTCCCTCCTCCCTGGGGTGGCCTGGGTGGGCACCTACCGCTCTGTGCCACCCCCTTGGGGCACACAGTTGTGATTGCTGGGGTGGGATGGGGTGTTGCAGGGTGTCAGAGGAGTGGGCACTGGTGCTGATGGGTGTCCGTGCTGGTGTCCTGCCAGGGTTCCTGGGCGAAGGCGATGCCATCACCAAAGCCATCCAGGATGCGCGGCAGCTGCTGCATGGCCACAGCGGAGCCATGGAGGGATCGCTGAGCAACCCCTACCGCAAGGTGAGGGATGCCTGCCAGGTGGTCACTGTCCCCCTTTCCGACCGCACTGTCAGCGGCCAGAGTCGATTCTCCGTCCGTGGGTGGGCTCCCTGGCTTGGAGCTGGTTCCTGACTCTCGCCTCTCCTGCAGGACCACGTCGGGATTGATTCTTCCCCGGTGAAGGAGCGGATGGAGGAGACCCCTGCCCACCGGCTGGACGAGGCTCTGTTGACCTGTGAGATGGATGGTAAGGATGGCCGAGCGCACTGCAGTGTGACCCCCCCCGGCTTGCTCCTTCCTCTGGCTCCTGACCTCGGCCGGGTTTCCCTCGCAGGCTCACGGCACTTCCCCGAGTCCAGGAACAACAACCACATCAAGCGGCCCATGAACGCCTTCATGGTGTGGGCAAAGGACGAGAGGAGGAAGATTTTGCAGGCCTTCCCGGACATGCACAACTCCAGCATCAGCAAGATCCTGGGTGAGTGCCGGGGATGGCAGTGGGGGGCTGGGGCAGGACCCCTACTCAGCATCCCCATGAGGGGAGACAAGCTCCATCCAGCTCCTTGCTCCACTCATCCTCAGCCACCCGTGTACGGGTGATGCCCACCGGGATGATGCTACCCCTGTTGTAGCATCACTCGTGGGTCTCATCCAGCCAACGTCTCGTACCCCCCTGACAGCAGTGTCCTGCTGCGGCTCTCCATCACACCAGCCCTTCCCCGTGTCCGTGTCACTATTAAAAGCGAGCGGTGTGGTCACCAGTGAGCCCGTCCGAAGGGCTGAGAGCGAGTGTGTGCTGGTGCCATGCAGCTGCACCATGGGTTACCTCCGACACTCGCACCCGCTCTGCCACGGACTCATTTTAGCAGCTCTGCTTGTTAAAGAAAAAAACCGAGACAACACCAAGCTTTTCCCTTTGAAGGAGCACATGGGCAGGATCTGCTCTGCTTAAGTCTCATGACCATGGGGGGCCTGGAGTGGCTGCTCTGTGGTGAGCTGCTTGCTGTCATGGTAGATGTCCATGGCTTTAAATAGCTGGTATGGTTCTGCCCAGGGAGCCAGAGCTACTCACTGCTTGAGGGGTGCAAATTTAGCAGATGGATGAGTGATCCAGAGCCAGTATGCACCCAGACCGGGGTTTGGTTCCTGTGTGCTCTCCTGCTCTTGGAAATGTGGGTCTGAGCTGGTGCGAGGGGCTGAGCATGTGGGGAAGGAGCCGGTGGAGGACACCTGGGCACCATGGGCAAGGGGCTTGCGTGCCTCAGTTTACCTGGGCCACCTGGCTCGTGGTGCAGGTGTGGGAGGTGGATCTCCCTGGGGGAGCTGGGCCATGCTAGCAGGTGAAGGACACCCAGGAAAGGGGCATGCGGGGACTCACAGGAGGATTTAGGTGATGGGGGGGTGTCTCTGGAGGTCCCCAGCCCAAAGCAGTGCCCAAAGCCCGGCTAACTCCATAGTCCCATCAGGGCTGTGTCCTTTTGACTGTTGAGCATCTCCAAGGATGTTGAGGATCTCCAAGCATCTCCAGCTTGTCCTTCTCTCTCCCAAACCGGATGCTGGTCCAGCTGCACCCTCCTAGGTGCTGAGCCAAGGGGATTAATCCCTTCTCTCTGCCAGCCTGGCCCCGAGCCTCTCTCCCAGCCCAGTGGCCTTTGTGCTGAGCCCTGCTTTGCCCTCCTGCCTGGGGTGCTGGCGGTGATGACAATAAAGGTCAGCCAGCGGGGGGACGTGAGTCACATGCCAGCACAGCCTATTTTAGCTGCAGCACCTGCTCGCCATACCTTGGAGAGGATCAAAAGCTGTGGCCCAAGGGGTGCCCTGGGAAGGTCAGGGCTGGGAACCTGTTCCCGGTGTGGCAGGAGGGCTGGCTGCCCTCTGCGGCACGGGGCTCCCACCGGTGCAGCCGCTCTCACCGACTGTGTGCAAATTCAGGTGCTGTTTGTTTGGTATGAATATTAATTAACTCTTGCGATGGTTATCCCAGCCGGGAGCCGGCGTGGGTTTCGTCACAGCAGGCGGGCTGTAAGCATGCCCTGCGGCTCCTCTCTGCACAGGCTCCCGGTGGAAGTCCATGACGAACCAGGAGAAGCAGCCCTACTACGAGGAGCAAGCCCGGCTGAGCCGGCAGCACCTGGAGAAATACCCCGACTATAAGTACAAGCCCCGACCCAAACGCACCTGCATCGTGGAGGGGAAGCGGCTGCGCGTGGGCGAGTACAAGGCGCTGATGAGGAACCGGCGGCAGGACGCCAGGCAGGGCTACTTGATAGGGTAACGGGCCCCTTCCTCCCATCCGAGGGGGCTTGCTGCGGTGCCCGTAGGGTGGGTGCCCCAGGAGGCAGGGGGAGGCAAGGGGACCACCTCGACGCCCCGGCCGGTGATTGCATTCCCCTGTCCCGCAGGCCCCAGGGCAGCCAGATGCCTCCTGCATCCTCGGATGTGTTGTACCAGCGGCCGGTGGGCATGCAGCTGACGTCCCCCCTGATGGAGCACTACCTGCCCCGCAGCATGGACCCCAGCATGCCCGTCATCGTCAACACGCGTAGCCTCAAGGAGGGCGACGCCGGGGATGACGGGCACTCGGTGGCCGACGGCGAGATGTACCGCTACAGCGAGGAGGAGGACTCGGAGGGCGAGGACAAGAGTGATGGCGAGCTGGTGGTGCTGACGGACTGAGGGGGGGCCGGGGTGGGGGGCGGTGGGTGGGGGTGGCAGGGCTGGCTGCCACCAAAAAGGAGGTCACAGCATCCCCTGATGGGATGGGACTCAGCTGAAGGGCTGTGCTGGGAGCAGAGGAGAGCTCCTACCCCGGCACGGAGGAGTCACTGCTGCCTGCCTGCAAATGGGTCCCAGGAAGGTGGGCATCCCAGCATTTTGGGGGGGGCTTCCCATGGGGGGTGATGAGCAGTGGTGTGCACTGTATGGGGCCATGACTGGGATGTGCTGACCCCTCTGGGCAAGGTGGCGAGGGCTGGTTCAGCCTTGTTCTAGTGGCAGGGGCATGGGGAGCTGAGGCCACCTAGCCCAGGGATACGGGTGCCACGGCTGCTGAGCTGTCACCCACCTGCAGCCCCCCCAGGAGGTACCTGAGGGTATCGGGATGCGGGAAAACCTCCAGAGCATCTCCCAGCCCTCCAGCACCCATGGGTCCCTTGCAGAAAGCCTCACCTGCAGCCGCCAGCCACTGCTGCTAGGGTCACGGGATGGGGACACGCTTGTCCCTCGCTCAGCCCCGTCTGACCTCCCCGCTGCATTTCCCACTCGGTCTTTAAAGCCTGCCAGCAAATTCCCATGGAGCCATTTTTAGCTCTCGCCTGCCCCGAGTACCAGCCAAGGGCTCCGAGGAGCCCTTTGTGATCCTGACAGCTCTGGCCCACTTTGTAAATAAAGCGGGTGTCTGTTCTCTGGCTGTGCCGTTACCCTGGCCCTCCGCCAGCCCCTGCCCCAGGCACTGTCGGGCACAAGCCCTGGCTGCGGTGGGTACGTGCCCCGTCCGTCCCCAGGGACCTCTCCCTCCTGCACCCCAACTCTGCAAGCTGTAGGCTCCACCTGCGATCTGCATCGTGAAAACCAGAGAGGGAGAGAAAAATAACAGCAATTTAAAAAAAAAAAAAAAAAATTGATAAAAAACCAACAACCTTGCTTTGGTCAGAGCCTGGCCCAGGGTTATTTGGGATGCAGCATGGCTGTGTGTCCGGCTGTGCGTGCACGGTGTCCGGCTGTGCACAGAGTCCGTGCACCGCCCTGTGGCTACAGCCAGAAACGGGCACCGCTGCTCCGGCCGCAGCCGCAGCCTGGCCTGCAGTCTGGCACAGTGGGGACATTTGCTGGGGGTGCAGAAGGAGCTGTGGCTGCCCAGGCTCCAGATTGCAGCAGCGGGGACGAGCCCTGCAATGGGGGCTTTGCAGCGGACCCATGTCTTCGGTTCCAGGGTGGGGGGTCCGGAGCAGCAGCTCTGCAGCATCGGGGCCCCGGTGCTGCTCCCCCGCACCCCACGGGGCTGCCGTCAGGATTCTTTATCCAAGGGAGCATCTTGCCTCCTCGCCCACCCAGCAAACACCTCTCTCCTCTCTTGCCCTTCGTCAGTGCTTTATTTATTCCCGTCCCCTGTGCTGCTCTGGCTGGGGTTGGGGTCCCTGGGGAAGGGGTGCCGGCTCCCAGGGTGGGATGGGCTGTGCTGCAGAGGGGGCTGGAAGCAGATGTGCCCGACAAAGATGCCGCTCTTCCTCTCTTTTTTTTTTTTTTTTTTTAAAGACTGTAAATATAGATAGAGCTTTATTTTGTTAATAAGACAATGAGTAACTTAACCTGTATATTTCACATACTTGTTTACAATTGTCCCCCCCACCCCTTGGCACAATAAAAATGACTTTTTGGAGCAGAGATCTGGGTCTGGACTTTACCGGCTTGGGGCTGGGGAGAGCCGAGGGTTGGAGGGGGAGCTCTCACCCCAGGCAGTCAGAGCATAGATGGGGAGTGCTTGTTTCCCCCCCCCCTTCTTCCAGCACAGCCCCCTCCTAAGGCTTTTGCTCCCTGCCATGTTCTCACGTGTGCTGTTTCTCAGCTCTTTCTCCTGCCCTGTCCATCCGTGGTGGGTCCCGAGCTGCTCCCCTCTCCTTCCCACGTCTCACCTGTGTTTTCTCAAGGTCTCACCCCACATGGCAGCAGGTTTGGGGTTCAGCCTCCTCTGCCCAGTGCCTGCTGCAGCCAAGTAGTCCAGCCTGCCCTTGCCAGAGCCCAGCAGGGCCTCGGGGTGCTGCTGGGGCACCCGCGATGAAGATGGGGGATCAACTCTACAGAAGGCTGTTTTAAACCACAGGGCATCGCTCTGGGACAAGGACAAGCCCCAGCAGTTGTTGCTGCCGACGGGGAAGAAGCAGCGAGCACTGCATGCAAACACCCTCCCGTGCTGCACAGCTGCTGCTCCCCTGCAGCACCCAAAGCGAGGTTGGGGACATGAATGAGGTTGGGGACATGAAGGGACATCGTCAACCCACCCTGCGAGGGGACACCTCCAGCTGCAGGAGAAGGGCTGGATGCACCCCCAGGCTCCAGGGATGCCGTCCCTGCTCCGGCACAAGTCCTGCACCAGTCCCCACAGATCCGCCATCCCCTATTTTCCAGCTACCAGCAGCTTTTATTTTGCACCAAAACAAACACCAGACGCAACAACAGTCCCACTTCTTGCTGGGGCAGGTTCCTGTGCCCTTGCGGAGGGGACAGCCACCTTGTCCCCATACCACTTTGCTGACCAGCCAAGGTAGGAGCAGAGGGGTCTGATTCCACCTCCCAGCTGATGCACAACCACTGTCACGAGCTGGACAGTGCTCAGCAGGCCAGGATCACCCTCGCAGAGCCTGTGGTGGGGGAGCAGCTGAGTGGTGACAGGGGATGAAGCTGTGTGCGGCTCATGGAGCAGGTCGGCTCCGTTCAACCTCCTGCCAGGGAGTGCCAGGCAAGGACAGAGCCAAGAGAAGAACACAGGGATGGTGCCCACATAAGGGGCATGACCAACCCCCCCGGCCCTGGGGGTGATGGGGAAGGCAGAGCTGGAAGCTCCTTGCTCCGGCAGCACAGGATGCTATGAGGGAAGCCACGATGGGAGCAGGGAGCAAACGGGAATCTAGGAGACCATGGCCGTGGGGAAAAGCAGAGCCAGCTGCGGGCTGAGCACAGCCCAGGGGTTGCAGGCACCCAGCGCCTGCCAGCAAAAGCCTCCTGGTCCCAAGCCCACGTGGCTCATGGCTGTTGCTGCCCCTTGCTACTTTGCACTATCCAAGCCAGAGCGCAGCAGCACCCACCACACGTGGAAAAAAGGTCCCATGCTCAGAGACAGCCCCAAGCCCAGGATCAATATGGACCCAAAGAAGGTGCTGGTTTGGGGGTGAGAGCCCAAGTGGCACCAAACAGGCAGGGCAAGAGGGGACAGAAGGAGCAGTGAAGGCAATGGTCACAGCGTGTGCGTTGGGCAGCTAAAGCAACTGGGCAGCTCTGGGGGCTCCTGAGCAGATGGGGGCAACCTGTTTCCCCCCTCAGGGACAGCACAGAGGGAGCAAACCAGGTGCCAGGCCAAGCAGCAGTAGTGCCAGCAAAGCACGGACCTGCCGGGCACCGGGTCCGAGCTGGGGCTCGGCGTTAAGGCGATGGTAAGGCTTCCTTGGGTAGGCAGGGGCCTCTCCGAGGCCCTGGTCCTCTCTAGCATCTCACGGTCCAGTCTCAGGTATGTCCAGGGTCTCCTTTAATCGGTGGCCGGGTCAGAGCTCCTCTCCTCCCCCTTCCCACCATCAGGACCTGCCCTCGCCCCCGGCTGGGGTGGGGAAGGGGCGAGGGGGATGCGAGGGCTGTGGACGCAGCAAGGACAAAATAGCTCGGAGACTCACAGGCTGGAGATGCTATTTAGAGATCTGCAGGGCTGTGACCACTGGCTTCATCTTGAAGTACTGTTTAAACCTTAGCTTTGCATATCTGCCGAGGAAGGAGAGAGGGACAGACGTAAGATACTTGTTGCCCCAGCCCTGTGTCCCCTGGCCACAGAGGATCCCTCTGGCACAGAGGGACCATTGGGATCCTCTTGCTCCAGTCATTTAACACTGAACTGAGCTGGGAGCAAATGCCCCCCAAGCCCCGGCAGACTCACCTTAAGAAGTTAAAGTCTATGGTAGAGTATTTATCCTGGATTAGGCCCCAGCATGCCCAGAGGAAATGGGATGCCTGCAACAGAAAAAACAAGGATCAGAAACCGGCACGGAGCATCCCTGCCCGCAGGATGAGTCACTCGCGCCTCTCCTGGCCGGGTCCCAGAAGTCCCGCGGCTGTGACGACAGGACGCGGGGTGACAGCCAGCTGGGGCTGGCCCACATATGTATTTTTATACGCTCCGGAGGCTGGTCCCAGCCCGGGCGAGGGATGCCAGCAGCAAGGATGCTGAACAGCCGCACAAAGTGCCTAGGGTACCAGCCTCTGCGTTTGCAGCTGGGATGTCCCTCCTGGCAGCTCCAGCCAGGAAACCAGCCGAAATTTTGCCCTAAGTTTCCAGAAAATGGGCTCTGCCTGCCCATGGCATTTACCAAAGAGGATTTCCTTGTGCTTGGCTTTGCCTGGCCTCTCTGAAGGGACGTCCAAGGCCACAGCTATCAGAGACACGCTGCCCCTTGACACGTGTCGGTGGGCTGGCGGATGGCCAGCCCTATCTTTTGACTTTGCCCAGGGGCTCAGTGTCTCCGAGGTGCAGCCGGGCTCTTTGGGGCAGCCTCTTGCCCCAGGTGCCCCCAAATCCCCAGGCACCCCCAAACCCCCAGGCTGGTACCTGCACCCCCATCCTCACCAGCCGAGCTGCAGCACGAAGCCCCGGCTCACTCGAGAGCAGAGGAAAACCCATCCCACGGGCAGCCCTCGAGAGAGGCTGGCTCCTTCCCATCTCCACCACTCACCAAAGAAAATTTGTTCACTTGCACGTAGAGAGCCTCCAGCTCCTCCTCGGACACGGCCACCCCCATGCCTCCTTCGTTCCTCTGGGTGAGCTGCTTGTACGCCTGCAGGTAGGAGCGCAGCCACTGCAGCTGGGTCTCCTTGCTGGGATAGAGGCGGTAATCCACCTCCTTCACGCCTGCAAGGGGATCCAGAGTCAGCGATGCCCGAGGGGCAGAAGGGTGAAAGGAAGGGTTTCTCCAGGGCAAAGCGACATGACCACGGTGCTCTCCCCATGCACGACCGGGTGAGCGAAACCCCTGCAGCTCCAGGTGTGCACAAGCCGGGGATCAACCTGCTGGTTCAAGGCACCCACCCAGCCCTTGCATGGTTAAGAGCCGGGCTCATGCAGGCATTGCATCCCAGCAGGAACAGCCAGGCTGCTCACCGCCGGCAGCACGCTGCCCAACGCCAGCAGAGACCCTCCCTCGCATATCACTGTAACCCTGGACAGCCCAAGGAGGAGCTAACCCATTTCCCACCCCGGGACTGGGGAAGCAACTGCCCCTTCCATCCCCAGGGATGGGGAGACCCCGAGGCAGCTGCTGGAACTGGGTGGGGATGACCTTCAGTGCCACAGAGAGGAGCCCGACTCACCCGCAAACTCATTAAAGTGGTTTCCAATGTCGAAAGCCTGGTAGTTGTAGCCAGTGTACTCGTAGTCTATGAAGCGAACGTGCTCTGCGAAGGCAAAGGCAGGGGCTGTAAGAGGGGCTGGAGATGGAGCTGCTGGCCCCCCAGGGAGGTGGGCGAGGGACAGACCCCTCTGTCGGGCGTGCGAAGCTGCTGCCACGAACCTTGTGTCCCATCGTAGATGATGTTCTTACAGAGCAGGTCGTTGTGGCAAAGCACGACGGGGGACCCCAGCTGGGAAAGCGTTTCCTTCATCCAGGCCAGCTCGTGTTCAAGCATCTCCAGGCTGGGCACATCCTGCTGGAGGCTGGGGAAGGGGACGGGGTGGAATCAATTCTGCTCATGGGGAACCTCCCTCAGGGGCAGAGGGGCAGCATTGCCCCCCGCTTCCCTCCGTGCATTTTATAAAGGAACTCATCAGTGACAAAAAGCGGGGCTAACGAGGCTGGTTTTGGTGGGGAGGCCAGGTTTGACTTGGACATCCTCCGGTGTGCTGCGTGGTACCCAGGGAGCCCAGCAGACGCCACGGTGCAGCCTCAGCCCTTCCCTTCTCCCCCCTAACACCCGCATCCATCCCCCAAATTCACCCAACCAGCCACCAAGCCCCACAACCCTCACTCCCAAAGCACCTGACAAACCCCCAGGCAACGGGAATTTTTTTGACTCTGCCAGAGCACGTACCCTCTCAGTAACCTCAGAAGTTTCAAGTCCAAGAAGAAAGCCAGTTAATGATTACCTAATTGGCTGCACTGAAGGTGCAGGCTTGGGTAAAGTCTACCTGCAGCAGGGTGAGTGCTGAGAAAAGCCCTGTGTCTTGCCACTGCTGCTCAGGGAACAGGTTAATTATTCGCTTGCGTTTGGGTTCATTCACCTCTACCACCTCTTGGGGCTGCCCGCATCCTTCCCAGACACCCCGGCACTCACCTGGCATGAACCCAGGCTCCCAAAAATGGGATGAACTGGTTTGAAGTGGGAACTGGCTGCTTTAATCTATACTGGGTTTCTAGCATCCCCTCCAACATCAGCTCAACCTTGCTGCTCAGATCCCCACCATAAGAAGGGCTTGAGCTTCAGCTTATTCTAGGGAGGGCTTAAAATGCAGGCTAGATTTGCAAGGATGAGGTGGCGGATTATTACAGCAGGTGGGAGTCTCTGGCTCAGACCAGATCCTGCCTGGGTGCTGTACAGACACAACCCAGAGCTGTCTCTGCTCTAACACCGCTCCCAGACTGGCAGAAGGAAGGTGATGGGTGCAGGGAGATGCCTCCATCCCACCTGCTCTTGGGTGCTTGGCCGTGAGTTTGGTCACGGAGGGATTGTGATCCAGAAGTGGCCACGTGGCCAGATCCAGCCCCGACACCATCCCCAGCTCTGCTCACCAACCCAAGACACCCAAGGAGGATTTACCTGGGAACTGGGGCTCTTCCCCCCGGTCCCATACGGGGAAGACTTAGAGATGGGTGGGCAGCGGATGCCCAAGCCAGAGCCTGGCTCTTTGGGATCCCTCTGCCTTTACCTGGGGTTGGATACCTTTGGGCTGAGTTCCGTCTTCACGAGGGTGAGGTATTTGTGCAGCTTCTGCCAGAGGATGGGCTTGGGGAGGCTCCCGTTGGCGTGGATGGCGTGTACCCGGGCCATCTCCTGGGCCACCAGCCTGGAAGGAAAGGCAGATGCGTGGGTGAGAGGTGGCTGTGCAGCAGCATCCCCAAGAGGAGCGCTCCTCAAAACCAGCCTTGAGACGTCTTTGAGGGACGTTTCCTGAAAGCTATGTTTAAAAATGCGAGGTCAGCACAGCTGAAACTCCCCTCCACTTCAGCTACAAACCTCTGAAGTATTTCAAGACCTTGTCTGGGTCAAAAGCAGCATTCACTTTTTCAGGGCAAGTTCAGATAAAAGCCGTGGCTCTCACAAAATCTCTATTCACCAAAAGCTGATGCTTTAAACACGTGGTGATAAACCCGGCTGCAGTTCGGCTCATTTATCACCCAGCACCACCCAGGTCTGTGCACATCAGTGAGCACCAGTCTGGATCAAAGGGAGTGAGCGGGAGCGCTGGCAACACGGAGCAAACCCCTCATGCCCAGAGAAGCACTGGTTCCCCTGTCCCATGGCTCCTCTCCAGACCCACACAACCAAGGACATGGGGGTCCTGCACACCTGAAGATGTGGGGGTCCCGCACGTGGTCGGGCCCCAGCGCGATGCCCGGCAGGAACTGGTAGCAGAGCCCGTTCTGGAAGGCGCAGTAGAGGTCGGGGGCACAGCCGTGGGCACGCAGCACCTGAAAGTTCCTCAGCTCCGTCTCCCGGTCCACGAAAAGCTCCGTCTTCCTGCCGTAGACACGGACCAGCACCGCGTCCGCCATGCCCTCGTCCGTGTAGCAGGCCACGAGCTTGTTGGTGATGCCATCGGTGAAGAGCTGGAGGGGGAGAAGGGTGGTAGAGCGGATGCCTGTATATCCCTGCCGCGCCAGCTGGGGGTGGGGGAAACCCCCTTCCCACCAGCATACTCCAGGGAGAAAGCAACGTGGCAAAGGCAATAACAGGCAACGGGCAAAAGAAAGCATGAAGCAGCAGTGCCCACGGCAGCCAGGAAAGCTCCCGCAGCAGATGGCATGAGTTTGCAAGGCCTCGAGTCTCGCACTCGTACTGGGGCTCTGCACAGGGCCACAGGCACGAGGCTTCAGCTGCACAAAGCCGGCGGTTTGGGTGGAAATCCTGCCATTTTTCACCTGGAAGCTCAGGAACAGCTCAGGCCAGATGTGCCGCCAGCACGCTTGGCATTCGAGCGGCCCCGGGAATCGCTCCCGAACAATCAGCATAAATCTTTTGGCACAAAATGAAAAAAAAATAAAACAACCCACAAACACCCGGCAAACAACATGGAGCAAACACCACCACCCCGTCTCCTCCCCCTGACCCTCCCCACGGGGCCGGGTCGCTGATAGGCAGGGATGTCTCTGCTGGGGACGTCTCGTGTCATTGCTCTGATGGCTTCTCACAGATGGAAAGAGAGGTTTGTTCTCCCGTCGCCCCGGCTTGGCCGCCTGCCCGTGCACATGCAGGGGCTGCCGCTGCCGCCTGCGCCGGGCTCCTCTCCCAATCCTGCAGTGATTTCAGTCGCCTCCGGTGCACCGAGGGGTTTGGGTCTCCATCGCTCCTCGGGAAACCCCTGCCCCATTGTCCCCCACGCAGGCAGGATGCTCAGCCCCACGCGGCTCCTGCTCGGCACCGAGGCCGAGCGTGCCGGGGTCCCGCTGCTCCCCACGAGAGCGATTTCCTTATCCCCTTTGGGTTCGGGGAGCCGGAGCAGATGTGATGCTGACGGAGCGGGAGGGGGGGGGCGAGGGCACGTGCTACGGCAGCAGCGGTGCTCGGGGGTGGGACAGCTAATTTTAGACATCCCACTCAGCAACTCACGCTCCTGTATAGGGTGCCTATATATAGGGCTCCCCATGCAGCCTCCCAAGGGAAACTCAAAGCACTGGAATGAGACACCCGAAGTTAGACGGCGCTAACACCCCTCGTTACACAGCTGGCTGGTGTTGGATTCGGGGTGAGCACGGCAAGCAGCGAGCCAGCCACCACATCCCTGGTGGGCTGCTGCCGCTCGGCTGCAGCTGGGCCAGGCTGAACCTTCTCAAGCAAGCGAGCTGCTTTTCCCAGGGCAGATAAACTGCGTTTCCACCACGGTGCCACCCTCATTTCTCTCCTCTCCTTGTACTGCCAGGCCCAGAGGCCAGAAATTCAGCAAGCAAAAAGCGTCACGGCCCATCCCTGCGGAAGACGGTGCACCCTGGGGCCAGTGCCCTCCATCAGCCACACGCACATCAGCCGCACGTCAAGATGCTCAGCGCTGCCTCGCCTGCAAAGTCCTCCTCGCGCTGCTTTGTTTTGCTGCTCGACAGCCTGATCAGCCCTTTCCAGCAGGTTTAAAGGGATTACTGAGCCTTATCCCCCCTGAATTCCAGGCCACTAACTTTGGAGACTCACACGTGGTTCATCAGCAACCTGCACACACGCACGCAGGGGCTTGCCTGCTTTGGAGGCAGCAGCTCCTCCAGCTCCTGAGGAACAAGCATGGTTGCTTGGCAGATGCCCAGTGCTACTCCTTGTAGATCCAAAGTGCAGTCAGCTATCAGCAGGGCCACAGCACTGCTACCAGCCCAAATCCTTCCCTGCTGCGGTTGTGTGACAGCAGGGAGGCGGGGGGAAAGCGAGTGTGACTCCACATCAGGAGCCTTGCAGCAATTAAATACAAAGCAAGACCCAAGCCCTGTGCAAAGGTGCTGAAGCGAAGCAGCTCCATCCGACACGCCGGTGCTGTTCCTGCCGCGAGACCCCTCGGCACCCCCGAAGCACCGCCGTGTCGGCTGCCTCCTCGTGCAGGCACCCCCCCAGCACCCCTCCCCAGCCCGACAGGCAGCCGGCAGCCCAGGGCAGGACTGCAATAGGGCACCTTGTTGCCAAAGTTGGGCTAAAAAAGTCCAGCCATGCCAAAAGTCCTCGCAGGGGTTTAGCTCCACGTCGCTGCTGCTCTTCTAATTGCCGGATGAGGGATGGAGGAGTGCGTGCTTCCCTGACAGCGTGGCTGGCTGACTCACCGATACCGCCTGTGCCTTCTCGGTACGGAGATGCTTCTGCCCAGGGATAGAGCTGAACGGATGAGGAGTGGGAGTCCTGGAAAGCAGGCACGACCTGGAGCACAGGGGGCTGAAGACCCCAGCAAGAAGAGGGCATGTGGAGGAGGCCAAGCACCCAGACTCTTCCTTCCCGTCTTCCACACCCTGCCCCAAGCACCGGGAGATTTTTCCGCGTCACCGGCGCAGCCTGGTACGGCCCCTGCAAGCAGCTGAGCACTGACACCGTGCAACGAGGTGGTGTGAACCGGGAACCGCTCCAGTGCGCGGAGGAAAGCGAACAGGAACGCTAATAGGAACCAGCTGAGGACCAGTGCACTGCTCCAATCCCCTCCCGAACAGCTCTTGCAATAGCAGCTAAGGGAAATGCAACTGGAGGTTTCCCCCCCACAACTCCCAAGGTTTTTTTTTTCTGCTTTTTTTTTTTTTTTTAATTAAAACCACACGCACGCACGCACAAGCTGCTGTTCAACACTGACCCCCTCTGATGCCTGAAGAGAGCCTGGATACCAGAGACCCGGGGTCCTTCTCAAACAACCATTGCCACCGAGGTCTGTGCTCGGTGCTGCACAGAGCCCGAGACATTTCCTGCCCCTACAACTATGTGCTCTGAGGAACTCAAACTCCCAGCTTCCTGCCTATTGCCATCTGCCCTTTCATATGTATGTTCCTGCAGCTTCTTGTATTTAATTACACTTGGCTATTAATACATTTTTAATGACACTCCAGGCACACGGGAAGTGTGTGCCTTCAGAGGACATGCATACACACTTGTATACGTTTAAAGTGCACCCAGCTCTGCCACCTCCACACCCCTGTGCCCATCGCCAGGAGCCCACTGAGGGCACAGACACCACCAGCCTCGCTTTTCCACCCGAGACCTGGCACCCTCACTCTCCCACCCGCTGCAGCAAAGCCCTACCAGCTCCAGACAGCCAAGCCCCATCCCGTGCAAAAGGAACCCAGCACTGAGTCCCAGCTCCCATCCGAACCTGCGCTCAAGCCCATGCAACCTGGCAAAGGTGCAAGCCAACAAGTAACCCAAGCGAGACTTGTTCCCGGGAGCAGCTACTCCTGCGGGCAGGGGTCTGGCAGCACTGGGTGCAGGCAGGGGTCTGGCAGCACCTGCAGGATAGACTCGATGGGGAACCAGCAGTGCAAGGTGCCACCCCCGGCATCCCCTCAGTCTTCACCCACCTTGGTGGCTTCAAGGGACCCTGGGGACACACCTGCCTTCACAGTCACCGCTCGGGTGACTGCCCGAGGGGTCCCCAAAGTGTCACACCTTTGTGCATCCGACGGGCCTCAGTTACGTTCTGAGAGTGGAGAACCGGGGATGGGGGGACGGGACGTCGTACCCTCCTTGGCAGGTCCTATAGCCCCCCAGAGCGGGTCCTACGGTCACCCTCACGTGGACCTCATAGCCCCCCAAGAGCGAGCTCTATACCACCCCAGGGCAGGCCCTATAGCACCCCGGGGCCAGCCCCACAGCCCCCCTCTCGGGAGGACCCTATAGCCCCCCGTGCTGGGCTCCGCACCCCCTTCGGAAGATCCCCGCGGGGGGTCCGCGCAGGCTCTCCCCCCCCCCCACCCCGGTGGGTCGTACCTTGGTTTTCACCCTCGCCGGTTCCCAGCCGGGTCTCAGCTCCCGCATGAGCCGCAGCGCTCCGGGCAGCACGTCCCCCTCATCCACCGCAATACCGAGATGGGGCACGGCGGGGGTCCCGGTCCCGGTCCCGGTCCCACCGCCACCGCCGCCGCCCCGTTCCGGTGCCGGACAGTCGGGACAGCGGCCGGGAGGTACGGCCATAACCAATTCCCCGCTCCCGGAGCCTCGGCCCATGTGCCGGGGGCTGCGGCGGGGCCGGCGGCCGCGGGGAGGAGCCGCCCGCCGCTGGGAAGCCATGAGTCACCGGCCCGCCTCCCGCCGCCCGCCTCCCGCGGCAGCGCCCGCCCGCATTGTGAGGTCAGCGGGACCCGCACCCGCACCCCCCCAAGCACCCCCCTCCGGCACCCTCTCCCGGCACCCCCCACTGGCAACCCCCCACACCGGCACCCACACCTGCACCCCCCCCGGCACCCTCTCCCGGCACCCACCCCCGGCACCCGCACCGGCACCGCCCACTGGCACCCCCCCCGGTACCCACCCCCGGCACCCCCCCCCGGTACCCGCACCGGCACCCGCACCGGCACCCCCTACTGGCACCCACACCTGCACCCCCCCCGGCACCCCCCACTGGCACCCCCCCACACCGGCATCCGCACCTGCACCTGCACCGGCACCCGCACCGGCACCCCCCACTGGCACCCCCCCCGGTACCCACCCCCGGCACCCCCCCCCCGGTGCCCACACCAGCACCCACACCGGCACCCCCCGCTGGCACCCACACCTGCACCCAGGCACCCACACCCGCACCGGCACCCCCCACCGGCACCCCCCCACACGGGCACCCACACCTGTGCACCCACACCTGCACACCCACCGGCACCCCCCCACACCAGCACCCACACCTGCACCACCACCAGTATCCGCACCGGCACCCACCCCTGGCACCCCCACACACTGGCACCCACACCTGCACCCCCGCCAGCACCCACACTGGCACCCCCCACCGGCACCCCCCCCACCGGCACCCACACCTGCACACCCACTGGCACCAGCACCCACCCCTGGCACCCACACCTGCACCCACCACACCGGCTGCCTGTGCCCCCCACTCTACCCCTGGAGCCCTTCAGCCATGCCTGGGGGGCACAGCTTCCCCCCCCCCCATCCCTTTGGGTTCTGGGATAAAAAGGACGGGGACGGTGCGCAGGAGATGGGCTCCAGGAGGGATGTGTTTCCTCTGGGGTGGTCTCTCCAGCCGCGCTACCGCGTCACCCACCAAGCACTGACCCCCATAGGGGATTTACAGGTGGGCTGGAGAGAGGTTTGATGGTTGTAGATAGGGCACAGCCCCCCCCCCCCCCCGCAGCCTGCTGACACCGCTCCAGCCTGGCTTCATTATCGGAGGAAATAACAACTGCACACGGCTGGGAGCGGAGAATGCCCCCTCCAAAGTTTACAGCTGGCTGCGGCTGAAACCAGCTAAATGGACCATGGAGACTTGGGGAAAATCATTTAAGGAAGGGGAAAAAAATAAACCAGCCAGTTCCCTGTGTTGCTAAATATAGAGCGAGCTCTGTCAGTTTTAATAGGATGGTCATAATTGCTCCCGCCGCTTTGCCAGGCTGAGTGTGGCCTAATTGCTCGCCCATAACAATCACAAGTGTTAATACGGGGCAGTCGCGGGTTAGCGGTGCCTCGAAGCCAGGACTGCGCTGCAGCCACCAGGAAATTGTCCCGGCGCAGGCGATTAGAGGTGTTAATAGGCTGGCTTAAGGGGCCCAGGAGCAGCACCGCAAGCAGCCCAGGCATTTTTCCCTTCCTGCTGCTTGGAACAACTGTGCTGAATAGGAGCCGAACTGGATCCACAAAAACTGGATCCTATTTAGGCCAGCCTGACCATTTTCCAGCTGAGGGCTAGAGGCAGAAGCCATCATGGGGGCTTAAGTCACCTGGTGCTTCTTCAAGCTGACATCCACTCGAGCCTTCGCCAGACCGGAGCCTTTGCGGTGTAGAATAGGACAGAGGAGGCTTAGTTATTTCCAAGCGCAGGGTTTCCCTGCGGTAGGAAGGAAGAGGAGAACCTTGCCAGCATCTCTGTATAGCCAGAAGGTTGCGGAGAGGCTGGACTGTAGCTCCAGCACTGACCTGTGCGGATTCCCCTCTTGCCGAGGGTCTCTGGGCAGCTCTGCCCTCCCTCCCGTGCCCTCCCTGCCTGTGCTGCCGCTGCTTCCCAGCCCCTGGGGTTTCCTGTGCTGCCGAGCAGCTGCCTGGAGCGCCCGGGCGTGCTCAGGAAATGCTGGATGAAAGCAAGATACGCTGACCGCTGGGGCCCCTTCCCTCCACCCCCAGGCCCCGAAGAGCCGTTGCCACTGCTCTCCTCGCCCTCGCGTCGGAGGTGACGGAGCAGTGCTGCAGAAGGCGATGGAAAGAAACAACACGTTGCTGGGTGCCTTGAATTTCCCATCCTTGGAGACCCAGGGTTGTGCATCCCACTGTTAAGAGGTTTAAACGCTGCAGAGAACCTCCCAGGAGGGACGAACATCCGCATAGCAACATCCTCTCCGGTGTAAGGCTGCGCTGCTGCTCCATGGGGCAGGGCCGGGGACGAGGTGCTGCGCTGGGAGGGAGGGCTGGGGAGCGGAGGCTGCTGCCTACCTGGCTGGAAAGGTCACACAGCAGCTGCTGTTTTTGGTGCTGGTAGGAACATCGCTCTCCCAAACGTCCCTGCAGCCTGAGAGGCAGCTCGTGTCAGCCTGCCCTTCGGGCAGCACTGGGAATTCATCAGCAGTCATCGCTGGTGGCAGAAATGAGGATGAGAAGCTTCTGCGAGCGGTTGCGCTCAGATGGTGGCTTGCTCCAGGCTCTGCTCCAGGAGCCCAAGCGTTGTGCTCTGCTTTGCAGGCACGTTTCCCAGGGCTCGGCTGCGGACCACGGCAGTCACAGCACCTGAGCTGGTCGAACTGGAGATGAGAGCATGTTGCAAACCGCTTGGCATTGGTGAGAGCTTGGATTTGCAGCTGCTCGGCTGTAACTCGAAGCACTGCAGCTCTCCTGCAGAACTGGAAATGTCAGTCTCTGGCTGGGAGCACTGGTCTGCCCCTCCTGCCGGGCCAGCCGGCACAGGGCTAGCAGTTCCAGCACGCTCCCGCTGAGCATCTCCGCACACAGCCAGCACAGAGACAAGCCTCTAGTTATTAGCTGGAGCCAACGTGGCAATGGAAACAGATCCGGGCACCAGGGCAGCAAGAGCTGCCTTCCTAGTGGGTCAAAGTTAGCTACCCTTAATCAGATCTGCAGGCATCTTCCCCTCCCCAAAGAGCAGCGAAGCAGATGTACAGCCCCGTCCCCCTGTCCCCAGCAGTGTGACCAGTGGTCCTGAGCCCCCCATGGGAAAGCAAGTCGAGGCATGGATAGCCCACACAGCACAATGTTTGAAAAGACCCTGATTTGCCTATAGGTAGGTGCTGTGGCACTGAGCTGGGAGGGCATTTCACTCTTGTGAAACAGGGAAGGACATAAATGCAGTGGTGGATCCCAGCAGAGGAACACTTGTCCAGTTCTCTTAATAGAAGTGTCCAATCTCTCCCCTCTGCAAGAATAAGCATCCACTCAGTGTCCTGTTGCTCTAAGATTGTTTAATATTAAATTCACGGAGAGGGGTAGGGTTAGCACCAGCTAAAACTACCACTAAACACAGCCAGATTATTTTTCTCCCATCCAAAGGATAACACAAACTGTAACAGATCATCCCTCCTCAGTCTGTCTGCAACCTGCAAGCACCTCCACACCAGCAGCAATTCACTGCATGCCAGTTGTACTATTGCACATCACCCTAGAAGTCCCTGGAGGTGCAGCTCCGGACACAGGATCCCGCTTTGATTTCCAGACTGAACACGCTCACTAGAAGATGCGTTTAAGGCTCAGTTCTCCCCAGCAGCAGAGACTCTCGGGAAGCAGAGCGGGGGTTTTCGAGTGGGAGAAGGTGAGGTTTTGCAGTTGCTTCAGTACAGAGAGGAGGTGGCTGAGCTGTAAGGAAACGCTGTTCTCGTTTGCACTTCAAATCATTTCTTCTCGGTGGTACTCTTGCCTCCAGGCTGGTTCCCCCATCCCTCTCCACGGCCCCTGCCGGCCGTCAGCGGGCTGTGGCAAAGCCGATGCGGTTGTTGCGCCGGTCGAATTTGGTGTAGTAGTGTCCGATGAAGCTGGCGCCCAGGATCCAGAGGGGACCAGCTGGAGGTGGGATGTCCAGCCCCGAGAAAGCCACCACACAGATGTCCTCCCCATACTGGGATTGCTGCAAAGAGGAGACCCACGCCGTGATGGAGGTGCCAGGAGGGAGATACCTACTCCAGCGTGCCTGAGGAAGGGCTGTGATCCCCAGCAAAATACCCTCTGCTTGGCCTCGACGTTCCTTCCTCCAGGAAGGAGGATCCCTGCCTGTCTCTGCTCTTTTCTGCTAACCCCAAATCTCCCCGAAACCACCCAAGGAAGCAGCGACAGGTTGGTCTGGCTCATCTGGACACCTCTGCCGAACAGGAGGGTTTGGGGAAGAATAAGAAGCATCACTCTGGGGCTCATCTCAGCTGCTTTAGGGGAGCCAAGGAGGGTGCGTGATGCTGCAGAAGAGCCGCACCCCGAGATGCACTGCTCTCCCCAGCAGATACACCCAGCCTGGGGAGAGCCGCCCTCCCGCCCCTCACGGAGGGATGCAGCTTACCCGGAGGACATAGGCTGAGCCGCTGAGTGTGTATGCCTTCCCACCCAGGTGGAAGGAGATGTTGGGCAGCTGAGGGACTTGGTCGCAGTCCACCACATACTGTGGGAGGAGGAGGAGGCAGCGCTGATCTCATTTGCTGGGGCAGGGATGGGCTGGGGTACAGGCAGCCAAAGGGGCAGGTGGCAGGGACATGGAGTGGGACAAGGGTTTGCTCACCTCTCCTTCGGCCATTTCTGCTGCCCCGATGGCTTTCATCAGCACGGAGATGGGGCCAGCTGGGCCGGTGATGTAGGATGCTCCTGTGTCGATGGCCACAGAACAGCCTTCCTTGCAGAACAGGATTTCAGCCCCTATGGACACCCTGGTGTGGGAGGGGAGAGGGGTGACCCTGAGTCTCCCATGGTGACCACGGCTCGGCTCCCAGGGCCAATGTGTGCCCACGCGTGAGTGTGCCACGTGTTTGTCCAGGGAACGCTGGCCAGGCAGAGCACGTGCTTCTCCCGGTGCCTCCAGAGAACAGACTCTCCAGGGGCACTGGGAACCCTCCCTTCAAGCCTCTCGAATGTGAAAGCTAATCTTCATTATGTGTGGTTTGGTTTTTTTTAAATTAAACAAAGCAGAATTGTTTCAGTGCCTTACACTCCTGCAGGGCTAAAGGGGGTTAAACTCTTCCACTGCAGCTTCCAAGTTGAATCAGCCCACGGTGCCACCCCCTCTGCATTCCCCGGCTCAGCTCCTGGCTCCTTGCTGAGCACAGAGATGTAACTGTGCTGGAGGAACCAACCCCGCTCCCCTCCAGAGGGGAAAGCATCCACCAGTGACACCGAGTGAACACATGTCTCTGTGGACCACCTTCCCCAGCAAGCTTTTCCCAGGCCCACCCTTGCACACCCAGGCAGGTTTGCAGGATGCAGCCCGGTGCTGTGCAGAAGCACTCCCTGGCCTCACCCCTTCATGCTGATCTGCCAGTAGCCGCTCTTGCTGACGTTCAGGTAGTGGAAGTCACCGGTGTAGTAGGCTGGGTCGCTGCCTCCGAGGATTATTTCCCCCCCGGGTTTCAGGAGAGCATTCCTAGGGTGCAAAACACAGCGGAGTGATTCCCCCTCGGCTGCTGTCCCTAAAAAAACGTCGAGAAGGCACCAGCCCCGGCCATAAGGCTCTGCTGACCCGGTTAGCCGCAGCAGAGAGCAAGATGGAGCAGAAGAAACCCCAAGTTAGTTCAGAGGGGTGCAAGAGCCCGCAGGAGAGGAGATGCCACATGCTGAGGTCTCCGAGCAGGTTGGTGCTGGCTCCTGTGCAGGGCAGGCATGTGGGCAGAGCCCAGTGCGGGGCTGCTGGTGTGTGAGCTCCTACGGACCAGTGCCTGGCTGCCAGCACTGGGCAGGGCTCGCCTGGGGCTCGTAGCACGAGTGGGGTCTGCTGCCCGGCCCCAGGGTGCACGGGTGACTGTTAGTGGGTTCTGCCTGGAGAGCGCTCGTGCTTTTTGTCTTCTTACTTTGAAGCTCTGCAAAGAGAGGGATGCTCCATGAGCCTGTGGTCCGAGGGCAGCTGTGTCCCCGGGGTGCCAAGGGGAACTAAGCAGCACCCAGATGAGGCTGCAGTTGCAGCCAGCATCATTAGGCTTTGTTCGTTATTGATGGATCCACCTTTAGTTGAGGTAAAGAGTTACCATGCCTGCTTTAAGCATGTGGGTTTGGGTCTGTTTGTCACTGCACATTGCCAGGGTGCTGTACCTGGGGCCAGTGGGGAGTGCTGGGGAGGGGAGGGCAGCATTCCTGCTCTGCCAGGACAGGCTCTCCCGCTGCTTCTGCGGGTTTTGGTGCTGCTGGGAGGAGGGATGCTGGGGCACAACAGTTTGGGGCAAGAAATTAAAGGAGGTTTGGCTGCTGGTGCAGGTTTTTCTTCAATAGATTTTTTGGGGTTTTTAATTTTGCCTGTAGATGAAACACTACATCCACTCCCAGCTGTGATTGCCCCAGCTCCACTGGCAGAGCTAGTGACTTTGTGCAATCCGACAGTGACAAACGAGCAGGGAGCAGCCACTCCCAGCCTCAGCACTCCCTGCCCAGCAGCTCCAGATAAGCATCCACCTGGCTCTGCCTCTTGTGCTGCCTCATTCCACTCCAGCTCCTCCAGGCATCCTCCACATGTCCGTGCCCTCCACCCCACCCCAGGTCCTACAGCCCCAGCCATGGATCTTTCCCAATCCCAAGACACAAACCCAGTACTGCCGTGGTTGCAATATCCACGCCCTGCAAACCAAACACCTCCCCAGCCCCGAAGCCTGGTCCCTACAAGACCCACCGGCTGTAGTAGACGGAAAACACGTCCTCCTTGAGGATCTGCTGGGAGAGGATCCGGTCGAAGACGGGGGTGATGCCATCGATGGCCTGGCTGGGGTAGCCCATCCCCAGCACCCCATCAAACCTGGCAAAGATGAAGGGGAAGGCAGGCAGCGCCGTTGCCTCGGCAAAGACCTGGATGATGGGGATGTCTGACACCTGGGGAAGGGCACAAGTGTCCTTGCAGGGAGCTGGGGGGCTAGATCCCCCCCCAAATCCTCCCTACTCTTGGGTGACTGGGGATGCTCATATAGAGGAGCAGAGCCACACACACACGAGCATCTCCTTGCTGAGCCAGCAGCTCCAGGTCTGCAAATTCAGGGCACGCACTCACCATAACGATGTCCTGGCTGAGGAAGCCTTTGACGCTCCCTGTCCCGTAGCGGATAGCAAAGCCTGTGCCGTTGGCTATGTACGTCCGTGACTTGGAGGAGTCGTAGCGGCTGTGGGAAACTGGGGAGAAGGAGAAGGTGCATCAAAGGAAGCGAGGAAGGCAGCGACGGCAGGACCGGCTGCGCGTCTCTGTTCCCCAGCCTCCGTGGGATGATGAACCCACCCTGCCCCAGTGCCAGGGGATGGGACAGTAGCAAACAGCCCCCCCCATCCAAAGGTAAATCCACCCCAGTCTGCTTTGAACAGCCCTCGAGAAGGAGGGACTTGCCCACGTTTGCTGAGCTGAAGCTGGAGCTGAGGCTGGAGGGGGTCAGCCCTGACCCCAGGTCCGGCCGCGCCCCCGTACTCACCGCAGGCGCTGTAGAGGGGGGAGCACTTGTAGGATGGCACCCACAGGTTGGCCGAGCCCGTGTCGAAGACCACCTTGAAGGTCTGCGCGGGGGTACCGATGCTGATCTCGCCGAAATACTGGGTCTGGAAGAGGAATAGCACGGGGAGCATCACCGGGGGCACAGCTCAGACAGGAGACGGGGCTCATGCAGACCCGAGCCCCGACAGCAAACGCACCGTGGGGTGCAGCGGGTGCGACTTGCTGGGTGCTGGGGTGACAAACCCCCTCCGCAGGGAGACACTCACGTCCAGGTAGTTTGTGAGGAGAGTGGGAGCCGTCCCATTTCTGGGACCGACCGCGCCGCTGCGGCTGCTGTGCTTGAGCTCAGGGAAGATGTCCGACACCTTCACTCCCATCTCCTGCAGCGTCTGGCGGATGGAGGGCATCCTCCGCAGGGCGATCCTGCCGGGATGGGGAGAGGGGGCGAAGGCAGGGCTGGGGGGAGCCGGGAGAGCACCCACCAGAAGGCCACCCACCCCCCCTCCCACCCCAGCACTCCTGCTTTTGGGAAATCCAGCCGGGTGGCTCTAGATGGCAGCAGCTCCCCGCGCCGTGGGGCTGCCAGGCGGGCTCCGGTGGGTCCCTCTCCCACGGCACCACCAGACCCACACCGGCCCTGGGGAGGGTGGGGGGGATGCAGCAGGCGGGATGCACCACAGCCCACCCGGGACAGGGATCCCACGGGGGCTGCCTGCTGGAGGAGGTATCTATCGACACCGGGCAGCCACTCATGGGCTAAGCTCAGCCCCACGCTCGGCTTGTTCGTTGGCAAGCGAAGGGCTTCGTTTTGGCCTCCTCGTTTTTTTGGGAGACAGGGGTGCTGCTGACCATGTGGTGCTCAAGGAGGGGGGAGGAAGAGGAGCGAGGAAGAGCAGGCACGCCAGCGCAGAACAGAAAAGGAGGAGGAAGGGGGTTTCTCAGCACGGCCGCGGCAGGTACCGCAGGAGGAGAGTCCTTCGGTCCTCAGCACCAACCCAAGCACCCGAAACCAAGGGGACACAGCAAGACCCACAACGTTGTGGGCCACCTGCAACACGCACGCCTGCTACCTCTGCAAAGCCTGGGCTGGCGAGGGGAAGAAGCTGGCACCCCAGGTGACGGCCAAGACCACCAGACACTGCTGCACCCTCCTGCTGTGTCCCATCGGCATCTCGCTCTCCCAGGGCAGCTGCCTCCTTTGCCAGCAGCTTCGTTGCGTCCCTAAGGGGAGGATGCTTTTATAGCCTGGGTTTCTGCATCCGTGTGGGTTTCTCCTCCCCGCTGGCTGGGGGAGGGCTGGGGATCCCACAGGCAGCACTGTGGGCAGGTGGCTGGATGGTGGCCATGACAGTCCCTGCGGAGGGTGGCATGGCCAGGAGAGCCCCGTGCCCAGCGGCAGGTGGGCACAGCTGACAAGCGTGGCTGGCAAGGGGAGGTGTGAATAGCTGGGAGCCACAGACCCACGCTCCTTGTGGTTAATAGCATTGCTACCTGTCAGCAGCCGGCCATCACTAACATGATGTGTGTAGGGCACGGGCCAAATGCTTGCTGGTGTCAGTCAGGAGAGCTGGTGGGTAATGCTGATGCCGGTGGTGGTGGCTCAGGTCTAGATGGCAGTCTGGCCAAGGAGATGTCCCGGAGCTCTCTGCTAGAAAGGAATGGGGTGTTCCGCAAAGGCCCAGGGCCAGGACCAGCAAAGGGCGCTCAGTTACAGCCCCTTCGGCCACGCAGACCCCAACCGCAAATTCGCCAGAACCCACTGCCCTTATGGTGGCTGCTCTGAGCGCAGTGAGGGGGAAGACACCAGCCCCCCCCCCCCCCGCCCAGCTCCATTACATTGGTGAGGGAGCAGAGCCCAGGGCAGAGAACGGCTAAACTCATTGCAGTTGCTGCATATGATACAAGACCAAGGTACGAGCATCCACAGCCTGGCCAGGCACACTGCAGCGAGGAAGAGCAGTCTGTTCTCTGCCTTGTTCAAGCAGGGTGCAGAGGAGCCCAGCATGGCTCTGGATGCCTAAGCTGCTGTGCCCACTCTGCCCTGTGTTTTGGAAGGGGGATGCTGCTCAAAAACCCCAGCGTGGGCTGCAGAGGACTCCCTTGTATAAGGTGCATCACTGGTCCCCAGCTCACACGCGGCTGTGTTTCCGCAAGCAGTGCCCAGCCCAGGGTGGTGGGTGCCGGATCAGGCCCTGTGGCTCCAAGCCCAGGGCTTGAGCTCAGGGAACCTTGGTGGGAAATGACTGCAAAAGCAATAAAAATATTCTTGGAAGAACCTGATGACACAATTGCCCCTGCCTCGAAACCCCCAGCTATGCAACCACGCAGGCGTGCCTCCTGTTGCAGAAGGGATTTGTTTAGGGCACTGCTGTCACCCTTGTCCAGGGGACACCGGTGCTGGGAGGGGGGGAATGGAAAGAAGGACACCCCAGAAGCTACAGACAGCTTCTCCCCAGGACTGGGGCTTTACAGCCTCCTTTCCCTGGGGGATTTTGGCTGCAGTGTTTGGAGGCAGGGGAAGGCTGACCTCAGCAGGCACCGAGGCTCTGGCCCATGGGTCGCAGCCCCACTCCCCCCAGCCCTGACGTCTTTTCCCACGCCAAGCCCTGGTGCTGCGTCACTCGGGGGAGCCTCGTGCCCCAGCACAGGTTGCAGTGAGATGCAGAGGTCAGGAGGCAGCAGCCCAGCCAGAGAGTCACAGCGATGCGAGAGAGAGCTTGGCGGGCAGCCACCGGACATAAATCCCCTTCCCGGGCATCCCGCAGGCTCTGCCTGCTTTGCAGAGCCCAGTTCCCCAAAGGAGAGACCAGGGCTGTGGAGTGACTTCAAAGGAAAGGGGCCACATCAGCCGGGGCAAGGTGGTCCCAGGATGCAGGGCTGTGGGGCTCTGGTGTTTCCAGCTCCCCTTTGACCCATGGCCAAGGGGAGGCACGTCTGCAGGAGCCCTCAGGAGCATTGGATGCTCTGGGCATGGCTTTCCCCTAGGAAGGAGAGATGCACTCATCTCCCGTGGGGCAGCCGGAGCGGGATGCAGGTGGGAATGCTGAAGGGCTGCAGGTCCCCGGGGGAAAGGAAGCACCAGCTTGCTCTGGACCCAGAGGAAGACAGCCCTTCCCTGCCAAGGGCATGACACCACAGCCCCCTTGGAAGGGAAACCAAGGCATAAAGCACTTACCCAAACCCATCAGAGAACCGAGGGCTGTTGCCTTGCAGTGGCTGATGACCTGCCTCGCTGGCAGCACCAGGGCTCAAGGATGCCCCTCGGTGCAGGGCACCTTCCCCCGTGCCAGGAAAATCCCCACAAGGCTTTTTCCAGTCACGTCCACCAGCAGTGAGCAGGGATGAGCAGCTGGTGCATGGGAGCAGCGATGGAAAGACCTGACGCAGGGCTTAAAATAAGCTGCAAAGGGTGCATTTGTGCACAGGGTTGTAGGAACCAGAGGAGGGGGAAGGAGAATTGCTCCACTGGCTCGAAGGGCTGAAGCAGGAGCCCAAGGGCCAGGCTCTGCAGGGCAGCACGGGAAGGATGACCACAGGGATATCAGCCAGCTCTGGGACCACACTGATTTTCACCCCAGCCCTTCAGGAGACCCAGACCTGCAGGGAAGATTCTTTACTCTTCCCACGCAGCCTCAAAGCATCAGGCAGTTCTAACCAAAGCATCACTTAACCTGAATTTGCAAGGACTGAAGGTAACAGGCCATCAGGCAAGGCTGCAATCTCCCTGCTTGATTCGTGTACTGCTGTGGGAAACCTGCTGCAGTTTGCTGCAAAGGGCTGGAGTTTCCTACAATTACATATCCTATAAAGAGCAGCTCATCTGGAAATAACAGGGGAATGCTCTTAAGTTATTTCCCTGCCTGCTTTCAAGGAGTGAAATGATTGAGCTAAGAGTGAATTCAAGGAAAATACTTTCCAGAGAGAAACAAATGCTTTCCTGCAAGATAAATGTGTTCCTCTCTAGCATTGGGCTGAACAAGCATATTTCTTAAAATAAAATTTGAAAGATTAAGTATTTCCCTCTCTAAATGGAATCATCAGGAAGTTTTAGTTAATAGCCTTTTTTCCTGAGGGATCTTTTAAAACAGTAATAAAGGTAGATGCATTTCTGTCCTTCCCACACATTTTACACACTTTTCTAGTCCATGAGTTTGTTGCTAGTAAAAACAGATGAGGCTTGTGAGGATCCTTGTTCCAGATGACCAAGAAGCTCAAGCATAAAAGCAACTTTTGGGAAGGATTTGGAGGAGGCTCTGGATGGCACCAACACCAGGGGAATTCGGTCATTGACGTCAGCAGAGCCAGGGCTTCACCCAAAGTGTTTGCTTAAAACCAAAACTGCTCTGGCAGGGCACATTGAAATAGCAATTTACTGAACCAGAAGGAAAACATTCCCCTGCAATAAGCTTCAGACATGCAGGCTGGGGAGAGCAGCTCCAGCTTACTGCTGCCTGCTCCATCCCAGAGGCAGCTCACAGCCATTCCCTGGGTCACTTTGGAGCCTGATGGGAAGCATCCCTCACTGCCACTCAGGGATGATGCTCCATCCTGGCTCGATTTTCCCAGCAGGGTGAAGTGACAGCACCTGGGGCACATGCCCTGCTCATCCATGCTTGCTGCCCCAGGGACAAGGGCATTAAACAGTGGGAATCACTTTATCCTGCACATGATGTCTCTAGGACCGTTTGTCTTTCTTCTGGTGAAGGCCTAAAGATGAAGCTTGACCAAGAAAAGTTGCTTTACAGCCCAGGTGTGAGTTTTCAGCTGGGGCGAAGCAAAGACAGGAATCACAAATAGGCATTAGGGAGGCTGCAGCCCTCCCTTAGCTGCACAATCTCCAAGCCCATGCTTCCTCTCCCATCCCTCCTCCACAAGCAGCTGCTCAGCTCTTGCTCTGCTCCAAATCCCTCCGCTTTATCATCAAAGCCGGCCCTGATAGCAGCAGAACTGGACCCACCTTTACCTTCCTCCTGCCCACAGCCAAGCAGGTGCCAGGAAACTGCTAGCTCTTTTTTGCCTTCTCAAGACTCTTCTGCTGTAATCTGCACTCAACATAAAGGCACCCCCTCAAAACCAGCAGCAAGGGAGAGCTTCCCCTGAGCCAGACCTCCCAGGGATACAAAGCAACCCAGCTTTAGGGGGGCTGCCCTGATTTATACCCGCTGGGGAGCTCATCCTCTGTAACCCAGGGCTCAGCCTGCCTGCTGGGGCTGGGTTCTGGGTGCCCAAATGAGTTACCCCACATCAGCTGAGCAGCCAGAGCAGTTCCCAGCTCTGCTCTCACCTGCTGCAAACCCACTGCAAACCTGGGCACCGGTGCGGTACCTGCTAAGTGCCAACAGGCACAGCCACCAGCTCAATCAGGCTGTGCTTCAATCAAGAGGGAACAGGTTTAACTCAAACTCATTAATTAATTCTTGCAAGTTAAGAAGGGTATCTGCACAGGGACCAGCTTTGATGTGATTGCCTTGGTTTAATTAAACTCCTGCTTGCACCCAGCTTCCCAAGTGCTCATAGAAACCTGGCTCACATCCATTTAGCTTGTGTCTCTGATCACACAGATCCGCTGACTTATCCAACCAGTTCTCTGGCAGTACTGGCTGCGCTCCTGGGGAGAGGAGTTCCTGCAACCCGAAGCTCCTTTAAAATGATCTGACATTAAGGTAGGAGACCTCTGTGCTGTCCTGCCTGCCATGAAAGTCTCCCTGTGAGCAGCTGACCCCTCACATTGTGGGATGCTCGTTCCCCCAGAGCATCCAGCAGCGCAGGTCCTGCCTCGAGCAGGGTTTAAAAGCACCTGACGTACCTGGGCCTGAACAGTTCTTGAGGCCAAATCAGCTGCAGAGAGGACACAGAGGGGACGTGTTGGGTGATGTGATGGGACCCCCAGCAGCTGTCCCTGCAGAAACAGGCTGGAAAGCAGCAGCTTCCCATCGCCCTCCCAGAAAGCGTGCTGGGGCTGTGAGGATGTGTGGCAGATGAAAAGGTGCTTTGAATGCCAGTGGATGGGGCTGGATGCCTCTCTGGGGTGTAAGCCGTGGATCTCAGCAAGCTCCCCCGGAGCGGTGCAGACATCCGAGTCATGGGTAGGCAGCCAGCTGGCATTGGAGTGGGCATCAGGTGCTGGAGATGTTCCCCTGGCTCAAACCCCAGCAGAGCTGTCCTGGTGCCCACCACCACTGTAGCTCCCACCAGGCAGCAGCCAGTGGGTCCAGCTCTGCTCTGTCCCAGCCTCATCCCACAGGAAACAGGTCTATGGGAAATGCGAGTCCTGGCCCATAATGGTCAGAGATATCAGCACTGTAACTCTGGGGATTTGCTCCCGCTCCCCCTCCCACCCCAGCATCTCTCAATTAATTAATAACCCCAGATGTCATTTGCTTTTTCATGGTTGCTGAATTTGAATGGGGTAACTCCTCCGATCAGGTCATGAAATGTTAATGTGGTTTAATGGGTGTTTTCCTAACCTCCCCTGCCCTCTCCCGTGGCTCCCCGGGCTCTGCTTTCCGCAGGCCACATCCCCGCGGGACGCGTGGGAAGGCAGTGCCACGGCCACTGCCGGCGAGCCAGGGCTGCCCGAGCTGGCTGGGGCTCGGCCAGGGCAACTGAAGGCCATGGTGACCAGAAGGTCCCTGTGCCATCTCCAGCCATGGCCATGGGAAGGTCCCTCTGCCACCTCCAGCCATGGCCATCGTGCCTCTTGGTGACACTAAGAAGTACCAGAGCTGGAGCCAGCCCTGAGCCACAGAAAAGGAGCACAGTCTGAGTTCAGTCTCAGACGCACTTTTTAATTAAATCTTTCAACAGGGGAAGACAAAAAGAATAAAATAACGCTAATTCCAGAAGCCTGTCTGGCACAGCGTTTGGTCCCCAGAGCCTCGCTCAGGAGATGCTCGCGGTAGCCCCACGGGGCAGCGAGGCACCATCCCTGCAGCGGGGGTGGCTCTGGCCAGCGCCGAGGGTCCCGGGGCTGAGAAAGGTGGCAGCTCACCATGGGAAAGCCGGACCCAGGGCTTGCTCACACCATCCTGTCTCCAGCAATGCAGCCTGTCTCGCAGGTCACACCATGGAGCTGCTGTCTCCCACCTTCTGCAAGAGCTGCAACAGGGACAGATCCTGATTAGCAGGAAAATCCTCCACTGCATCCTCAGGGGGCTGCAGAGACACCACGGTGACCTTCCCTGCCTGGTCCCAGCCACAGCGATCGGGATTGATATCATCCAAGGACTGCAAACCCCAAGGGTCACATCAGCCCGTGTGAACCGTACCCAGCGCCCTGCTCACCTTGCTCAGCACAGGGATGTTTGCCAGCGAACCCAAAAACCCAAAAGCCACTGGGAAAAAACTCCTGTATCAAAACAAAAGTTTCTGTTAAGCCCTGTGCCAGGATTTTGCCAGGATGGGAGCAGCGGGGTTGCAGGGCACAAAGATCACCCAGCTCCCACTCTTCGGCTCAAGGCACCCACGCCATGCCGGGAGAGCCAGGAGCCGTGGGTCGGACCTGAAGAGAGTGATGAAGCCGTAAGCCTCCAGCAGCATGCCCAGGAGAGGCCACCGCATGAGGACGATGAGGACCCCCCCCATGAAGAAGCTGGTGCCCTTCAGCTTTGGCCATTGGAAGAAGAAAGTGAAGGTCCTCCTGAAGCCGATGATGAAGACCAAGCCGGAGAGGAAGAGGATCTGGGAGGATGAAGGAGAGCGGGTCAGAAAAGCCCTGCCCAGACGGACCCTTTGCTCCATCCTGGGCATCAGAGCCTGTTGCAGGGAGACCCAGCCCCACCGTACTCACATTCCCAAAGGCCAAGAGCACCGAGTCAAAATACAAGAGCATCCCAAAAAGGACGAAGAAGAGGCCAAAGCCAACCAGTCCCACGCCGATCCCTGCAAAGGACGGGAGGAGGGCTGAGACGGGGGCTCGGGCTCACGGCTCAGGTCCCACCTTGGGCTGCAGTTGCTCTCCTTGGCACCTCCCTGGCCTGTTCCCTCCCAGAAATATGCTTTGGCTTAGTCTCCAAAGCTTAGAAACAACCTTTCCACCTGCCCAAGCCCTGGAGAGACTGTCAGGTACCCCAGCAACTCTTCTGGGCTGCCAGATAAAGAATAAACCACGAAGAAAAAAATAAATGGGAAGGTCGTCTCCAGGATTTTTCTGAACACTGGCATGAAGGGTGTCGGTGCAGGCAGCCGGTGGGAGAGGCTGGCGATGCTCTCCGGAGGAGCCAGGCACCTCCTCAGTTGCTGTTCCCAACGCAGACCTGAGGCAGAGGGTGAGGGCAAACTCGGCTCTGCAGGACCCCAGTGCTGGTCCCCACACACAGCCCTGCCTGGTCCCCGCGTCCCAGCAGGGCTCCCACCGTGTCCCCCCGCCCCAGCACGGGGCTTGCCATTGCACCCTCTCCCTTCCCTGACGACCCCAGTGAGCAGCCTCCAGCCCTGCCTCGGGTGCTGCGGAGCATCCCCACGGCACGCCCCGGTCCCGCAGGGATGGGCATCGCTGTCGGGACGCGGCCACCCCAAATCTGCCCGCCCGCTTACGCTGGCAGTCGGTCAGAGGCACCATCTTGCCGGCGGCGGGGCTGGGTGAGGCTGGGCGAGGGGAGCCCTGCTTCCACATGCCTCCCCGGCAGTGACCCTTGGAAAGGCCTTTAGTCCCCACGTCATCCTGCAAATCATTAACGGCAGCGCCTGCTCCGCGGCGGCAGCACCTCCTTCGGGGGGGGGGACACGTGGTGACCGGGCATCGCTGCAGGGTGACATATAGAGGGGCTGGTGGCTGCGGGTCCCTGCCTGGTCCTGCTTTCCCTGTCCCCAGCCTGCATGTCCTCCCCTGGAAGGGATGGCTTGGAGGAATCCCCAAAACAGGGGGATGCACGCGGCTGCGGTGTGCCTTGGGGTGTCCTGAGCGGTATTTGGGACACCCTGAGCCCCGCACGGTGCTGGATGCTGCACGCAGAGGTCCCCGCAGCATCGTCACCAGTGCATCGTGTGGGGCAGGGACGGTCCCTGCTCACAGCCAGGCTGCCCCGTGGGAGAGGGGAACTCTGGCAAGCCCTGGCCCCCAGGGTTTGCTGCCCAGTTCAGGGCCGATGGCTCAGCCAGACCTGCTCCCTGTGGCCAGTCCAGGGTCCCTGTGTGGCACGTGCCACCCCACGGAGACCTCTCCATCTATGTCCCGCAGGCGCCAGCTCCACACATTTACAGACCAGCTGCTTTTATTCCTCGCCTTTATACAAACTTGCCAAGTACAAATGCATTTTTTTTTATTCCTCCAAGAGAGCTGGCTATTGAGCAGCTACAGCTAAAATAAACCCCACTGGGAAAATGACCCCCCCCCAAAACAGGGAGGAGGAGGAGAAGGTGCTACCAGCCCTGGAGCAAGCTACGGGCAAGGCGAGAGCCTTCCTTGCTGGTTGAGATGCTATAGCCATTCACCCACCGTCTCGTCAGTCTAATATTAAAATTGTTATCTGAGTCACCTCTAGACAAAAGACACTGACACCTTGTTGTTTCTTAGATACTTTTATTTCTCTAACACTAGCAAAAAAACCCAGAAAACAAATGTCTCCCTTCCCACCCTCCCCAGTGCATAAATAGATTTCCTCCCAATGCAAATCCTTTCTCGGTTACAAGTCACTGGTATATGAAGTGTTATGAAAAATAATAACCAAAATAAAATTAAGAATTAAGTTTTTTTTTTTAAAAAAAAAAAACAAACCAAAATAATGACCACCAGGTTCCACAATATGGCAGCCGTGGGGTCCCTGTGCACCAGGCTGTACTCACGCCTTGGGGAAGGCTCAGACTCGGCCACCACAGCACAGCTGAGCCGGAGTTCACCGGCAGCTCCGGGCACACCAGGGGCAGGAGCACTGGGATGCTCCTTATCCTCTCTGGTCCCCAGAAATGGGAGGAATTGCTGCCTATGGGTCTGCGTGCCCCCTCGGCTCCCCGCCAGGCAACACAGCCTCTGCATGGGCCACAGCCGTGCACCGCGGTCCCCGGCACGTCCCCGGCGGTGTCCCCACAGCCGGTGTAAGTGGGGTCTGCCCCGGTTACATGAGCTGGGGAGCCCACCCTGGCTGCCACGCCGCTGCACTCAGGAAAATACATGTATCATCTCTTAAAACTTACAGTCTCTTTATATTTTATTTTAAATAAATTTGCTTTTAATAAAAGCAGAAAAAATATATATATTTTAAATAGGTTTTTTTCTTTTTTTTTTCTGATAAATTGGCAAAGAATCTGCTTTTGTAACTCATTGGCAGGGCTGGTGCCAACAACCCTGCAGAGAGAGAGCTTAGCACAAAACAGTACCTCCCACAAAAGAAGAGAAAAACAAATATAGATATATATTATAAATGTGTAATTTCCATAAAACATATATTAAGGCATGTAATAGCAAAATAAAGGGCCAGCTTTATGAGCTAAGAGGGCTGCAGGAGGCTCGGGAGCGGAGCGGGACTCCTGGGATCCTACCAGTATTGCTAAGATGGGGTGCGCGGGGGGCGATGGGGACGCAGAGCGGGGAGTGCGGGGCAGGGGTCCTGGTGGGTGTCAGGATCAGGCCAGTAGGGAAATAGCTGCAGGATGGACGGTACCTAGCTCCTCACTCCATCCGCCTTGCCTGTCCCAGCCCTGTCGGGGCAGCCCCGCCAACCGCACAACCTCGTGTGGGATTCCGCTTTTCCAGGCAGAACCAGCTTTTTTTTTTCTCCCTCCAGAAAGCTAAAGAAAAGGGTAAACTTGCTACAGGAAAACCAAACAAACCGAAGGGTCTGGAGTGCAATGGTAAGGTCTTGGGGCGAGATGCGGTGCCAGATTTTCAGAGGGGCTGAGACAAGAGCCGACGGTGGGATGGGGGACAGCCGGGGTGCTGCTCCCCGTGCTGAGGACGAGCCCCGGTGCCGTCGCCTGGCCTCAAGCCCCTTCCCCTTCTCGTCACCGTCCCCATCCACCACAGAGGGATCCCGGCCAAGCCCGCAGCTTCGCCATCCCACCTCGAACCCCAGCTCCCTGCACCGCTCCTCTGCTCCCGTCCAACGTCCCCATCCTCTCCCAGACCTCCTGCTCCGTGCCAGCGGTGCACCGGTGTCCCAGGCAGCCCTTGTACCACCCTGACCCCCCAGCACAGCACTCCTCTGGGCACCGCTGTGTCATCCCCCCCCCCAGTCCCACCTCCATCCATCCTGTCCCCAACAAAACTCCTTCTTCCTCCTGCTGAGCCACCAGCGCCAGCAGCGATGAGACAGGCCAGGCTCTGCCAGAGACCACCCCCAGTCAGATGGATGCTAAAAGCAGCTTCAGGGCACAGGGAGGGGGAAGAGGTACCCGAGGAGCAGAGATGGAGCATCCAGGTCCAGTGTAAGGTGGAAGCACCATCCAAGGTGGGTACTGGCCAGTCTCCACCCAGAAGAGCCCCTTCGCAGACCTTTGGGAGACCAACGCATCAGCATGGGGAGCCCAGGGAGTCCTACGCTCCTCCAGGGTTGTCCCGGTAGGGAGACGGCTGCTGTGCCGGCGGCCGCTGCTGCAGATGCCCCTGCCCGGCCGTCCACATAAGCCTGACACCCAGGACACCACGAATCTGTCCCCGTGCCAGCTGGCAGCCTGGGGGGCTCCTTGGGGGACCACGCTCCAGCGGACAACCTCCCAGCACCCACACGTCTCCTCCGGGACGGGGCAGAGCAGCTGGTGGTGTCGGCGACGCATCTCCCTGCTCGGCCGTGCTGGGTGGTCTCGCCGTCGGTGGGAGGGAAGGGGGTCCAGGAGAACCAAAAACGATGGCGAGAGGTTCAGTGTCGTGTCAGGGCGCTAAAACGTGGCCCCGTGGAACTTGATGTTGCCGGCAGCAGCCAAGGCTTGAGCTGGAGGGAGAGGAGAGCGGGGCTGAGCTATGCGTGGGGTGGCTGGCGATGGGGCAGCCCCTGCGCCCACCCCACAGACCCCTCTCCTGCCTTGCTCGGAGGAAAACCTAGCACAGATTTGGCTCCGTGCCCCCGGCTCCCTGGGGGGGACTTTCCAACTGAGCAGGGGGATGCTGCATCCCCCCCTGGTCTGCAGCCACCAATACAGACGTGCCAGGGCAGGCGTCCTCCAGAGCCTGGCCCCCAGATTACCCCCACCTTTTGCTCCCTGCTGAGCCCCCCCTGCCCACACTGTGGTCCCTGGCTGACCCAGCCCGGGGGCGGGGGGGCTTGGCCTTGGAGGACGCTTGTGCTTGGTCCATGGGAGCAGACGGGGCTGACGTGGCTCAGATGTTAGCTGGAGCAAGCAGCGATGGACGGACGCCAGGCACAGAAGAGGCACCCCCCGCCCGGCCCCCCCGGGATGGAGAGAGGATGGGATGAAGTACGAGAGAAGAGGTGCTTACTTCATGGCTCAGACACGCATAAAATGGCTGTTGTCGGCGACCCGGGATGTTTCAGACGAGAGGGGGTTGGTCGGTGGAGTCGGGGAGGCTGGGGAGGTGGGAGGGCTTGGGGTAGCGCATTGAGCTGGAAACAAGAAATGGGAGAAGGGAGTGAAGAACACAAGCTGCCGGCAGCGGCGAGGGGAAGGAGGCGACCCAGCGAGAGGTTAGCGGAGGGGAGGAAACGGAGAGGAAGGAAGGAGGGAAGCAAGCGCAGTCACGACAAACAGCCACAGCGGTGCCTGGCCGCGATGCGCACACGTGAGCTCCCCGCAGGGCTCCTCATGGACAAGGCACGGCGTGCCACCACGCTCGCTCGGGCACGGCATGCCACCACCGTGCGCCACACGGCCCGGAGGTCCCATCCTGCAGCCTCGCGAACGTTTCCGAGAAGGTGCTGAAACCTGTGCCTGGCCGAAGTGGCTCTTCCATCGACGACGCTCAGCGCTGCCGCAGGGAAAGGCAGCCCCGGGCACCGCAGGCAGGACCCTGGCAGCTGCGGGCATCACCAGGCTGGTTCTCCCACTGCACAGGGATGCCCTACCCCAGGACCGATGCAGCCCGCTCTTCTACCCATATTGGCCCCTTGTTCTTGCTGCCTGTCCAGCCCATAAGCCAGTACTGCACCCAACCTGCCCGCTCGGTGCGTAATGCTACCTGCGGTCTGCTCTCCCGCGGGGCTGGCAGGCTCCGACCCTCCGTGTCCCCCTCCCCGTGCCTTACCCGAGAGCATGCGGCCCCGGCGGGAGGCCTCGGCAGCCAGCGCACACGAGATCTCTATCCTCTTCTCCTGCTCCTGAAGCTGGGTCTCAGGGTCCTGGGGGTTATCCACCTCCCCCTCGCCCAGGGGGATGACATTCTGCAGGCTGCGCAGAGCACCCGGCATCAGCACCCGTGCCCAGCCTCAACGGGACAGACCCTGCAGGGATGGCCAGGGAAGGGGTGCAGGCGGGTGGTGGGCTGCACCCCGGGATGGCCGGCGTGGGCACGGGCACAGCAGCCTCACCTGGATTTGGCAATGAGGGTTTTGATCCTTTCCACCTTCTTCTGCTTCTCCTTCATCTCCTCAGGGCTGAGTGGCGTATCGGGCTCCAGTTCGATATACCGCTCAGGGATGAGGACTTTGTCCGGCGTGGAGAGCTGGGCACAGTGGCAAGTGCTGAGCTGAGCATCAGCGCCGGGGACCTGTCCAGCACCCACCTGCCCCACTCATCCCCAGCTCCCAGCACCCGCCTGGGCAAGGGCAGCCCCTGACTGGGCATAACCAGTGTCTCCAGGATCCTGACTGATGCAGGAGGATGGATTGACCCCCCCCACCCCGGTGCAGGGTGCGGAGATAAGGATGCCCCGTGCCCAGGCTGCCAGCTCCCCCAGGATAGCCCGTCCTCACCTCCTTGTTGATGTCCACGTCGTAGTGCTGCGGCTCCAGCTCCATCTTGCGCAGCCGGGCAATCTCCTCCTGGGGCGTCTCGTAGACCTTGCCGGGGTCATCGGAGCGCAGCGCTGCCTCCAGGTCGGAGATGTCCACCTCATGGATGCTGCGGTGCCGGCGCACCTGCGAGGGACCCCAGCTCTGCTGAGCCCCCCCGGGATGGCACACTGTCCCCTTCCACAGCCCCCAGTGTCCCTTCTGCTCCATCAGGGACTTCAGGCACTCTGCAAAGCCAAGGCCGGTTTGCCCCAGCCCCACAGCTGGTGCAGGGACTCACCACCTTGTAGGAGGTGGGTGCCTTCGTGCCGGGGGTGTCGGGCTGCTGGCTGCTGGGGAGCTGCAGGCTGCGCCGCTTCTCCTTCATCGAGCCACTCTGGTGGCGCTTCATGCGGTCGATCTGCTCCTCCACACTCATCTTCACCTTCGTCTCATTGGCGAACACGGCACTCTTTGGTCTCTCCTGGGGAGAGCCCAGCCCCAGGGTCACGCACCCCTGCCTGCAGCAGGGTCCAGCCCTGTCTGCCCGTAGCTGCATCCCTCTGCAACAGGCTGTTGTGTTCAGCCTGTTCCCGGGGTGCGGGAAAGGTACCGAAATAGCCCAAGGGGTCCCGAGGAGCTGGATGCTAAGATCTGGAGCCATGCAGCAATGGGCTCCCCTACATGCTGCCCCAGCCCTGCAGGCTGCAATACAGCTCCCCCACTTTGCTAGCCCAGCCCCACCACCCCAGCCCCAAAACACAAGCCCTACCCGGGAGCTGAGCCCGTTGGCCATGCCGCCGGCGCTCCTCCTTGGCACGCCGACCGTGGGCACCACCTCCTCCTCCGCCGGAGACTTGGTCCTGGGGGGGACGATGCCCACTGCGGAGCAAACCGAAACACCAGGCTGAACCCCCCCTGGGGAATAAGGGCAGGGTCCCAGCAAGATGCTGGGTGCCCCTGGCTGGCACAGGGTGCCCGCTGGAGTGGGACCCGCCGGCCCCAGTGCCGTACCCTTGTTGAGAGCTGCTTGCTTTTCTGCCTCTGGCTCCTGCCGGCTCTGCAGGAGCCCCTCAGCTGGGGGCCCGGGGGCGGCCGGTCGCTGCACCTCTTTTTTGCTCTGCTCGAAGCTCGGCTTGGGCTGTGGGGGAAAGCAGGTCCCCGGTGAGACCCCGACCTGCCTGGGGGTCATGCTCTGCCTGGGGACAGACCCGCTGCTCTCTGCAGCCCGTGGGGTGACATACAGCCTCTGGACACACTCCCGGGAGCGGACGGACACACAGACACTAGCCAGACGGTACCAGCGCACCCCAAACATGCGGGGAGAGGGGCTGGCAGAGCTCCGCAGCTCTTGCCCCAGCCCATCGGGTTTGGGCACTGATTGCTGTCCCCATAGCACAGGCTCCTGCGTGGGAAAAGCTTCCTGCAGGGGTGACAATCCTGTCACCGCTCGGAGGTGGCACCCGGGAGCCCCAGGATGCCAGGGCAGACACTGTGCAGCAGCAGAGAGCGAGCAAAGGGCCATTTTCGGGGTCCTGCCCTTCCTGCACCCACTGGGCACAGCCTGCCCAGGGCCCGGGCACCGCTGCAATGGTGTTGGTACAATGGAGGGGTACGGCAATAAGCTGAGGAGCCCAACGTGCCCCCCCTCAACTGCTCTGTGCTCTTCATGGAGATCGTGCATCCCAACACCTCTTACACCCTGTGGATCAGGACTGTGCTACCCTGCAGCCGCACGGCTGCTGGAGATGCCACTTGCGCTCACGCTGGGGTCCGTAACCCTTCCCGACCCAGCACGGCCACTGCTTTGCTGGGCCAGGCCCCACGTGCACGCATCCTGACCCTCAGGCTGCGAGGACGCTTGTGTCTCCTGGTGTCCAAACCTGGCCCCTTCCCCCAGCAGGAGCACGGCCAAGGCATTACCAGGAATTCCCAAATCTGGGTTTTCCCTGGGTGGGCAGGAGTTGGGGGGGGGGTCACCCCCATCGGCAGAGCTTGCCAGTACTGCACGGTGGGGAGCGGTGCCACGGAAGGACAGCGAGAGAGGCGAGGGCAGAGCGAAGCAGAGGGGCTGATACCGGGGGCTGCAGCAGCTTCGGGGGCTGCAGCAATTTCGGGGGCTGCCGAGGAGGAGCCAGTCCCTGTCCTGAGCGAGCACAGTGGGTGCTATGCGTGGGTGCAGGGGACCTGGAGGGGACAGGAGGGCCACGGTGAGGCTGCTGTGGGGACATTGCCCATTGCTGCCCTCGGAGAGGGCAGGTAGCAGCCACGTGCTGCTGTCCCCTAGCCAAGTGCCACCTCCACACAGAGGGTGGGCAGAGGGTGGGCAGCCCCATCGCCTGCCTCGTCCCAGCCCCTGCCAGCTTGATGTCTCAGGGAGGAAGAGGATGGGGCCGCTGCTGCAGGGCTGCTCTGGAGAGGTTTCGGTACCTGTCCCCTCTTCGCCTCGCCGCCTTGCTGCCAGGAAGGGGAGGTGGGGTACGGCCAGAGGCGGCTCTCACCGGGGAGCGGAGGAACGGTCGGAGGAGACTCCAGGGGTACGTAGGACTTGGGGAGGGGAGGTCGAGGCGGGCCTGGTTCCTGGGGTGGAGAGGAGCATGAGGCGTGAGAGCAGAGACACTGAGAGCCAGGAAGGAAGACAGAGTTAGAAAAAGATCGAGACAACACACAGTGGAAGAGTCGAGCCAAGGAAGGGAGGAAGGAGAGCAGCCGGCCGCCGCTCCCCGGGGTTCCGTAGTCTCCGTGTCCCCGTGCGGAGGGGGACAGTGCTTCCCACCTCTCATGCTGCCCTCGCTGCTGCACGTCCCCAGGGCAGCGAGGTCAGGCAGGATTCGGGGGCTGCCCAAGTGAGCGGCTCCCGAGCTTGGGGCTGGCAGCCCCCAGGAGACATTGGCATCACCTCTGCACAGCCAGGTGGGGTTGGGGAGCCCCCAGACTTCACCCTAAACTTCACGTGGATGAAGGGGAGACCAGCACTGCTGGACCGCGAGCAAGGGCAGCGAGAGGGGACTGTGGTGGCAGCAGGAGCTGGTCCTGAAGCCAAAGGCTGGAGCTGAGCAATTCTCAGCCTTCAGGGCTGCTTGATGCAGGAGCCCAAAGGCTGCAAAGCCCAGCTGCAGGCCCTGCAAGGACGATGGACCCAGATGCCACCGGGGCATACCACAGCCCACGCACGTGGCCAAAATGGTGCCCCCAGGCAGAGCCACAGGGAAATGCAGCCGTGCTCTGTGCCTGGTGCCCACCCGTCCCCCGAGAGCAAGGGCTCGGGTCAGCCTGCAAGCCAGGCTGGTGACCCGATGGTGGCAAAGGACTCCCTAGGGACACCTGGGCTCACTCACCTCGCTGGGTCCCGGCTTGGTGGGGGAGCCCTGGGAGCCGGAGACGAGGGAGAAGGGGCTGAGGGGGCTGGTGAGGCTGGCCGAGCTCAGGGGGCTGGCGGGGCTGTTGGAGCTGTACGTCCCCGACGGGCCAATGGCCACTGTGGAGAAAAGCAGAAATAAGTGCGTGCACCGGGGCCTCCATCTCCCTGAGCGGGTGCTGCCGTCTGCATCGTGGCACTGGGGATGCCCCAAGCCGCGGCACACCGGGGTTTGTGCTGTGCAAGGGCAGGGACGGACCCTGCTCACCTCTGTGCTTGGCAGTGTCCGTGCCACGGGACGGGTTGTTCTTCCTCAGCCCCTCCATCACGTCCTGGATCCGCCAGATCTCCTTCTGGATCTGGCGGTTGAGCATTTCGTTCTGGAGGGGAGAAAAGGCAGCGGTCAGAGCGGCTCCCACTGCTGTCAGCCCTGCTGCACCCCGGCCCCGAGCCGAGCCGTGGGACCTGTGGGCATTGAGCCGAGGCAGACACGGCCCGGGGGGGTCTGAGCCATCACATCCATGACTTGTCTCCTGCCAGGAGCCATCATTCTGCTCCCCCGGCCACCCGTCATGGGCTGGGGGGAGCTGACGGAGCCCCAGCAGCACGGGGAGCACTGGGCTGCAGCTCTCGATGGCATCCAGGTGCCCACCGTTCCCCAGTCCCTCTGCCCTTGCATGGAGGGCTGAGCGTGGAGCAGCCACTTGCAAACTGGCTCCTTGCGGGGAGCAGAGGGCTGAAGGAACCAGGGGGTTTCCACCTCCACGGGGTTAGCGGGGGGACCCCAGGGATGGCGGGGGGACCCTGGGGCTGGTGGGATTCCACTCACCTGGATATCCAGGTTCAGCTGCTCCCAGAGATCGTCGTGCAGGGCGGACACCTCGCTCTCCAGGGTCTCGTACTCGGCAGTGCTATTTGCCAAGGCCTGGGAAGGGGAAAGGTGGGTGGGTTAGGGGGTCTTTGGCAGGTTTCTCCCCCGGCTGGCAGCAGCCCTGGCCAGCACAGCGTGGGAGCACCGGGAAAGCACGAGGATGCTGCACCCAACACAACCCCCCCGAGCTGGGGAAGGGGTGGCAGCAGGGGGGTACAAGCTCTGCTGTGCCCCAGCCAGGCTGTGCCCATGGGAATTCCTGGTGCCGACGGCATGCCGGGCACAGCAGTGCCGGGGAGCCAGAGGCAGAAGCAGGAGCTAAGACAGCTCTGGGCACGTGTGCCAGCTCAGCACCACGAGGGTTAATTTGCTTTGTCCCCACTGAGGGACTTTGGCTTGTCTGGATCCCCAGCCAGCCGGAGGGATTTCCCTTCTTGTTTTTTTTTTAACAGGAAGGGAGAAAAGAGATCTCGGCAGGTGGGGGAGACAGTCCCACAGCCAGGGACCGAAGCGGAGGGGGAGCCTGTTACCGTGCTGGCCTGTGACAGCTCCACGCGGATATTGATGAGCTGGTTTTGGAGTGATTCCTTCTTGTGCAGCAGCTTCTCCGGGTAGGCAGGCTGGCTCCCAAACATCTCCAGCTCCTGGTGCGTCCCCATCAGCGCGCTCTCCAGGCTCTCCTGGGGGGCACGGGAGGGAAATGCAGCCGTGAGAGCCTGGCTGGTGCAGGAGGTACAGTCCCTCTCCTTAACAGGCCATTAACACACGGGCAGTCCTGGGACTGTGGCATGGCCAGGGCATCTCCCCCAGCTCAGAAACGCCCCCGCTGAGCTGTCCCCGAAAGAGCAGGACATGTCACTTCGTCACCATGAAGGTGCTGCCTGGGCATGGCCATCGTCGTGCAGCCACGTTCATCTGCTGGAGCTTCCCACCACGTACCTTCTCCGCTCGGAGCTGCTGCACCAGCCTCTCCTGCTCCCGCAGCACTTTGTTCTGCTCACAGAGCTTCCCAAGCAGCTTCTGTCCCCGGGAGGGAAAGAAAAAGGGAGGATGGGATGAGAGCCCAGCGACGGGGTGTGTGGGGTGCACCCATGCAAACAACTCCTTGCTCAGCTGGGAGAGATGGGGATGCAGCCGGGACACCCATGGGGTTGGTTTGATGGGACAACGTGTGGTCCTGGGGAGGGTTTCCAGCCCGCTGCTCTCATTGCAGGGCCTTCAGCCCTGACCAGGGTGACATGGGCCAAATCTGGACATGGGGCAAGACCAAGCAGCTAAGCTCAGCGGAGGATTTAGTCCCCGAGCAGCACACACCACACTTGGGACAGCACCAGGTCCCACCCCAGCTGCGCAGGAGCCCTCAGCACAGCTCTCCCTATGGGGACAAGCAGACCTGCTGCGGGGGACAGGGACAAAAGCACAGGGCAGAGAGGGGACATGCAGGACAGACGTTTGCTCTTACATCGGTGTCTTGCTCGCTTATCTTGTAGGCGTGCAGCGTCTCCCTGTAGGCCTCCGGGAAGGGTGTCACCTGCAAGCAGAGCGTGGGGTGAGCCCGGCTCCGGGAGCCCCTGGGGAAGGTGAGGCAGCTCCCAGCCCCTCTCCCCCATCCCCGTGAGCAGGGAAAGAGAGGTGAGAGACGAATCTCCGGAGGCGGCGAGTGCTCCCCGCAACCGGCACAGCCGGGCAGATGCCGGCATCGGTCGGGAGGCAGCGGGTGCCGCAGGCAGCGCGGGATGTCGGTGCTGGAGCTCTCGTCCTGGCCCTGCCCGGTGGCTCGGATGAACGCGCAACCTCCCTCCCTGCTCCCAGCCCCGGTGCCCATCGGCTGGGTCAGCCACGGGAATTAGCTGGAGACAACCCCTCCACGGGACGCCAAGAGCTGAGTTAAAGAGATGCCTCGTGAATCATTAACCGCCTGGTGTATAACTGCCACCATTTCATAGGCAGGGAAACAAAGGCAGAAAGATTAAGCTGTAATCCCACTTAGCAGAGTGGAAGCACCTATAAATCAGCAGCTGTATCAGGGTCTGTTTACCATCCGGCTTCTCTGTGAGTCATCTTCCTTTCCTGGAAATCTAAATTACTAATGGGACCTCAACAATTCAATGCCTCCAAGATCTTGAGATGAAAGGCATAAGATAGGAAGAAGGGGATCATTATTGCTAGAAAGCAAGACGCTACTTTAGAACCATTTAAAACTATAGCACAATGCAAATAGACCTGAACCTGGGAAATGCCCAGCGCAGCCGCAGGCAGAGAGCCTGGCCGATGGGGATGCTGCTGCCTCCGGGCAGGGAGCCCAGCCAGCGAGAGCATCTCAGCAGCTCCAGCTTCGCCCTCTAGCATGTCCCTGCTCCCCACACACAGCAGATGGAAACAGGCACCTTCCCCTCATCAGAAAACCCCAGCGATCGCCCGGCCGCTGCACGCTCGCACAGCCAGGAGATGCCCTGGGCAGCACGGCGGGGGGCCACGACCCCTCTGCCCGGGGCTCGCAGAATGATGGGCTGTGGGGTTGCAGTGACCCGGAGACACGTTCCCAGGTGATGGGACCTGCCTGCACTTGGAGGTGCAGCCCAACATCAGCAGGGACATCCCCATGCTTTTGCAGCCCTCTCAGGGCTGGGGAGGAGAATGAGGCAGAGCCTCTGGGGGTAAAAGGCTGTTTCCTCTCCTTGTCACAGGAGTCGTTGCTTTGGTTTAAGAGCCTCGGGCTGGATTCCTGTCTTTAAGTCATCTCACACCTTCTCCTTGCCTCATCAACACAGGACGCAAACAGAGGATGAGCAAAGCACCCGAGTCCAGCCCAAACAAGGATGAGAGTTCAGGACTGCCGCGTCCCCACCTTGCGCTCTCGGCACAAGGATTTACTGAGTTTTAATGGCTCATGGATGGATTAGCAAAGCCTGGGATGGACTAGCAGGTCCCCGAGAGCGTGATGTGCCAGAGCCGCATGGATGCTGGAGTCTGCATGAGTGGAAATGGCAGGAGGTGACCTCAGGGATGGAGCGCGGGACGGCTGGCGTGGCTGCCATGCACGAGCCATGCACGGCCCCGCGGCCGGAGGCTTACTTGCATGTAGAGCTGAGCCCTAGGGGAGGAGGTCTCCACCATCCTGTTCACCATACTGATCAGGGTTTCGCTCTCGCTCATCTGCGGCAGACAGGGAAGGAAAATTCAGAGGTCAGCAGAGATGTGCTCATGTGCTGCGGTGCTCGGGTGCCGTTGGAGCAGCGAGGCGGCTCAGTCCAGGAGCCCTCAGGGCATCGGGCTGCAAGATGCCACCTCCAAGAGATGTCCCAGCAGGTCAAGCCATGTGGGGACGGCTGCCCTGGGCTGTTGCTGCTCCGTTTTGTGCACTCAAGAGCATCCTGGGCCGGCTGCATGCCCTGAAAACTTTGTTGAGGGGAAAACACAGATAAAACTCAGCCAGCTCCGAGCTGGGCAGCAGCAAACTGCACACACAGACACAAGCTTGCACAGAGACGCCCACGGCTGCAGCGCACAGTGTGGTCCCAGCAGACAGACAGACGGGCCCTGCTCCTTGCGCTGACAAACGGCTCGGTGCCCTGCCCTCGTGCCAGAGCCGGGGCTGGGGTGACCCCGATCAAGGCGCAGACAAGCTCTGGGCATAGAAGGTGACAGCAGCGTGTCCCCTCTCCAGTCCAGCAGCCTCGAGCAGCGGAGCCGGCTGGGAACAGGGTGCTCCTGTGGAGGTGGCACATTATGGCCACGCTGCCAGGCAGGACAAGGACGCTACGGTGTTCAACATGGCTGTACCTCCCCAGAGCCGCAGCCTGTGCTGAGCCTTCCAGCGAAGCGGGACAGACCCCAACCCCAGGGGGGGACCATTCATACCCCTGCAAAACCCCAGAGGGTTTTGCTGCTCTGGGTGCACTGCTGCCGGGGCGTGCAGCCAGCAGTGGCCTCAGGGTCCCTCGGTACCGCATGGTGGGGTCACTCAAATCGGCAGCACCGGAGCTTCCCCGCTGCCTTTGCCTGCGGAATCACTGCAGGAACCCGCAGCCCAGAGCGAACGATGCAGGGGAAGCCCCCTCGCACCCCACGGCCAGGACCCTTGAGGTCCAAGGGGTGACAGCGGTTTAAGCACAAACTAGGGACCAAACCCTGACTGGGGACAGGTCAGTGAGGTGCGGTGCAGCCGAGGAGCCATCCCTGCGACTGGACAAGCAAGGAGCGAGAAAATAAAGCAGCAAGCTGTTTGAAAAGAGCTACTTGACAGCGTCACTCCGAATTAGTCTCTACAGAGGTCAGCAGGAGAGGAGGAGGAGATGCAAAGCCCTTTTAGGGAGTGTTTTAAAGAGCCTCAGATAGCAAGCATTGCTGCCGATGGCTGTGAAATAATCCAGAGAGCTTTTATTGCAGCGAGTGCTCCTGCCTGTCCTTGGCTCTGCTCCAAGGCAGACACAGATCTTGGCGATTACTGCACCGATGGAGATTTGCAGACTAATGAGATTGTCTCTGGAGCAGCTCCCTTAGTGCAAGCCTGGCTTTTGCAGGCAAGCGCCAGGGCTGCAGCACTGGCCGACAGCTCCTGTCCCCAGCTTCGACTTCAGCCGGTGCCTGCGGTTCCTACCCCACCAGTCCCAGGGGTCTCTCCCAGCCAGATTCCCCCCGCCCTGCTCCTGGGATGAAGTCAGTTCACAGCTTTCCTCCAAACACCCCCTGGCATGCAAAAAAACTGAGAGCTGCTGCTTTGGTATCAGTCCTGGTGGGCACCTCAGGCCCACCCTGCATCAAACAGGGCCAGCGCGTCACCGAAACCACCTCATACCCGTCCGGCTCCCCACGGCTCACCCGGCCACCCCCCGTGTGGGGGGCACCAGCCCTGGGACCCCCGCAGCAGCCCAGATGCCAGAGGCACCGCTGGGTGTGAGGACGCTCCATCCAGCACGGCCACGCTGGCACCGTGCACCGGTGACCCGCTTGCCAGCACGGTGCAGACCAACCTGGGGAGGGTTTCAGAGCCGGCTGCCCCCCCTGCACTCCAGGGGCAGCTCTCCGAGGCCCCAGGCATGTGGGGAGCTGCCCCGGCTCCCCCCAAAACCCCCCCCACCGGCTCCAGCACACCACACAGAACGCACTGTCAGGGGGATTTTTTCTGCGAAGCAATGAGCAACCCTACAGACGGGAAGGATGGAAGAAGCAAACCAACGACAACTCGTGCTGCTTTAATGCCAAGAAGGGTGAAGATGGATGTTAGGGGAAGAGATGCTGTGCTGGGAGGGTAGGGAACGCCGCTGGGGACAGGGCACATGGGGGCGTAAGCAGCGTGAGGCTTGCAGCCAGCTCTGCCTACCTGCTGGTCCAAATACTCTAGGTTTCTTTGCAACTGAAGGTCTAAAAGTTCATCCTACCAGGAGCCAGCAGGCATGCGGCAAGAAACGAACATACAAAACATATAAAAGAAGAAGCAAAGCGGTTAGGTGAAGGCTACGGAAATGCAAAGACCTCTCGGCCAGGGAAGCGAGGCACCTCCTTGGCACAGAGCCGGGAGAGCTGCCATGGATGTGCCCTGCGGGAGACCCGCTCTCCTCCCGGCTCTCCCTCCCGGCTAACGGTGCCTCGGAAGAGGCACGGCCCTTCCCTTGCTTCTCCAGCTAGCGAGGATGGATGGCAGCATGGGTGGCTTATGGTAACTTGTGCTTCTCCCTCCTCCAACGGCCGGTCCTGCCACGCAGTTTGGGGACCGTGCTCTGCGGGGGGACCTCCTGGTCTCACCCCGCCGGCTCCAACCCCCCAGTGCTCTGAGGGGAAACACGACGCAGGAAAAAGCAGCAGCTGTAGCCAGAAGTGAGGAAGCAAGGGGGGGAGAGGTGCAGGGTGCGCGCCAGCCTCAGCCAGGGACCACCCTGGGGGTGACAAGCCTGGGCCAGCATCGCAGGGCGTACGGGGGTCCCAGGGTATCCCACTGTCCCTGCAACCTGGGGGCTGCAGGGCAGGAACCGGGGGCCTTTCCACAAGGGTTTCCTTTCGGCACAGCTGGGAGCCACCAGAGACACCAGTTAAAGGACCTGCAGTCCTGACCTGCCCCAGAGCAGCCCAGCTCAGACCCACAAAGCTGCCCCTGGAGCGGAACCGTTCTTCCTTGGCTGTCCGAGCAAGGAGCCCCCGAGCTGGCCCACCTTCCCCGGGGGCTCTGTGCACCCCAGTCTGCCGGGGCTCTCCCCCCCGGTGCCAGCAGCGTACATACGTACCATTTTGTCATGGACAGTGGGGGATGCCGGGTAGTGGTACGGATACATTCCCGCAGGCATGGGCCGTCTATCACCCAGATAGTCGTACTGAGAAGAGAGGAGACCCCCCACCCCAAAACCAGAGACACGTGAGAGGTGTGCGAGAGGACAGAAAGCACAGGCAAGGGCAGACCCCGGCCCCGCAGCAGGGTCAGGCCCCGCTTTGGGGCACACAGCGGCAAGACAAGGACACCGGTGCTCCCTGTTCGGGAACACATCACTCGTGGTGGCCCTGGACACCCCATCCCCATCTCATCTCCTCCTGCCCCATCTCTCTGGGCTCGCAGCAGAACAACTGCAACCTGGGCAGCTTTGCCATATGGCAAGGGGGGACCTAAAGCCACCAGCTGCTGCAAGCCATGGACTTGGTGGCATTTTGAGGCCAGGCTGCGCATGCAGAAGGGACGAGCTGTGCTGCAGCACCCCTGCCCTGACGTCCCCAGCGAGGGTCTCCCTCCAACCCCATCCACCCCGAGTGCCGACGGGCATTTACCTTTGGAGAACTGATGGACCGCCTCATCATGAAGGTGGTAGGGTCGGCGTAAATCTCTTCTCCCCGGGGCGGCAGCCGCTCGAAGCGGGCGCTGGGCGAGCGGACCGGGGAGTATACCCGTGCCCGGCTGTAGGAGCCCTGGCTGGGCGAGCGGGGCACGGAGCGGGAGCGGGGCTGCAGCGACATCCGTCGCAGAGAGCCTGAGGCTGCATCCACCTCGTCTAAGTAGGTCGGCTGCCTCCCGGGACCAGGCAGCCAGAGCGGGACATCTTGCCGGCCAAAACCGGGGTGCTCCTTCCAGTCGCGGAGCTGGTAGGTGCCCCCGTTGCGGAAAGAGTGCCGCTTGTCCTCCAGCGCCCAGGGTGGGCTCACCCGCTCGTAGGCGGGCATGGAGCAGATGCTGTCGGGGCGCACCCCCGGTGGGTAGTACTGGTAATCCTCGGGGTACTGCGGCGAGTAGGGGGAATAGTAGTCGGGCACCCGGCGAGACACGGGGTAAAACCTGGTGGGGCTGGAGCGGGGGGAAGAGAGCCGTGAGAGCCAGGCTGGTGGCCAAGGGGGTGACTGGCCCCTTGCTCCACATCTGGGGGTCCCAGTGGGCAAGGACAGCCTTAGAGCAGGCAGCTCCGACACCAGCGCCTGGAAAGCTGGCTGGCTGGCATCCCACCTCCCAGGGATCCTGTGGTGGCCTCCCATCCAAAACCCACCCTGCTCGGCTTTTTGGGGTGTCCCACACACAGCTCAGAGCTGGCACGTGGGAACAGCCCAGAGAGGAGATTTTCTGACCCCAGGAGGGGAGAAAGTAGACGGGAAGAGGAAAAACATTCCCAGAGGATCACCTGAGGGGCAGCACCTGGAGAAAAGGAGCAGGACCCCCCTCTGTCCCCAGCCAGCCCCCCACAGCCCTCACCTCCGCAGCTCCTCGGGGGGCACGGCCCCCCGGCGCGAGTTCACCCACTGCTGCAGCTGCGTCATCGAGCTCTTGCGCTGGGCGATCTTCTCGGGGTTGGTGCGGGGGGCGAAGCCCCGGCGGTGGGCCACGCTCTCCCCATCGGGTGGGGGGTACGCGGTGCTGCCGGGGCGGCTGGGCGATGAGTACGGCCAGCCGTTGGGCTGCGGCGGCCGCTCCACGCTCGCCGGTACCCGGGGTGCCTCGGGGTAAGGACTGCTGGGCTCTGAGGGCATCTCCTGCGCAGCGATGCCATTGGCTTTGGCCAAGGGCTCCTTCTTGCTCTCCATCCTCTCCGATTTCCTTTCGATCTTCTCTGAGCCACGGCCGTCACCTTCCCCCCGGGTCTTGGCATCGGGGTCAGCTCTGGGGTGCTCGCGGTGAGTGGCGTTGCAGTGATGTTGGTGGTGTTTGCTGGGGGGGATGTTTTCGGAGTCTGGCTTCTCATGCCTGGGGGGTGCCGAGACAGGAGAGAGGGTTACCTTCCCTTTGCAATGACCCTGGGGTGGCCGATAACGTCCTGTCCCTCCCTCAGCCTTGGGGGGGGCCAATTCTCCCCCAGCTCTGTTCTGCAGAGGGACCCTCATGCTCCCAGAAGGTCCCCGGCCACGATTCACAGCTCCTCCACCCCATCTCCAAGAGACCAGGGGAGAGGGATGGCATGGGGAGACGGCGGGCGCTGACCTCTGGGTTGGGGGGATCTGCACCCGGGCGGCTTCGCCCATGGCTTGGATCCAGGACTCCTGCTCCTCCGTGTTCTCAGCGCTGAAGAAGTAGGTCCGAATGCCAGCGTGCTCGGCCTGGGGAGACAGGGACTGCTTGTTACTCGCCGGCATCTCCTCCACCCAGCACACCGTCACCTGCAGGGAGGCAGAGAAGTGGGGAGAGAGACAGACAGGAGGGTGAGAGCTCCATTTCCACCCCGACACGAGGTCCTGCTGCTGCAGGAGAAGCCAGGCACGGTCATTCCCCCCCTGCCTGAGCCTCCCAGCCACGTGCATCCTCGGTGGCACCAAGGGGGAGGAAGGCTCTGCAGGCAGAACCAGCGCCAGCCCTCATCCCCTCGCAGGGGATCCCCCGGGGCCAAGAGTCCCCCGTGGTCACCCCCGGGGATGCTCAGGACCGGCCTTCCCCAGGGCCCCGCAGCAGAGGAGCAGCACCCCGGGGCAGAGGTTGCAGCACCCCAGCATCGAGCTAGTCCCCACAGGGTGCACAGGGCTGGCAAAGGGTCCACATCCCAGCGAGAGCGGCAGAGCTGGATGGAGCGTTATCATTCATGCAGGGTTAGGGGGAAGGTGGCTTCTTGGCCCAGACAACATTTTTGGGGGGAAAGAGGTTTGCTTTTGGTCCAAGATGTCGGTGCCCACTCTCCACCTGGAAGGTGCCAGAAGGCACGTCTGGCTATTTAGGGCCTTTTCGAAGCTTCCACCTTCCCCCTCTGTGGAAAGGGACGGGAGGCAGTGAGGAGGAAGAAAAGGGAGAAAGCAGGAGGTTTTCCCCCGGAAAGACTTTCAGGGCCCAATCCCTTAAAAAATAATAAAAAAAAAATAAATAAAAATTGGGGGTCCAATTAAAACCCTCCCTTGGGTTTCCATCTTCCCCTTCCCCAGAGCATGCAGCCACCATGCCCAGGCGCAGGGTCACCTCCTGCAACCCCCATGCACTCCTGCCCCTAAAAGCTCTACAGCCAGAGCAAAACATCAGACCAAACTGATCCATCCCCTGGATTAGTGCGAGCGGGGTGAGCGGAGCATGCCGGCAAGCCTGCGGGTCCCTCACCCTCCTGCATGCATCAGAAACACAAGAAGGTACTACCTAGGTGGTGGCTGGGTGCTGGTGTGGTGAACGGGCACGAAGAGACCTCCTGTCCGGGGATCCTCGCCCGCGGAGAGAGGAGGAAACACAGACATGGGGTCAAGCCACAGCACGGCAGGAGCGCGGGCGCTGCGGCACAGACCTCTCCTGGCCGTCGGGACCCTCTCTACCCTTCTCTGAACAAAACCATCCCCCAAAACCCTCGCGGTGCAGATGGAAAGGCAGGCGCGCGCCTGCAGAGCTCGGTTCGTGGGCAGCAGCTTTGCAAGGCTCTTTCCGCACCAGTGTCATAAACCAAGAGAGACATTTTGACACCTCCAGGTCACTTCTTTGCTCTCACCTGCCGAAGCCGCAGGCAGAGACACCTCGCCGGCTGCCAGCATCGGCAAAGGCACACGGGAGAGCCCACGTGCAGCTCCTGGCTGCCGCTCGCCAACGCTCGCCGCTAAACCACGCTCAGCCGCAGCTTAAAGGCAGGCTTAAGGGTGGCAGCTACAAAAATCCATCCCTTAGATTGGAAAAACTCCTCCACAGGCACCAGCTCCTGCCACGCTCACGGGCGGGAAGGTGCACGCTGGGTTTTTGCACAAGTGTACCCAAGTGTAAGCCAGCCTGTGCATCGATCCACCAACAAGCGAGTGCTAACATGACCCGCGACCGTGGGCAGCACGAGCAGTTGTGAGGGTGAGGGCGCACGGTGATGTTGAAGGTGCACGGTGGCGGTGCCAGTGAAGCTCAGACCCAGCTCTGAGGAGCGAGGGAGAGCCAAGATCTGCCGCTGGGTGCGGGAGAGCCCCAGCTGCAGCAGCCGCCCTCCGCCTCTCCCTGCTCTCCTCTCCAACACCCACGGCAGCGCAGGCTGACGAGCAGCGACTCATTACGTGCTACCCCCTTGTAATTACATTTGCCTTTCCTTCGCACGCCACTCAAAGGAAGCTAAAAAAAAAAATATATAAAATTGGAGCTGGGGACACCTCTCTACGTCTGGCTCCGAGAGTGCTGCCGAGAAGCGCCGCAGCAGCCGGTAGGGACAGGCTGGTAGGGAGCAGCGATGCGAAGGGGAAAGCGGGGCAGGGAGAGAGCCGAGAGCACTGCCGGCGAGGGCGGCGTTTCTGCTTGCCCTGCACCCAGCACCTCCCCGGGTTGGGGGGCACTGCTCAGGAGCAGCTCAGGCCTGGGGAGGGGGTGATGACCTTGGAGAAGCCGCTTTGCCCCGCGTGTGCCTCAGTTTCCCCAGCAGAAGGCACATCTGCACAGGGCGCAGGGTTTCCCCGGGGGGTGGTTTACTGCTGTCACCCCTCTCCCCAGCTTGCTCCGCGTCCCGTCACCGAGAAAGCAAGAAGAGGGAGCAGCGGGGACCCTGCGAGCATCACCGCCGCCCCAGTGCTCCGTCTTTTCCAAGCCCTGGCACAACCACGCACTGACCTTGAACGTGTGCTTCCTGCTGATGTTGTCGGAGGGCTGCACGGCCGCCACGCGGAAGCTGAGGAGGGGGATGCTGCCCAGGATGCTCTCCTCCTTCTCGTCTGGTGGGCAAATGCAGTGGTTACGCGTACGGAGAGGCTTGGAGCCCCGGTTCCCCCCCGGCAGAGACCCACGAGCTGCTGTGGGGACACGAGCCCATCGCTCCCTTCCCGTGGGTGAGCAGGCGGGCAGGCCACCTGTGGGAAACCGCTGCCTGCCTGTTGCTCCCCCGGCAGCTCTTCGTGGCTCTGCTGGGCTCGCACAACAGCCTGCTCAATTATTCATGCCCGCCCTTGGCTGCCGCTGCCAGGGCTGAGCCCAGCGAGCTGCCAGGGAGGCTGGGGAAGGCGCCTGCATTAACCCCTCGGGTCCCTGGTGGGCCAAACACCCGCACAAAGGGGTGCTGTGCACGGCCACCGCTGCCCAGCGGGCTGTCACCTCCGGACCCCCTTTGCCCACGCTGGCAAAATCTGCTCCGAGCCTGCTAACAGCCCGGGTTTGCATGGAGGCACCCAGCTGGTGGCCACTGGGTCCTACTGGGGGGGGGGCACGAGGTGCGAGGGGCAGCCGGAGCGGGCACGCATTGCCGTACCTTTGTAGTAGAAGAGGCAGCGATCCACCAGCACGAACCAGCGCTTGTTCCACTGCTTCACCCCTGAGCTGGCCTGCGAGAGAGGGGCAGTGAGAGCAGCACCCACCCGGGGTCAGGGGTGCTGCCGCAGGTGGGTGGGAAGGGGACGGCACGGCTCCGGGGGGGGACACCCGGCATGGTGGGGGCTCAGGTACCTGCTTGTAGAGCCAGCCGCTTTTGGTCACGGCGGCATTGGGGTTCCTCTTCATGGAATTGGAGCGCTTCCCGAAGGCAATGCCCTTACGGGAGGAGCGCGAAGCCTGCAGAGGGGGAGAGGAGCCGCTCAGTCCCCGGGGGGGCCCCCGACACCCCGTCTCCGCTGCCGCCTGCCGTGCCGAACGGCTCCGGGCACCCACCCGGCCTCCGGGGCGCTCTGGGGGCACCTCCGACACCATGGCGTGGTTGGAGGGCTCGCTGGTGATGGTCGCCGGTCGCTTGCCACCCGCTTTGCTTGACATGTCCAAGGTCGGTCTGCGGCACAGGAGAGCTGAGTCAGCAGAGTTACATTTCTCCAGCCCACGGGAGCCGATCCCTGGCATCCCCACCCTGGGCACTGGCCCCCCATACCCCAGACCACCTTGGTCCCCCATCAAAACCCACTCCCAGGCCCTGAAACCGGGGGAGTCGGGAGCCAACCTACTTTTGCAAGTCAAGTCTTGAGTTGTCCTCGGGGACCTGTCCCGTCACTGGGTGCAGGAACGTGTTCCGCCTTTCATTGTGGCTGTAAGAGACAGCGGCGGGGCGGTGGTTAGCATCTCCCATCCCCGTCCCCCCCCCAGAAACCCTTTGCCTTTAGCACCACGTTTGTTGCTCCGACCCCAGCACTTCGTTGTCCCATACCGGTGCTGGGGCTGGCTCCCTGAGCATCGCCTTCCCCTACGCCCCCGCTAACCCCATGCTTCAGATCCGCTCGGCACATTTCATCGGCGTTTCCCAGAAAGAGCTTGCCTCGCTGAGAGCCGAAACGAGGTCTCTGGTGGCCAAGCCCTCGTTACTTCTGCTGGACATATCCCAGACGTTACCATAAACCCCACTCGGAAGAAGTCTCTGCAGAAGCAGCAGCAATGGCCCATCCTGGGCTGTGCCTGCAGTGACGTCCCCAACGTCACATCCTCCCCTTCGGCTTTACTGCTTTTAGAGCCATTTGACAAAACACCTCGAGTCAGGCTAAGAGCAGGGTCACCTGGCCACGCAGGGCTGTGCATCCCAAACATCAGCCCAGGACCCACCAGCACAAGCTGGTGCAGCTGGATCAGGCCCGGTGACGCTGGGGTGCAGCCAAAGGCGGCCACCACCGGCGGTTCAGGACTCACTGGCAGCACCAGGAGGAGCGAAGCAGGGCTTGGCTGGCAGCATTTGCCGTGTCCCTGCCCCTGCCCCATCCCGCAGAGCCGGTATTGCCGGGCACCCCAGCACCTCACTGCTCCGGCTGGGGAACCTGCTCACACGCTGCTTCCTGGGGGCCCTCGCTGCTGGAGCTGTGGCAGGAGGAAAGGACGAGGTGCACCCACAGGTCCAGGGCTCCATCCCCAGAAGTTTGCATTGGACCCCATCCCCACGATATCCCTTCTTCCTGAAGCTGCCAGGCACCGGGATACGGGTGCTCCCGGCCACCCGTGAAGCCGACACACCAACAGCCGCGGCACGCTGCTGAACCTCCGCACGTCAGCAAAACAGGGGAAGTTTGAGCAAGAAAATGCAGCTGCCAAGACCATCCCATCCACACACACTTCACCCCGAACCTGGGCTCCAGCCAGGCTCTGAAGATATTAACCGCTTTCTACCCAAAAAAAGCCCTGCCAAGAGCTGCTCCCCCTTGCAAGTCCCATCCTGCACCCTGCCACAGATCTGCTCTCCTCCCCAGCCCTCCCCTCGCTCGGGGTCACCTTAAAAACCTGGGCAACGCGTACGCACCCCACAACGAGGGGCAGTGCTCGCTCCCCAAACCCCCCCCAGCACCGCGCTTTTCTGTGCCATGACCGACACAAGTTATCTGTGGAGACAGCCTGCCCGGCCCACGCTCTGACAGCAGCAAAGGGGGTTTCTGCCACCCGGGGCTGGAGCCGCTCCTGGACCGTTTGCCCCCGGCAGGTGACTTTGGAGGGAAGTAACGTGGGGGTCCGGGGCAGGTCCCAGGCCCCCCATGACGCTGACCCACAGGGAGGGTGCAAATGCCAAGCGAGCAACACCCCGACTGCACCAGCCCTGGAAAGCGGGGGTCTGCTGGGACCCGCCAGCCTGCCTGAACCCCAGCCGGGGGTGTCCCCCCAGCCGGTGATGTCCCCCCAACCCTGCCCACGACCCCGCACCGCGGCAGGTTTCTGTTCCCGCAGGCTGGACTCTCCCCCCGCCCTGCCGCCAAGCCCAGGACACCCACCCTGCTTTGCAGCCCCCCCAGCTTCTCCTGGCACCCACCCCGGTGCCTCCCCCCACCCCAAGTCTGCCGCCACCCCTAGATGTGCCAAGACCCTGGGAACAGCCGGGAAACCTCCTTTAAACCACCCCTCGGCAGCAGCTCCATCGGCTGACCCCGCTCCAGAAACTCCCGAGTTCACATCGCCTCCCAAGCACTGCAATGCAGCAGCCACTGCCCGGGCTGAGGGTCCCCCACCACCATCTGCCCGCCGTCGTCCCCCCCCCAGCCCCCACCAGCCCACCCCAGGGTCCTACCTCACCCGCCGATCCGCCCGAAACTTCAGCATGATGCCGGGGGCCCTCCCAGTTCAGCGCCGGCTCCCGGCTCCCACCATAGCAGCGGTGGGCACGGCCAGCCCCGTGCCGCCTGCCGCCACGCTACGAGGCGACGGCACGTGCCACGGGGGCAGCAACCCCACGCGGGCAGGGGGACGCCAGCAGCGGCCGAAGGGTCTCACTGTCCTCTCCCAGGTGTCCCAGTCCCCCGAATCCCGCGCCGGTGGCATCGGCGTTCCCGGGAGCAGCGGTGGCGGAGCTCTCCGTGGGCTCCGGTGCAGCCGGGCTTGGCGAGCCCCCGGTGTGCGACAGCCAGCCGGCGAGCGACGGGGACAAACAGCTCCCGCTCGCGTCCCCGCGCAGAGGAGAGGCGAAGGGCAGCGCTGCACACACCGCCTCCCCCAGCCCAGGTGCAGAGCTGGGGAGCAGCTGGCGGCAGGCGAAGGGCGAGAAAGGCAGGATTTTGGGGGCTGCCGGACCCCCCTCCCCTCCCCAATCCGGCAGGGCAGCGGTGTGCGGGGGGCTGCTGCTCGGGAAGGGAGGGGGGGTGTCGCGGCGAGGAAGGCAGCAGCACTGAGATGAGCTCTGCCGCTGCCCTGGATTCACCGGCTGCATCCCTTCCCCCTGCTTCTGTCCCCAAACCATCCCAGTTCCCCCCCCTGCCGCCATCCCTTCCCCAGGTCACAGCAAGAGAAAATCCTGGGGAGCAGGACAGGCACGTGCACCGATCACCGAACAAGCCAGTAGCTGCAGAGGGGGGACGGGGCCCTGCAGAGCATCCAGCAACGGGGCTTCAGCACCCCCAAAAGTCCAGGGAGCCCTTCACACCCCAGCAGGTTAAGAGTGGGGAGCCCTGGGAGCAGGATTCGGGGTGACCCACCCTCCGCCTGGGCACGGCACTTCGGAAAGCGAATGCAAATACATCAGGACTGTTATGATAATGCCTTGGGAGGGAGGGAAGGCAGCGCTGACATTTCAAAGAAACCTCCAAAGAAGGAAACAGAGCACAGAAAGCCAGCTGGCCTCCATCACGCTGCATCCCCGCTCTGCCAGCGCCCTGGGACCACCTCAGGACACGGCCCGCCTGCCTGCAGTGCTGCTCAGGCCGGCCTCTCCCAGCCATTGCATCATTCACCTGCTCTTTCCAAAAACCGGTGCCCTGAAGTTACGGCTATGCCAGTCGGTCAGCCTGCGGCAAGCGGGGTCAGCGCCAGTGCCCGGCTCAGGGATGCTCCTGTGGCACAAGTGGTCCCTGCCAGGAGGGTGGTGGGGAGCAGAGAGGGACGGGAACCACGTCCCCAGCACGGACAGAGGATGTGCCAAGGCAGCGGCATTACTGCTCCCAAACACCTAAATCCACCCCTTTAGGGCACCCTGAGCCGGAGCTGCTCTCTGGGCATGGAGGAGCTGAGCGGTGCCGCCGCCGCTCTCCTCGCTGGCACGCTGCCGGCCACCAGCCGCGGGGCGAGACACATGCGCACGGAGAAACCTGCCCACCGCAACACCCGCCGGCAGCACCAGCTTCGTGCCGGCGTCCGCACCTCTGGCAAACCCACCGGCGCTGGCTGTCCCCACGTCCCCGCAGCAGCAACTCACCCGCTCCTCGGTCACCACCACCCTCCGCAGCGAAGAAGCCGGGGGTCAAGGTCCCCCAACGGCCCGCGGGTGCGTGCCAGCCCTCCGCCATGCGACAAAGCCGATGCTCACCCGGTGGCGTGGCCGCCGTGGAGGAAGGGGAGCCCGTCAGCCGAAGCTGTGGCCCCTTTTGGGGACAGCAGCCCCGGGGGGCAGCGTGGCAGGAGTGGGAAAGGCAGCTCTTGGATGCGCAGGTAGCAGCCACAGCAGCTGCGCTGGAGGCACCGTCCCCCCCAGTGGCAGGGTTTCGCCCCCTGTCACCCCAGTTCAATGGCACGGGGGACTGTGCTGGGCTCAGGGGCCACTCTGGGAGCCTCTAACCCGGGATCAACCCTGGCTTTGCCAGCCCAGAGCAGGCGCCATTCTCCCTGCACCAGCTGGGCTATTTCACAGTCATTAGTATCTGGGGGTGGGCAGGGACACGGCATCCTCCACAGCCGATCAAGCAGACAGGCTTCAGGGCTCCAAACAGCAGCTCAGGGGTGGGGGGGGTCTCCCGGACCTCCCAGGAGAGCCGTGGGGGAGAAGAGCCAGTGCTTTTCCTCAGGGTAACCATCAAAGAAAAACCCTCTTAAACCCCCTCTTGCTTCTTCATAAAGGTAAGGAGCAAGAGAAAGGAATAAACGCAATAACCGAAGAACAAAACTTTCACTCAATGCAGCTTTTCTTCCCCCTCCCCAAAGCTGAAGTTTGTCGAGAGCAGGAGGACAACCTTCCTGGCTCCCCCCTGCCCTTCCACAGCTCATGAAGGTCACAGCTCTCCAGCTCTCTCAAACCAGGGCTGGGGCACATCCCTGAGCAAAGCCCGAGGACCCCCCCGGGTCACCGGCACACTGCGTGGGTGCCCACATCGCCCTGCGGCGTGAGAAAGAGCAGCACTGGGTGTAATCCAGCCATACCAGAGCAGCAGCAGGCAGGAGGGTAGGAGGATGGGCTGCTTTATAGCAGCTCTCGGCTGCGGCTGAGGGTGCGAGAGAGTTAACGTCACCCCAGCTGGGAAGGAGCAGGTGAAATAGTGACAGGAGGGAGCAATTTCCCTGCAACCAGCTCCCGCCCGGGGCTCGCTGCATCCAGGGTGCCTGCAGCCGGCTCTGGGGGAGCGGGTGCGGGAGCAGCGAGCCCCCAACGTGCCTCGCCGTGGCGCAAAGCACCGGTGGGCGATGCCAGCTGTGCTTCTGCTGGGCAGGATTCCTGGCCGGCTGCCTCGGGACCCCTCCTTGTGAGGAAGGTGGGATGCACCAAGCAGGGCTGGAAAAAGCCCACTGCGGGCTGGTGCAGGATGCAGGAGGGGGTCCTCTCCAAGAGCATATGGTGAATCCAGCTCCGCCGGCTGGACGCAGCCAAGCAGCCCCCCAAAACCTCCCAGCGTGCAGCAGACATCAGCTAATGGGAACCATCCCCGCACCCCGGCCCTCCCTGGGGCGTCGGGGCTCCTGGCTGTTATCTGGCAGCTGCGAGGGCGGCGAGCGGGCAGGAGGAGGGGAGGCGCAGGCTCACCGCCCAGGCGCCGGAGCCTGCCAAGCACTAAATCCAGAGCAAAGCAGCCAGGCAAGGGGGGCTACGGGGAGCCCGAGAACCCCCTTCCCACCGGCCCTGCTTGGGCTGCACCGGTCGGGGTGCGATGCCAGAGCCGCAGGGCTGCTCTCCGAGCGCTCGCTACGGGCTAACATCATCCCTCCGGCTCCCAGGCTGGCTGTGTGCCAGGGGGATCCAACCGCCTTGTCCTCCCACGCCCCAACCCGAATTTCACCTCCGGCAGCCGCCTCGCCGCCCCCATCGCCCCAGCCCCAAGGTGTGTGTGTGTGGGGGGAGCTCGGGTGGGATGGAGGGGTTACCGTCACGGCTGCTGGGCTCTGCCACCCTGGGACCGTGGCAGGCAGCAGGAGGAGGAGGAGGAGGAGGAGGCAAGCGGCCAAGGCTGCCTGCAACCCCCCTCCGAAGCGATAATGAAAACCCTTCGTCTGGAGGTTTCACCCGTGTTCTCGGGGCGAGCATCCAGGCGGCTCCCAAGCAAGGGGCTTGCGTGGCCACCGGCCAAACACGCCCTGCACGTTGGCCTCCTTCCTCTGTTTTTCTAGCCCTTTCTTCACCTCTCCCTCTCCTCCTGAGCCACATCCATCTCCTCCAACCGGAGCCCTTGAAAACCCTTTTCTCCCAGTTAACCGCAGCACTCAGCACCCACGGGAAGAGACACGGGGTCACCCCATCACCCACGGCCCCTGCAAGGGTGCTGGCAGAGAAAATCCACCCTCAGATGAGCAAGTGCAAACTGCCAAGTCCCATCTTGCAAGGGGAGCCCGGGGCAGGAGCGAATGCATTCTAATACACTAATAAACCAGACCCTCCACACCCCCGGGGCTGTCCCGCTTGGCGCAGGGGTTGCACAGGGCTCGGCTCTGCCCCGCGGGGCCGGCGCAGCGCATGCTCGAGATGCAATAGGAAAGAAAAAAATAAAAAAATTTAAATTAAATTCTGCAGGCGCAGCGCGAGCGGGTCTGGTGGAGTCACTGCAGCCAGGGGACGAGTGCCAGCAGTTCGGCTGCTCCAGCGTCTCTGTGCGGGGCCGTCCCCAGCTCCGGCTCTCTGCCGAGCGAGGCCCCGGGCTGCCCCATCACTGCAGCTACTTCAACCCCCGTTGGATGATTCAAGCAGGAAAAAAATAAAAACTAGCCCTGTGCGCTCCCCACACCCTCGGCAGGGCTGAGCTGGCCGCGGGGTGTCCTGTGCCAGCCCTGGCCCTGGCCAAAAGCCTGGTCCACAACCCGGTGGGAAACACTGCTCGGCGTTTCCGAATTGCCCTGGACTTGGAAGAGTTATATGCCAGCCCTGGGAGAGGGCAGAGAAAGGAGAGAAGGTTGGAGGGGAAGAGGAGACGGAGGCAAAGGCGGGATGGAGAGCTACAAGAAACACTCCCATGCCTGGCCAGGCACCGCCACGGGCTCATTAGAGCCGACCGGCACCCCTCGAAATTCCAACGCCTGCCGGATTTGCAGCGAGATCGGCCTCTGGGATGAAAGCAGCTTGTGGGGACTCAAAAACCAGACCTCGGTGCGGAGCCGCACGCTGAGCTTTCCCTCCGGCCCGGCCCCGCGGTGCTGCCGGCTGGCTGGCTCCCACCGCTCCCAGCATGGTAGGGACCGGCAGCCGGTTCTCCTCCATAACCTCATCCCTGCCCTAATCCCGGCCCCGCCATCCAGCTGAGCAAGCATTTCCTGCACTGCGTCCATCGGGGCAGGGGGCCAGAAGGCAGCGCAGCCCTTCGTGCTAACGAAACCAGGCTCCCGCGCACGCACAGCCTCCTCCTGCGCCCGGCACGGTGCCGGCACAGTGGCACAGCTGAGCAGCACCCCTAACCACGGTGCCCGCCTGCCGCGCTCCCCCTCCAGTGCAACTGCTTCTGGGATGGGGCCAGGGAAGCAAAAGCAAAGGTTAATTTTGCCTCCTGCCCTCGTCCGTGCTGGGTGCTGCTGTGAAACAGCCCCAAAACAAAGGGGTACTGGTCCACGCATCCGTCCCCTCCGCCACCTCACCGCTGTGACAAACTGCACACAGCTGCCACCGCGATGCCCAGGCAGGGAGCACCCCGGCTTGCCACCCACCACCGATGCTGGAAAAAAAGCCTCCCCGGAGCAAGCAGGCTCTGGCCGGAGAGCTTTGCCCCACGCACCTCGGGAGGGTTTCAGTGTGAGAGGCTGCAGCCAGCGAGCACCGCGGCCAGGCCAGGCTTTACCACCCGCTCCTGCGAACACGCTCTCGCCATCAACCCTGCGATTTCCCCCGTGGGAGCTTTGCCGGGAGGGAAGGCGGAAAAGCCTGAGCTGGATCCGGCTGGGAAGCAGCAAGGCTGCTGTGCCGGCCTTGCTGAGAACAGGGCAAAGTCCCCGGCAAGGGCAGATGGCGGCTCCCGCAAACCCGCAACCCACGTGCAACGTCACCGTCGTCACGCAGCCGGGCTGGCGCGGGAGCGATGGTGGTGGCCCTTGAGCAGGGACGTCCCAGCCGGCCAGGGTCCGTGGGGACGGACAGTGGGAGAAGCCCCCGCCATCCTCGGCGCGGCAGAGCGGGACGGCCGGGAGCAGGGGGAAGTCAGGGGATTTCCAGAGAACAAAGCGGCTGCTGGCAGCCAGCGTCGGCGGCAGCGGGGAGGGCGAGTCCCTCGCTCCCGCTCCAGCTGGGGTCAGGGAAAAGCACAAAAAAGCACCGGGAGTTTGTGTTTTATCTCCCTGGCAACCCCGGCTCCATCACAGGCATGGCTCACAGGGGCGGCCCGGCCAAAACACGCTGCTGTGGGAGATGGAGAGTTCGGGGCAGGCGCAGCAGCATCTCAGATACATGAGGTGACGTTTGGGGAGTGTCACAGCCGTCTGACGGGGTGGTCCGGGACCCAGGGCAGAGCAGGTGACAGTCCGTGCCCTGGCAACACTGAGTGTGTGGCCCTGCTTTAACCATGTCACTCCATCGTCCCTTCTTGGGGACAGAACCCAAACGCCACGTGCACGGGATCGCCAGGCTCCCCAAGCCACCGTGCCCACAGGGGACAGGGCAGCCCCATGGCAGCTCTCCTGCGGCATCACTGGCCAAGGATCCTTCCCCAGCCGCGGGGTAGCCTGGGAGTGGATCCCCCAGGGGACGAGCAGGGATGAAATCAGTCATGGAGACATGCAAATGCAGACTGCGGGGCTCAGAGGTGAGGGGTGGGAGGCTGCCGGCACACGGAGCCGGACCGCGGCAGACACCGAGAGGCACCGGGCACCAGCACGGGTGAGCGGACACAAGACATCAAGACCATTTATCGGACCAGGATGCAATCCTTCAGCCTCTCCTCCCGTGCTCCACAGCCTCCTACAAATCTGGAACCACTGTGGGGCTGCAGACCTTCCCTCTGCCTTGGCCCAGGGCTGGGGTGGCAGGGTCCCGGCTGGGCTCGGTGCTGCTGCCGAAACCCAGCCGGGGGGTACGGAGGTGCCTGGGCAGCTGCGACACCTCCGCCAAAGGTGATCTACTAATGCAGCCTCCGAGCCGCAAGCCGGACCCAGACCTGGAGGGTTTAAACCTCTTGCTAAGCTCTTTAAGAAACCACTTCCAGTGGGCAGAAATACCTGTCCCAAGCAATCGCTGGTACGAGGCATCAAACAAACACAGCCCCAACCCCTCCCCAGCCAGGTCAGGTCAGGAGCAGGGATTATGGCAGCGGTGCTGGGGAAATCCTGCTGGAACAAATCCCCAGCACCTGCTTAACCCATTGCACATGATAATCACACCGGCGTCCCGACGGCGACGGGCGACGCGGTGCCTTCCCTGCTGTGCTCCGCGCCTGCCAGATATCCAGCTGCGTCCGTCACCGCGCCGGCTGCCCTCGGGTCCCCCGGCTGCTCTCGGCCACCGCCGGGCACCGGCCGCAGACAATGGCCCATGTGTGCCATGGCCGGGCTCCGTGCCGATGCTGCACGCACGCACGCACGCACTCACCGGTGCCACCGCGCATCCCCTCCGCCCACGTCTGCTTGCCAAGCCGGTGGCTCTCCCACAAGCCGGGATAGATGATTTCCTTCCAAGCCCACGGAGACCATCATTGGTATCAATCATTAACAGCCACGGCAGCTGCCGGCAGCCTTAACCCCCTCGGCACCATGCCGCTGCGGGACGAGCATGGGAAGGCATCCTTTGCTCGCACTGAAAGCCCCTTTAACGGCACCGCGGTGCGGCAGGCCGCCGCAGCCCAACCCGCCGGGGATGCAAAGGGGTTTCCAAGGGGCTCCGCACCCCCCACGGACCCACGGCCACTCCCACAGCATCATGTCTCTATGCACCCCAAACCGCTCCCTTGGCACCGCGGGCCTCGGGAGCAGCCCTGCGTGCTCCCGTGCAGCCCCAAGGGCCATATCCTGCCTCTGTATCCAGCCGAGCCGTGAGCAGCTCAGCCTGGTGGGAGCTGCATGGAGACCCTGCTTTCCCCCATCCTTGGGGACAGCCGGCAGCGTTCATCGGGGGGGCTGAGCCCCTCAGCCCTCTGCCCCCCCCAGGAGCGGGGCAGAGGGCTGCTCCCACGGCTGCCCACGGAAGCCGGAGGCACATCCATTGCATCCTCAGTGCGGGAGCCCGGGCAGGACAAGATCTCTTAGCTCAGGGGTCCCGGAGCTCTCTCTACACATAGCTTTTCCAAGAACATCAATGGCTGTAACTTCATCCGAGCATGTTTACAACCCAGCCGCAGTTCTTGGCTCCCTTGGCCGTGTCGGGGGCCGGCTTGGCTCCCGAGACTGCCGCTCAGCCGGCGCACGGTGCTGCCAGCACCCTGATGCCAGGGTGTTCCGCATGCCGTGGTCCCCAAGAGGTTGTCCGGATCACCACCACGTGCATCCCCATGGAGAGGAGGCACAGGGGCTGTTCCTATGTCTGAGGTCTGGGAAGCAGATGGACAGATGTCCCTGTCACCCCCCTGCCACTAGCCGCGTTACCCAATCTGCAAAGGAGTTGAATGATTAACCTCCGGCCGTGCCGTCGCCAGGAGCTGGTAGAGCCCTGCTCTGCCCGTGCACAGCCCCGGGGCACGACGGCACCTGGGGAGCAAACCCCTATTCCCCCCCCACCCAGCCCCAAACCCAGACGGTGTCACCGGCCCCCGCTGCCCCAGGAGCATCCCATGCCACGTCCTGGAGCAGGGACACGTCCGGCTCCGCCAGCCCGGAGCAGCCACCGCGTCCTCCTGCAAATGCAGAGGGGGCACAAAAAGGGCTCAGCTCCTGTCCTCGTCCCGGCTCCCGTGGGTCTGGAGGTACTCACGGCCCGCGACACCCCGCTGGCACCGCAGCCCAGCTCCGGCTTTCGGACACCGACACACAGCTCATTTCGCTTTCTCCAGCTCCGGCTGCGGCCCCGGGGGCGTCCGGGCTGCGAGTGCTCATAAATAGCCTTGGACAAACATCTGCACGGCACCACCCCGCTCAGGCTGGAAAGCGGAGGGCTGCTGTGGGGATGGTTTTAATCATCATATAAGACCATCAAATGGCTAAAAAAACCACAGATGGGAATGAACTGTAAATAAGTGCAGACACAGCGGCCGATAAGACCTGCTGGCAGCAGGGCTGGGCTCAGCTCCCCGTGCCCATGATGTGCATGGCCTCTTTGCATATGGGCACGGCTTTTGAATTTCCCATTCCCCACGCCCACGCAGGATGAGAAACCACAAGCTCCTTGCAAACAACCCCGAACTGGGAGCGCTTGGAGGGCGCGGAGCCCAGAGCAGGGTACAGCAATGCTCACAGGGTGCCAAAATTAAGCGTCCCCATGCTCCAGTGAGTCTCGGGGCTCTGCAGTTGGGTGCTGCTATTCCTACTCACCTTTTGAGCCCAGCGGGACAGGGAGCGGGGGTAAGCCCCAGCCTGGGCTTGATCAGCCACTGCAGGTTGTGCCGCTCCCTGCAGAGGCTCTTGATTGTTTTTGTCTAAATTACCAATTTTCCGCTGTTGGATCTCTCATGGGCAGCTCTCACTCGAGTGCTTTAGCAAATGGGTGCGCTCATACGGATGAAAAATAAAGTCGTAAATGCAGCACCCCAGGGTGCGGGGGCATGACATGGCACGTTAGCAGAGCAACACCGACATTGCCAGCCTGCGTGGCCCCGCTGCCACCGCGGGACCCTGGCAGAGCGCTGCCGGCACGCTTCCCGCAGGCATTTGGGTTCGGGGAGTCTCTGGGTTAGGGGGTTGCGGCAGCTCTGGTTCTGCCCCAGCTCACGAGCTTCACCGTGCCGCTGCCAGCCCTCCAAGTGACTCATCGGCTGCTCTGCGCCCCGACCTCTCGCAGTCAAGTCCCGACACATTCGGCACATTCCTGGCATAGCTGGCTGTGCCGGGCCGGGCTGGGCCATGCCGGCACGGAGCCTCACACCTGCCGGAGAAGCAAGGCTGGGTGGATGCCAGCAGCACACTCAGGTCTCTGCAAAGATGCTCATGCATCTCAGGGCTTCGTCATGGTCTGATAGCCACGACGGCCCAGCACGGCCACGTGTCCCCGCGGGGATTTAGCCCTGGGCGGGAGCAGCTCAGCTCTGCCTCCTGTGCCACAGCAAAGATGGCCCAGTCGGCAGGTTGTCATCGCGGGCAGCCTGTCATCCTCCCCAGCAGCGTGACTACCGTCCCAGTTGCCTTCCTCACGCAATGCCACACTTCCCTGACGTCGGCATGGGTGTGATGCCGGTATATGGGGAAACTCTCCATTTTTAGATCTGATCCTGTACCTTCACAGGCCTCGGAACAGTTTGTAACCGAGCGGTGACGCAACAGCGCACGCGTCTCGGTTGTGCAAGTGCATTGCACCAAGTAGCTCCCAAGGACGGGGTGAGCACTGGCTCCGGGCAGCTCGGGGCTGGCCGAGGCTCTCTGACCCCGCAGCCGTCTGCAGTGCATCCCACAGCCCTGGAGAGCAGCCCGGGATCACGGTGGGGGTGCCAGCGGGTGCAACGTGCGGAGCAGCCAAAAGCGGTCCCGAGTGCCCGGGAACAGCCACCACGGTGGGGATCCCCCATGGGCAGGAGCTGAGTCTGGCACCTATGGATGCCTCCGAATCCTCCTGGTCCCAGCACTGACAGCCCCCAGCCCCAGAGCTGCCCGGGTACATGCCCATACCACCAGCCTCCGTGTACAAACAGAGCGGGAACCAAAGGTCCCCCAAACCTGGAGGCTTGTTTTTGAGCAAACAGACCAAACCAAACATGCACAGGCCCCCTTCAGACCCCAGGCATGGGCTTGGGATCCACTGCCTTTACCAAGCTTGCCTCCACCTCTGGCAGTGGTGCCATGCCGGTGTGGGGCATCCCTTGGGGGGGAACCGCAGCCGACCCCGTGAGCTCTGTGCTGAGCTGAGGCAGCCAGAATGGGTCTCCAAAAGAAGAGATAAATCAGCGTGTCAGGGCTCTCCACACCACATCCCAGCGGTCCCGTAAACTGCAGCTGACCAAGGCACTGGGCCCCGCTGCCGAGCTCGGAGCGGCTCCCCACCAGGACGTGGGTGCTGGGGAGCCAAGCACTGCCCATGACCCCGGGGTATCTGCCAGCTCCTGTCCCCAGCGCAGCCATCCTGGGGCACAGCCTCCAGACGGCAGGTTCCTATTAATACCCACCAAGAGCTCAGCTTGTGCAGGTGCTTGCCATATCAAGCCATTAGCCTCCTCCACGAGCCATTAAACTCTCAGCCCAGCCATTAGCACCAGCGCCAGGACGTGCGCAGCAATTCCGTCACTGCGCTCGGATGGGACGGCCCCGATTTTATTGCTATCTCCAGCCCACCACACCCTGGTGTGGCAGGGCCATGGCTGGGGCAGACGGGCACAGCTTCCCGGTGAATCACTGGTCATTCCCAGCTTCCCAACCGCGTTGTAATTAGCGCACGCAGCCGACAGCAGCCCTGCGGGGCAGCTGCAAGGGAAAAGCAAGGAATTTGCTGGGGGAAAAGCAGAGGGAGCTGCAAAACCCTCTGCACCCGCCAGACCGGACCCTCAGAATCTCCTGGGATGGTGCAAAGCCAGCGCGGGGACAGGGCATGCCTCTGTGCCACCAAACAGCCCTCATCTTCTTCCTCGTCCCCCTCCCAGCAGCCACCTCCACAACGATGCAAACGCCATGGGCGAGTTTAGTAGCGCGGCGTTGGCTCTGCAGAACGAGATCTTTCCCTGAATGAAGTTTAGTCACTGTGGGATGTTTCCAATTGGAAATCAGGACAGTTCCAGGCTGAACGCACGCCAGCTTTCCACTTCCCAGAAATCCCATTTGCAAGCGAGCCTGTTGCCAGTTCCCCCTTCTCCCCCAGCATCACGTAAATAAATGCCGCCCCAGCTTTCCCTCCGCCCCAGCGGGGAGATGCAGCCTTGGGCTCCGGCTGCGGCACAGCCCAGCCCGGCCGCGCAGCCTCCGGCTCCAGCCCCGCATCCGCTGCTGTGCCCGGGGAGGGAAGCCGGTGGGACGGGAGTCACTGAGCTGGGCTGGTGCTGGAGCCCAGCCAGTCCCAGCCCAGTAAGAGCCCTTGGTGATGCCTTTGCTGACGGCGGCTCAGCCAGATGAGCCCTTTGCCGACGTACCTGCCTGCAGCGTCCCCCCAGGGATGCTCGCAGGCAGCTGGGGCCGGGGACCTGCATCAGGTTTAGTCGAGGGGAGCAAGCGCGGTGGCTGCCCTCCACAAGGAACTGGTTTGCTCAGTGCTGGGAAGAGCTGGAGGCTTGTGCTGAGTTTCCAGAGGGCAGAGATGGGCCAATACACAAGAAGAGCAGTTGGGCGCCGCAGAGGTTGGAGATCCCTTCACCGGGTGCCTTCTGCTTTCCTGTGGGTTTGGGTCAGGGGAGGATGTTCCGCATGCACAGAGACCAGTGTCCCCAACCCAATCTGGACCAGGAGTCACTGGGAATCAAGGGAATGGACAAGGGAACGTGATCACAAATGTCAACTCCTTAGGAAACCAGTAAGTGGAAAAAAGCCAGCCATGCGCTTGACTTGCCCTCATGCGTTCTGCCTCCCCACGTGTCTCCCTGCCCCAGCAGGATGGAGGAGGCACCGCATGGGGACCGCAGAGGTGACATCCCAGCTCTGCGCTGTGCTGGACATCGCCAGAAGCTGCTAAAGGTCCCTCCTTGTCACAAAATTAATTAGTGGCCCTGCGGCACTGGGATGGAGTGAAGGACATGCCGCCGAAAGGAGGGAGCGCTTTGCTCCAGACCGGAGCCTGGTTCTTCACCCACCATTGCTGGAGCAATAGGGGAGGAAGGAGCAGGATGGTGCCAGGATCAGGCTCAGCTATGAACCCACCGCCCTGCCAGCACTGGAGAGCAGTGGGGTGATCACTCCCATCTCCCAAACATCCCCACAGATGGCTGGGAGCAACAGGATGGAAACCACAGCAATCCCGTGCTGCGGACCAAAGGAGACCTACAACAGCCACACACTGCTGCCAGCTGCCGAACACGGGCTGCGGCACCCGCTGCTGCCCAGTGCTGGAGCATCCTCCGGCCCTTGCAAGGTGCTGGTGTCATCGGCCCTCCTGGCTGCTCTGTGAGATGGCAGCAGCTTGGCTGGAGGGTCTGGGGAGGAAAGGGCTTTTCCAGGGTCTGGGAAAGCAGAGGGAAGGCATGGCAGGGTACAGCAGAGGGTATAGCAGGGTACAGCAGAAGGTTGCTTTAAAAAAGCCTCTTTTAAAACATCCCTTCAAACAGAACAAAGCAGGCGATGCAGCTGGGTCTCTCCCCCAGGAGGAGAGGTGATTTTAAGCAGTGCTTCCAGGAGATCGCAGCATTATTCCCCAGATGGCTCAGCTAAGGGCAGGGACGGCAGCTCCCCCAGGCTTCGCAGCCAGCCCACGGCACAGGGCACGGGCACAACCCCTACCAGCCATGAACTGCCAGGTGAGCAGGATCCCACCCCACATCCCGGCTGGAAGCAGAGCCGTGTATACGGCTTGGGTGCCTCTGCCCCACTCCCAGCTCTGCCAGCCTTATCGTGCTGCCACACCTTCCATTTAGCTCCCTGCAAGGAGTTTAACCCCTGGGAGAGCACAGCCGGGCTTTCCCGCGCGCCATGTCCATGCCCGTGCCCGGTGGGACGGGCTGCTCGCCCACGGGCACGGTGCAAATGCCTCTACTGTGCCGACGTCCCGTGCTGCGTTCACGAGCCGCCCTCCCCACAAGCCCTCGCCCCGTGAACGGCTTCGTAGCCGTCCTCCAGCAAAGCCCAACTCGCTGGCTGCCCCAGCCCAGTGCAAACCCTTCCAGCATCGCCATCCCCTTTGCTCCAGCCCTGGAGGCTCTTCCTCCATCCCCTCCCAATCCTCTCCTTACCCCTACCATGGGCCAGGCTGTAAGGACAGAGCACCCACCATTGGCTCAGCATACCTGCTCGTCGGGCGCTGCCGGGGCCACGGCACCGGCCGTGGGGAGGGCGGTGGGCTCGGTGCTGAGGCAGGGAGCCCCGGGCTGGCGGGGAAGAGGGGAGAACCGTTGGTCGCCTCCAAAAGCTGCCACGTCCGAGCGTGGCAGGGACGGCCGGGCTGATAAGCGAGGTCTGAAATCTGAAACTGTAGGTTGGCTCCTTCCTATATAAACAGGCGCTCGCACATAACACACACACCCCCCCATGCGCGCCGGCTCTCACGCCACTCCCGCTGCTCCCGGCCACGCCAGGCACTCACCAGCCCTCCACCGGGGACGGCCACACCGTCCGGACGGTGGGAACCGCTGCCAGAGCCCCCCGCCACCAGTCCTGGCCCCCAACGCGCTGGTACCGGCTCAAAGCGAAGCCTGATGCTGGTTTATGTTGTGCTTCAGATGTATTTTTGTTCCCTGGACAGGTCTGCCTCGCGGCGGCGGGAGCGGACTCTGGGTGTTGGGAAAGGGGCAGGGACCTGCCTGGGTGCTAAAACCAGCAATATGGGAAAAGCAAATAGTGCATTTTTTAACCTCATAAAACAGGTTGGAGGGACTCAGCACCATGCTGGATCATCTGACGGGGTGCCTGTGGTCATAGAAAATTTCGGTCCCCCTCGCCCAGCAGTGATGCCATGTGCACGACGCAGGGTGGTGGGTGCCCGTCATCATCCCTGCTGAGCAGGGCATGCAGCTGAGCCCCTCCACTCGCCAGGGCCACGGTGGCCAATAGCCAGAGCCCAGCCGTGCCGTGCCACCGCGGGACTTCCTTGTGCCAGCGTCACCACGGCCGTGCTTCCTCCAGCGGGACGAAACACTCAAGAAGACAAAACCCTGCCCTGTTTTTCTCACTTCTCCAGGCTCACCTACAGCCCAGAACCGGGGTGGCCACATACCATCAGTGAGGCTGGGCTGCTTGCTTCACCCCAGCTCCAGCCTGCGGGGCGAGCGGGGCCGTGCAGTGTGCCCTGCTCGGGGACATGGGGCCGGTCCCGGGCATTGCCAGCGAGAAAGGGGAGACCCAAAATTGCTTTGCCGGCTGGGGGTGAAGCCACTCCGTGGCACGGGCGCGTCCACAGGGACCTCTCCATCGCTCTGCGTGAGCCCAGCCCGGGGTTCCCCTGCGCTCCTTGGGGCTGGATGAGGCCGAGGAGTCTCCATCTGGGGTGCAATGAGCCCCACAGTTCTCTGAGCCAGCTCCCCGCCCCGGTTGCACAAGCGGCCCTGGGGCACTGCCGGGCTGCGCACAAACAATAACAGCCTGTTTACGAGCAGGCAGCATCGCCCAGCCACCTGCCTCCGGAGCTCTTATCGCCCTGTCTGATCACGGGGAACAAGAGTGGGAGACTCACCGATCCCCAGCCCGGTTGCCCACGGCTCCCTGGGCATCCTCTGCTGTTCATTCCCCCCTGGGGAGGGCCACCGGACCCCCCCACCGAAATGCCACTGTGGCACGAGGAGCCTTCCTGGCACAGCCACCAGCACGGCAGGTCCGTCCCCTGCGGCACCCTGACCCCCAGCATCTTGCAAAGGTACTTTGGAAGAGCAAATTTGCCTTCAGAGCGGCTGGATTGTGCTGGGTACAGGGAGGGATGAGACGGCCTCAGGCAGGGATTTCGTCCCCAGGGCCACCCCACGGGACTTTGGCCCCACGGCGGGTCCTCCTGCCCCACTGGGACAGCACCCACCACGAGCAGTCCTGGCACTGGGCAGCGCTTCTGCACGAACATCTCCCCTCTCCCGCTCCTCCGGTGCACACCGACATGGCCTGGCAGCACCCAAAATTGTCTTCTTCCAGCAAACCATAAATCCCCTGGGAATGGAGCAGAGACCACCAGGAAGGTCTGGGACTCCTGCCGGCACAGACTGAGATTTTGGGTATTGGGGGGAGAAGCTGGGGGCTCCTCCTTAGGTATTTTGAATACACCACTTCTATTTAAGCAGCTAGATGAGCCCACAGTCATGTCCTTGGCCTAAAAATGGGGTTTTTTGCGCTTTCTTTTGCTTAAAGAAAAGAAGGGACGGGGTTGAACCTGACACGCTGTATCCAGCCCCAGTTTCTGCACCATCCATGCAATGAAAGGTGCACCCCCCACCCACCCGTGGGAGCACCCGTTGCGGGGGGGGGCTGCTTTGTGCTCCCACCCCTGCGCACTGAGGTGTTGGGGAGCCGAGCCGAGCTGCAGAGGGACCCCCCCACCGGTCCCCCCACCCCTGAGCGGGGGGACTCAGCCCCCCACGGTGCATCCCTGCCGCCCAGCCGTGCCCCAGCACTGGGACACGAAGCATCGCTCCCCCCCAACAACCCGCGCCTGAACCCAAGGTCTTGCTTATCTGCAGCACAAGCATGTCTGGTGATAAGCCCAGGGATAAGGTAAGGCCCCATGCGGCCTCGCTGCTATCACGAGCCCTTCCTCTGGCGCTGCGCCCCAAGGCTGAGGGGTGCTGCAACCCCCAAACACCCCCCCCCCAGCGGCACGCACACAACCTCTCACTTTGATGAGCTTTAAAAGATTCATTACGTTCACTCACAACGGTCGCTTGTTGTTTCCAAATCGGATGATCCACTTGATTCAGGGGAGAGGGGAAAAATAAAAATAAAATAAAAACCAAAATCCACACACCAAAGCAAACAATTTGTCTGGGGAAATCTGACAGCAAAGGCGGGGGGGGGGAGGGGGCACGACAGGGGGAGAGAGGTGCACACAACCCGATTGCATTAGGCTCGCAATATAAACTGGAATTGCTAATTATTGCTGCTCAGCCGACCTGAAAGAAGAGATGCTGCCGAGGAAAACAAACCCACAGGACGCGAGAGCAGGGCATGTGGACTTCACCCGGGGCTGGCACACGCACCTGAGCCTTCCTCAGATGACTTCTCCTCTTCCTCACTGACCCTAATCACGTCACCCCTGCCTGCACTGCCAGGAACCTGGGGCTGAGCATCCTTCACGAGGCAATGCCACATCCCAGGGCCAGAGGATGCTAAACCCACCGTGGGAGGGGAGAGAGCGGCTCTTGGGGCCACCCCAAAAGATGGGCTCTCTCCTGGTGCCTGTCCGTACCCAGCCCCTTCTCCCTCCCACCCGAACTCAGCCTGGGCACGGCGAGGGGAGGAGATGGGGTGGGTTGACACGCTTGGTCCCTTTCCCAGGATCTACAAATGGGATCTGCCAATGCGTGGGCACCCCCACCGCTGGCAGAGCTAGCCTGGCCTTTAAAATAGGAGGATTGAGAAGAAAAAAAAAAAAAATACCAAAACAACCCCCCCCTCCACACGTTTGCCTCCCAACATCCGTGCCAGGCTATAAATATCCGGCACTCTCCGTTCTGGGCTGTGGGGTGGGAGAGTTTAAATGGGAGCGGAGGGAAACAGTCCCACAGGGCAGGCGGAAGGGAGAGGAGCCCTCTTCTCACCTGGCAGCACTGGGGGGGATGCAGGGCCAGGGTGGGGTGGCTTTTCCCCTGGGGCAATGCGGGAGCAGGGCACGGTGGCCACAGGTCGGGCAAGCGGGACCCCACCAGTGGGGTGGCCGTGCCAGCAGGGACAAGTGGGGGCAAGGCAGAGGAATTCCCCAAAGGGCCCTGGAGGCAGCGGGGTGGGTGCCAGGAGGGAATGAAAGGCAGCGCTGATGGGAGCCGGGGCAGCCTGCCAGGCTGGCACGGGCATTGCGGGGACAGGCCACCTCCCAGTGCCCCCAGTGCTGGGAGGAGCAGAGTGGGAGGGGGGGCAAGCGCAGAGGACACCCCTTCATCCAGACATCCAGCCCCAGATCTCTCCATCCCACTCCCAGGAAAAGCGGAGCCAGCATTCACCCCATGGCAGGCACCCACCCCAGCGGAGGAGGATGGGGCTCGGGCTGCAATGCCGGGGGGGCTTCGGGGAGCGGCCAGAGGTGGGGGAAACCCTTTTAAGTACAGCCCCGCCACAGGATTGCTACCTCATTACAGAGCAATTACAGACTAATTATATGATGGTAACACCCAAACCCCGATCAGGAAATGGGACTGCTGGGTGCCAGATAGTGCACGCGTGCACGGGCGCACACACACGCATGCACACACCCCACGAAACCTTAGGAGCTCTCTGGAGCGGAGACAGGACACGTCAGAGGGAGGAACCTGGCCCAAGAGAGGTCACCAGCTCAAATCCCCACTGTGCTGGCTCTGTGCCTCAGTTTCCCCACTTGGGGCTGGGCATCCCGCTCCCAGCCGCTGCCCTGCCTCTCCCCAGAGACATGGATACAGCCCCTTGCCGGGCTACCCCAGCCCTGCCCTCTGCCGCAAAGCCCCCCCCTGCATCCCAAAAGCACCGACAGTAGCTCCGCCTCGGCAAGGAGCATCCCCATCCCACCAGCCCTATCCCACAGCCCTCCCCTGGCCTCAAGCGGGATGCTGCCACCGAGTCCCGGTCCCATGGGACTGGCAGTTGGGGGTCCGTGCTGCTCCGCTGCCCACGAGCATCCTCCTGGGAGCCAGAACAGCCCTGAGAGCTGGCTCCCAGCAGGGCCAGGGCTATGGTGGCACCCGGACCGAGGCCACCCTGCCACCCCAGGGACGGGACAGCCCTGCTCTCAGCCACCCCAAACCCCCCCGTGAGCACGTGCCCAGGATGGCTCCTAACAGCAGGGGAACTTTAACCTCATAAATAACATTCCTGTTGGCTCCCCTCCGGCACAGCCCTTATCTGTGGTGGGCTAGCGCAGGCCTGTCCGCAGCCTGGAGAAGCCACCGGCCCTATCGCTGTGTCCAAGGATGTTGGGGAAGGGGACAGCTCGCTGGGATCATGCGGGACCAGTGGTCACGGGCAGGAGCGGGACCCTCCCGTGGGGATCCCGTGGGGATTTTGCCACCGGAGCATCGTGCCATGGCAGCGGGGACAAGGTCACGCCAATAACAGATTGCGGCTAGCAGGGAGGAGGTGCGGGGAGGACGGGGACAGGATGCAAAGCAGCAGCACTGATGGCTGGTGAAGGGCCTGGCATCTCCGGGCACACGAGGAGAGACGGGAAACGAGCTCTTTCCTCCCCTCCGGGAACTCATCACCTCGATTGCAACTGAGTGTTGGAGCCCAGAGGCCCCGGAGTTTGCACGTAGCTCTTGAAACCCTCATCTCCCTGACAAGCAGGAGAGCAGCCGGCAGCCAGAGCCAGAGCTCCGGGCGGCCCCGGCGAAAGGTCACTGCATTTGCACATTCACAAAACATGCATTTAAAAAAAAAATAAAAAAAAATCCCACGCTCGCAAGGCAGATCCGGCAAACATGCTGCGGGAAGACTGGCACGGTGAAGGAGCTGGCGAACACCAGCCCACCCTGCCCCAACGCGGGGTCCCCCCAGCCCCCCAAATTTGGCAGGCTGGCACCGTGCAATTGGCTTTAAAATAATCAGACACAGGCGAAACCAGCAGATTTATATCTCCTGATTTGCTTTCGCTTTCTGGGCCCTGAGGGTGCAATCGCATTTTCAAATTCTCTGGAAGAATAAAGGCTAGAAAATTAGTTTCAGTGCATCAAGCAGATGGCCGGGGGCCGGGGCTTTGGGGGACCTCCTGCTCCCCGAGCATCCCCCTGCAAGGGGGGGGTCAGAGCTGAACCCCCGCCAGGGCTGCAGAGCCTCAGGGCCATGGGACCCAAGCAGCCAGCCTGGCCCCAAGGATGGCTGTACAGGGGGACATGGGACAAGTGATGGTGACTCCAGGGACCATGAGGATGGGGGTGAAAAGGGAGAGCAGGAGCCTGGAGCAGGAGCTGAGCCGTCTCCAGCCGTGCTCATGGCAGGTCAGGGATGCTAAAGCTGCAGGAGCCACTTTCTCCAGCACCGCTGGAAATAGGCAGCTTTGTCTCGCTGCCCCACGCACCCTGGCCTCATCCTGCATCTGTCCGCCAGGTCCCGAGGAGCACGCAACCCTGCCACCGCCAAATCAACCACGGGTTTTAACCGGCTGGAAGGGAAGCCCTGCAAAGCCGGGGGGGATTCACCTCCCGTAACCGCAGAGAGGGGCAGAGATTGCGGTGATGGAGGGGAGGCTGGGCTGAGCCACCGGCACAAGCAAGCCACCGCGCCAAGCCCACGCCGAGCTGCAGCCAGGCTCGCCCTCGCCAGCCCCACCTGCACCGGCAGAGCCCTTTGAACCCAGCCAGCTTTGGGCTGTAATTAGCCCTCACCCGCCGGATCACAGGCACCGCACCACCCACCCGCCGCCTGCAGCTCAGCACCAGCCACAGAGGGAGCCGGGACCTCCCACCCTGGCCAGGTCCCTCCAAACCCTCCCGGGTGCCCAGCCCGGAGCAGGGGGTGTGAGGCTGCTGAGGGCAATGCCAGCGGGATGGAGTTTTTAAGCTATTCCCCCCCCACCCCAAGCCTGGGATGCTGTGCCCAACGTTGGCTCTGCCCGCGGGCACACACACCCCATCCTCACCCGGCACCGAGCACGGTCCCTCCGGGGGCCCAGCACCCCAGGAAGGGTGCTGAGCCCAGCAGCCACTGCATCGCCCAGGTGTGCAGCAGGTCCGCCGCTCGGGCGCCCGGCCAGTGCCCCGGGAAGCGGTGAGCGCAGGGGCTCGCCGCGCCGGCTGGTGCAGAACCGGCCCAGCAGGGCTGGGAGGCAGCCAGTGCTGCCGGCACTGCCAGACTGGTCTTGGCTGTTCTGCCGGGCGCCAGCCACGGACGGACGGGAGCCCGACCCACGGCACATCATCTCTGGGGCAGGAGCGACACTTCCACCCCGGCTGCACCCAGAGAACCAACTCCCGCTCAGCCCAGCCCCGGTTGAGCCCAGCGATGCCGGTGCCCCCACCGCGCGGTAGAAGCAGCCAGCAGCCGCACGCCTATTTCCAACGTGGTGCTGGGGTGGCCCTTACCTGGCTGCCAGCAGCCGGTGCGAGGCTCCAGGCCCCGGCAGCACCGAGCTGCCTTGTGCTGCCTGCGCTGCCGGATCGGCCGCGCTGCCGCTGCCGGCGCTTACGTAAGGAAGGCTTGGAGGCGAGCGCTGGCTCCAAGTCCCCGGCGACTGCAGGCAGGCAGAGAGGAACAACAGCCTCTTGCTGCTCGGCAGGCACGCGTGGCCCTGCCGGCAGCGGCAGCGGGAGGAAGATGGGTGCCGGAGCTGTGGGAGGATGCAGGAGGATGCTCTCTGCTCGGTCACCGAGCGAACCGCAGGGACAAGTCCCAGTCCCCAGCCAACTCCGGTCCCCCAGGGGCTGGGGATACTAAGAGGATGAGGAGGGACGGTACCTGGCGAGGGGAGACGGTGGCGGTGGAGGAGGCAGCCAGAGCCCTGCGTCGGCCAGATCCTGCCTCCCTGCTCCGAGAACAAAGGGCTGCGCCGCAAAGGCTCTGGCGGCCACTAAATCACCAGCGGGGACTCGGGGGCTCAGAGCAGCCGAGCTGCCACCCGAGTCCCGCAGAGCAGGGACGGGAACTCCTCTGCTTTAAATAATCGGAGGAGCATCAAGCGGCTGTTTTGAGACCCGGCATGGTGGGGGGAAAGGTGGTGAAAGAAAACCCTGAGCTGCCCCAGTCTGCCAGGCTGGAGCAGCGGGGCAGGCAGGGAGGGCAGACGGGGGGGCAGCACCCATGGCAGGCAGGGAGAGGGGCCAGTGGGACACGGCACAGGGAGATCACGGACACGGCACAGGGGGATCACGGACACGGCACTGGAGCAGGGCGTTTGTCGACATGATGCCAGGCACACACAAAAGCCGTCTCATTATCCCCTAATTAGTGCCTTGCCAGCTCCTGCAATTAACACCCATGCAAGCGGCTGTTGTTGAGGTAAACAGAGGGTTAGAAGCACCCTAGAGAGCTGGAGGCCCTGGCAGGGTGCAGACCACCCATGGGCATACACCGAGGAGAACACATGGCCCTGGGTCTGACCCATCTCCCCGAGCCCGTCGGCTGCTCCGGGAAAGCCTGCCAAGGCTGGGCATGGCACTTTTGCTCTCACTGCAAGGCTGCCCTGCACCTCGCAGAGAGCAGCACGGCAGCCGCAGGACCTTGCCAAGGCTGGTGGCATCGCCCAGAGCATCCCAGGGGAGCGGGACATCACCCAGCACCGCGTGGCAGGGAGCACCCGTGCTCCGCAGGGAGAGGAGAGACTTTCTCCCAAACTCGGCCCGTGACTCAGGAATAGTTGGGGTTGGACTCCAGGCTGCCGGTCCTGCCTCGGAGGTGGCCGAGCCACACGCCCTCCTGCACAGCACACGCCAGCAAGGTGTTTATTCAAAAGTCGTCTCCTTTAGAAACATCAAAGGAAAGCAATCGCCCAGGTCTTAAATGGCCTTTCTCCAGCTGACCCAGAAACACGGATCAAGAGCTGTCTCATCCCTTAATTGAGAAGTTGGTGACTTTGAATCTTTATTAAAGAGCTTTGGTGAATTCACAGATTAAGGGCACAACCGGCCACTGCGATCATCCAACCTGATTCCCTGCATACCACGGCCGGAGCACCCTCACCCTCCAGCCGCTGCTCCCCAGGGAGCCCTCACCGGGCTCTCGCCAGGCTCTTTGCGCTGCTGCTGCAGAGTAAAAACTGAAATAAAACCAGAACCATGCTGGAAATCGGGAGGGCCCCGATCTGCCTGCACAGAAACAACCCATTCCCAGGGCATTTTCCAGCTTCGGAGGCTGGAAGGAGCAGGCAGGGCTGGGGAGGGGGGATCGGAGCACCCGTGCCCCCTCCTTCCCTCTCCCTGCAGGTCACCTCTGCCTTCCTATCTGCCCATCGTCCCACGCCGGAGGATGCTCTCCAGCAGTGCCATGAAATCAGGGCTGTTTTTGGAGAAGAGGGCTGGCAGGGCACAAGGCACCCACCTCCCCACGCCGCGGTGCTGCCCGTGGGGCAGTGGGAAAGGGCTGCGCAGCCGCCGCCGGAGCAGGGCTTTCCCGGGCGGCTGCGGAGCTGCCAGATCCCGCGGAGAAACAAGGCTAAAGAGGAGACGGCACATTCCTCAATGTACTATTTCTGCCTGCTGCGGATTATCATGTTTCAAGCTAAGGAAAACAGAAGGGGGGGATGCTACTACAAATGCCTGAGAGAGAGGAGCAGCTAAGGAGCTCCGCTTTCCCCTCCAGTGAGCAAAGGCAGGCGGGAGAAACCCCCAACCCAGCTGATTCCCAGGGGCACAGATGGAGCAGAAAACAACCCAAGACCCTGCTCGGCTGCTAAGGGTTCAGGCGGTCTCGGCAGCCTCGAAGGGATTAAGCCCCACGCTGCCCATCTGGGTCGGCGTTTGCGCCCGACGCCAAGGCCTGACCGCAGAGCAGCAGCGCAAGCGGCGTGCACGGGTGTGCAAACACACGCATGCACACACGCATGCACACACGCATGCACACACATCCCGTGGCACGGCGAGCCACGGCCGGCAGACAGGGTGATGCTGGTGCATCTTCCCCGTGGCAGGGAGCAGGTCGGGGTGGGCACGGCTGCCGGCACCCTCGCAGCGGCCGGCGTCGGGTACAGCCGTTTCATCCTGGCAGTGCCAGGCGTGGAGCTCACCCTCCTGCCTGCTCCTGCCCGTCCCTCCTCTGCCTCGTCCCCACCAGCCCGGCGGCTGCTCCCGCCGGTTTCTATGGGAACTCGGCAGGAAAACACGATTTCCAGCAAGGCCACCGCCGGCCCCGGCATCCCAAATCCAGGCAGCGAGCTGCCCCATCAAGGGGTTTGCCTGGAAAACATCTGTGCCCGGCCTTGCCCGCTGTCCCCTTGCCACAGCCCCTCTCCCCGAGGGGACAGCCAGGGACGTGGGCAGGGTGATGGAGAGCTCGAAGCCAGGATGGCGCTGGTGGTCCAGTGCAGCGGGATGGGTGCCACGGCACGCTGGGCTCGCCAGCATGGGGTATGGGTGCTGGGGCTGCTCCCCACAGGCTCCGGCCGAGGCAGTCAGAGACTGGCCAGAGGGGACAGGCTTTGCACTCACCATGTGATTTTTAGCAGACGCTCAAGAATTTTAATGCCTCGGCCACCCCCTCTCCGGGAGTCCTAATCCCAGCTCTGGCTCCCCGAGGGGCTGGCTCAGGGTGGGCGATGGGGCCGGGCATCCCGCAGCCACGGTTCCTGCCAGGCAGAGGAGGGCAAGGAGGCTCCCTCGGGGCCACGCAGGGAAGCCTCGTCCTCTCCTGGCAGAGTGAAGGGGACAAGAGGGACCGGTGCTGGTCGGAGCCGGACAGGAGCTCTCCTTCCCCGTGAGAAAATGCCGGCGGAGTTCAGGGGAAGGAACCAGAGCAGCCACACACACAGAGGGAGCCCGGTGTGCGTGCACACGCGTGTGCACGGCTGTGCACCACAGGACGAGCCGTACTGGGAGCAATGGTGTGGGAAGCAGCAGTCCCAGCTCCTGCTCTGCGCTCAGCCCCAGGGATGCACAGCGGGATGCAGATGCTCTTGACGTGGAAAAGTGGGAGAAACCAACGGGTGCTGCCGATTCCCGGCTGCAGAGCAGCACGCAGCACCGCAAACAGCTTCGCCTGCCTGGAAGGATGTCTCCCCCAGTAAATGCCACCCTGGTTCTCTCCATGCCCGGTCCCTGGCAGGCCTGCCTGCACCCCTTGACACCCCGGCATGGCCACGCACCCACTCCCTGCTGCAGCTTCCCTCCTCCTGCCTCCCCCCCGCAGAGGGATTACACGGCCGCTCCAGCAGCCATCTGGAGAGGGGAGCTGGCCCCTGGCACCCAAGGGACCGTGGCACACATCACGGGTGGGATGGCGGGGCCGGGCAGTATGGATCGAACCGTGTACACAGGACTCGGCCCTGCCACGCCACGGCACGGCCCAACAGCACAGCCCTCGGAGGATGGCAAAGACCCTGCAAAGAGATGACGGAGGGGCTGGACCTCCCTCTGCAGAGAGGTACTGCGGCCAGAGCTGGGGTCCCCACCGAGTCCTGGGGGAGGATGGCCCGGGGGGCCCAGTCCAGCCCCTTCCGCTGGGGTTTAATAGACTCGTGGCGTATTTAACATGCCCTTATCATGTGATGAATCAGACCCTGTTCCCTCAGATCTAACAGCGGCGCAACAAAGCTGCGATTGACTGCTCAGGGTAGCGGCTGCGGCTCGCGCGCTGTCTCCGGCACTGCCAGACACCTCGATGCAGGGGGGGCCAAGCAAGAACAGCATCTCGCAGGCGACACGCATCCCCGAGGCGGTTCGCCCTTGCTTCTCTGTCGAGGAGGAGGAGGCTGGCTCTCCACTAACGAGCAGGCAGCGAGATGGGAGCCACGAAGCCCAGGAAAGAGCTCGGGTCCCTGGGAAGCGCCAGACGACATCTCGGGCTCCATCCATCGCAGCCCGTCCTGGCTGCGACCTCAGCAAAGCGCCCAGCCACGGGGACCAGACCCGGCATGCGGGGTTGGGGGGGGGGGTCTGGCCCATCCGAGCCCCCAGTCACAATCATGGGGGTTTGGGGGTGCTGAGCCAGGGCTCCAAAAGCCGGGTCTCTCCCAAAACCTCAGTGCTGCCCACCTGTGCACAGAGTGGGGTCCAAACCCGGGGGACCCCAGCCCGCAGCTCTGGGGGTGTGGGACACAAGCCAGCGCACAGCACATAAACGCACCAGGGGGACAGCTCAGGGGGTCCCCACATCGCACCAAAAGCACGGCAGAAGGGATGGGGGGGGGTGCAGGGGGAGCCTGGCCCCCAGCCCCTTTCCGCAGCACACCCCACTCTGGCCATGGGGTGCACTCAGGGCACCCCGGGGGGGGGCGGTAACCACCCCCCCCCCTTCCCTAACAGAGCACCCCCTGCACAGCTCACCCCCCCCCCCAGCCTGCCCCAAGGCACACGTCCCCGATGTGGGGATGCTCTGCCGCCCCCCCCCCCCCTCCGCAGCGCCCGGGAGGAGGAGGAGGAAGAGGAGGAGGAAGGCAACCGCGCTGGGGGCACTCACCGTGCGGGGCGGGCAGCGGCCGGGCCCCCCCCCCTCCCGGCTGCCTACGGGCGCAGCATCCTCCCGGCCAGCCCCAGCCCGAGCCGGAGCCGGAGCCGGAGCCGGAGGAGCCGGAGCGGGAGCTGGGCATGCTCGGGGGCCGCCGAGCAGCACGTGATGCCGGGGCTGGCACCGAGAACGGCGGGGGGGGGCCGAGCCTGCCGCCCCCGCCCCCCCCCCCTTCCCGCATCACCCCGGGGAGGGGATGGGGGACCGCACCGCCCCCCCCAGCATCACTTGGGGGGAGCCGCGATCGTGCTGCTCCCCCCGCCCTGTAGCACTTGGGGGGGGCTGGTTCACACTGTCGGTCCGTCCCCCCCCCACACACATAGCCCTGCAGCCCGGGGGAGCAGCCTGGATCATGCTGCCAGTCTGCACCCCAGCACCAGGGAGACAGCCAGGGCCACGCTCCCCCCTGCACCCCAACATCAGGGGAACAGCCGGGACCATGCTCCCCCCTGCACGCCAGGATCAGGGGGTCAGCTGGGATGGTGCTCCCCCCTGCACCCCAGTACCAGGGGGACAGCAGGGATGGTGCTCCCCCCTGCACCCCAGCATCAGGGGGACAGCCGGGACAGCGCTCCCCCCTGCACCCCAGCACCAGGGAGACAGCCAGGGCCACACTCCCCCCCTGCACCCCAGTACCAGGGGAACAGCTGGGACCATGCTCCCCCCTGCACCCCAGTACCAGGGGGACAGCAGGGATGGTGCTCCCCCCTGCACCCCAGCATCAGGGGGACAGCCGGGACCATGCTCCCCCCTGCACCCCAGCACCAGGGAGACAGCCAGGGCCACGCTCCCCCCTGCACCCCAACATCAGGGGAACAGCTGGGACCATGCTCCCTCTGTACCCCAGTACCAGGGAGACAGCTGGGACCATGCTCCCCCCTGCACCCCAGTACCAGGGGGACAGCTGGGACCATGCTCCCCCCTGCACCCCAACTTCAGGGGGAGAGCTGGGACTGCGCTCCCCCCCTGCATCCTGCATCTCTCGGGGCAGGGGAGCCCATTTGTTCCCAGCCGGGCTTGTGGGACCCGCTGCAGTGGGTCAGGCAGCACCCCCGGCCTCTGCACCCCAGGGAGAGCTGCCTGCAGGGAGGATGCAGCAGCACCCAGGATGGGCAGCAAAACAGCTCAACAACCACAGCTTGTTCTCTGGAGCACAAAAGGCCACCACTCGGTCCCCCAGCCCGTGCCAAGGGCCAGCGATGGCTCAGGCAGGGCTGGCAGGACCCTTCCCCAGCCCTGCTCAGGCCCCCGGCCCAGTGGCAGGGTGTCTCCCAGGCTGCAGAGCCGGGCGCTCGCAGAGCCGCTGGGAAGCTGCAGACTCCAGCCCTACAGCAACGGCACCGTGCCCTGATCTATGGCACTGCCCTACTTCTGCCTGTCAGAGCTGCCAGGCAGCACGGCCGGGACCCTGCCTGCACCCAGCCCCTGCGGCCAAAGGCTCAGACCCCGCAGCGCACAGGGACCCTCCATCCTTCGCAGAGGAGCTGTCGTGGGGAGGGTCGTGGGCTCTCCAGGAGGGAAAAACTGGCAGCTGCCCTTGATCCTATAATCCCCCCATTAGCCACAAGGCATTAGGGGCTGGGGAGGGGGTTGGCTTTCACTGGATGCTCTGCATCCTGCATCTCCCCCTCCTCATGCCCCCCACCCCGCACCAATGGGCGACATCCTCCCTCCCCGCCAGCCCACAGCACAGGGACCCCCACATCCCCAAAGTTACTCCCCACTGTGCCTGCTGGTGGTTGCCCCCAGCCTTTCCCCTGCTCTGGAGGCAGTGGGGACCCACTGGGGCATCTCTACCCCCCCTCCACACGCAATGCCCTCCTGCCACCCAGGAGAGCCCCAAGAGCTGAAAAACAGCCCAGGAAGCCCATGAGTAACCGGGGGGCTGTGCTGCTCCTGGGGGGAGCCCCACCAGCCCAGCCAGGCACCTCAAAGCACCAGGAGGGGAGGGTGCAGCTGAGCATGCACCCCAGCCAGGTTGTTCCCTACTCCCTTGAAGAGACAAGAGGGGCACCGTGCTGCATCGGCCCCCCCAGCAACGTCTCAGCCCGAAGGCACAGACCCAGCAGGGCCTTTTCTTCTGCAGGCAGAGAGCTGGAGGCAGGAGTTGGGTGGAAAAGAGCCCTTTTACTAGCAGTGCTTCCCCATGCGAGCACCCGGCTAGGGCACGGGGATGGGTGCTGCCCTCCCACCCCCCAGGTTGGCAGAGGCAGGAGGGTGCCTGGCATCGCACGGAGCCAGCGGTTCCCTTCTCTGCAGCTGGGCCCTGTGCACGTGTGCAGCAACGTGCAGGGCATGCACCGCTGCGCCAGCCTCAATGCCACCTTGTGGGTGCTGTCGCAAAGGCAGGAGCCAGCGCAGCCCGCGATAGCCAGGGTTGGGGGGAGCAGCTCGCCGTTGGAGCCCCCCAACACTCCCTGCTCCGCTGTGGCATTCCCAGCTGCCGTGGCGCACAGGGAATCACGAGCACGGGTAACATGTCGAGCACGCAGCGAAGGCCGACTGCGGAGGATAGACGGTCCTTGCCGTGGAGAAGCATTGCAGACGTGCTGCAGGAACACGGCTCGAACCTGACCGGGAGGTTTGCCACCGCAGTGCTCGTCCAGCCAGCCCCACTGCCGGCGACGTTTGTGGCTGCGCGACTCAAACACGGGGCTGATTCAAGGACACCTTGGCTCTGCCCGACAGATTAGACCGGATAATCCCGGTGCTTTGCTCCAGCCCTCAGCCCACCTTGGGATCTTTGCTCTCGCCGGGTTTATTGCCGTCTGAGCACACAGAGAAACCTCCGTGCGTGCCAGATAGGGACGGGCTCAAAGATCCCGTCTGAAACACCCTCACCCAGCAGGACCTGGAGCCCCGCGCGAGGCGAGGCGGCGGCGGCAGCCTGCAGCTCAGCATGTCTAGACACCAGCATCACCCTGCCAGGGTCCCAGTTCCCAGACTGGAGGCAGGAAGGGGGCAAGAGGCAATGGGAAACAACCCGCCGGGATGAACTGGGGTTCTTGGAGCAAAGCTTCGGGCCAGAGCCTCACTGAGTTACGCTCCTGTTGCATTCACCCCAGCGAGCACAGCCAGCTCTGCGCTGCATGCTCCAGGCAGTGCATGCCCCAGGGACCCTTTGCACCACTGAGCTCCCTCCCACGAGTTTAGGGTGCTGCAGGGCCCTGGAGAAAGTCCCCACTGGGCTCCAGGGGACCTTCCCCCGAGGGATGACGCAGGGCGGGGGGCTGGCTGGCTCACCCACGCTACCCTGGAGTTCCCGGAGCCCTCAGAAGAGATATTTGCATCTGAAACGGTAACTTGGCACAGAAGCTCCCTTGTGCGCAGTGACGGGGCAAGATTCGCCTGTCCCAGCAGTGCCGGTTGCAGGAGCCAGGTGCAGGACATAGCCCAGAGCTGGGTCTGGTCCCTGCTAATCACGTATGGGGACTGCCACGGCCACGTAGGGACAGATAACTCCAGCCTGGCCTCGCAGTGCTGTGCTGGCACAAGCTTTAGCCCTCTGCTGAAGCTCACCATGCGCAAGTACACAGGGCTCGCTCACCGCAGCATCCAAGCAGCCTCTGAGACGTGGCCCCGCACATGTCTACCAAACCTGACACGCTGCTTTCTCCCTCGCCGGTGGGAGCTCCGGGTTTGTTCAGCTGCTGGGACCGTGGGACCATCGCAGCCACGTCCGCAGCACCATGGGACGAGCCACAGCAGGGCCACGGGCACCCACCCACCCAAGCCCGACATGCACTAGCAGCACGGACCCTGGCCCCATCCTCTAGCAACCACTATGCTCCAAAGCCCCCTAACCCACACCTTTACTGCCCTGGTCCTCCACGAGGCTGGATTACAGCAGCCCACGCTGCGCTCGCAAGAATTTCGGCAGCAGCTGCCTCCGGGCAGAGACAAGCCCATGGAGCAGCATCCTCCGAGGGTGCAAAGGCGCTTGCGAGCGGGAGGCAGAAGCTTCTCCCCTCCGGCCCCTTCTCACTTACTTGATGAAGTAGAAGCCCCCATGCAGCGTGGTGTCCACCTCCCAGCCTCGGGGCAGCCCTGGAAGGACAAGGCAGAAGCAGCGGTCACCCCCTCCCTCGCCCCGCGCAGCCCCTGCCCTCCCCACCGGTGCTCTGCTGCGGGCTGGGGTGTTGCACCGGAGCAGAGTGCTTGCCCAAAGGATCTGCTGCTGGATAGTTAGCAATGCTCGGTGTTACACCGAGGCCCCGCTTCACCAGGAGGCAACTGCAGAGGAGATTCCCCCGCCTCGGAGGAGGCAGCACTAGGGAAGGGCAGGAGCGCACGGGCAGGGAGTCGCAGGACAATCGTGACACTTGTGGGGTGCCGTGTCCTGCCGTGGTTGGCTCTCATAGGCTCAAATTGCATTTTTAAAGCGGTTTGGGTGCCCTCCCCATCAGTGACAGGTCTCATAGACTGCAGGGAGTGTATCTGTGGAAGAGGACTCTTAAATGCCCCCCGAGAACATCTCTCCAGCCAGAAACCCAGTGCCTAAGAGATGTGGCATCGCCTCGTGCATCACTCGACGTCCCCTGACCCCCCAGTTGCAAGACAGCTCCTGCTGGCTCAGCTTTTTGGAGCCTCCATTGCATTTCTAGAGGATTTCGCTCCACACCTCCAGATTCTGATCAGTGCCCAGGCAGGGCAGAGAGCAAACACTGAGACCCAGGAGCCGTCCCTTACCGGCGCAGGAGAAGTGCCCGCTCTGGATGGAGTAGCCTGTGCCAGGGTGCACCCAGCTCGTGGACTTTGTCTCATCGCTGTGAAAGACAAGGAGTGGGGCTATCAGCACCCATGGGGGCCCAGGGAGCCCCATCCCATCACCAGGGAAGGGTCTTAGCAATGCAGGTGACTTTTCCAGCCAAAGGAATGGAAGGACAAGATTTTGGGGAAAGGGGGGGGAACAGCATCCATCAGGCTGGGACAGCCGTGAGCCCCAAGGAGAGAGTACTGGGGGCAAAGGAGAGATGACTGTGTGCGATAGGAAAGCAGCCAGACGCAGAGGCTTGCAGCAAGGGGTACCCCTTGTTCCCAGCCCAGACTAAGCCCCCGACCCCCTCCAGCCACGCACCCGGCTCCCCCCGCACCCCAGCTTAAACCCCATCCCCGCGGCAGCCCCCACTCCGCGCGAGCTGCCAGGCAGGATCGTACTTGATGAAGAAGACGCGTCCGTCCCCGCAGACGCCGTAGGTCCACCTGCCCGGCAGGTCCAGCCAGTCGATGTCATCCCCCATGGGGGTGGCGGTGGGGGGGCTCGGGCGCAGAGCAGCCCCACACTACAAGGAGGGACGGGACACGGCACCCAGCTCGGGAAGCGCCAAACAACTCCCAGTTCCCCCAGGAGCAAACACTTGCTCAGCTCAGACCTTCCACCCAGACTCTGTTTGCTGCAAATAACCAAGGAGGGAGGGAAAAAAAAAAAATCCCAACCAAACCCATCAACTTAACCCCCTCGGAGCCGGGCTGCCACCCTGCCTGCAAGCCGGGGTTCAGAGGGCATCCTCCCAGCATCGCGGCACGGCTCGCCAAATGACTCTTCAGGGCTAGCCTGTCACAGCTTCCTCCGCTGCCTACTCAGTGTAATTACCGTCAATTAACTCGGGGTGAGTAATTATGGAGTTGTTACTTCCCTCTCCTGTTCATTTTAAACAATGTCAAATTCTTCTCCCTGTCTGATCCCGCAGCCAAGCCGAAGCAGTATGTAGGGCACCCTGATGATTATCTGCAGCGCTGTCGGAGCTGCCCAATGGGTATTTTCTCTCTGCTTGTTCTTAGCCGTCAATTAAATGTCTTTTAAGGGGAAAGGTGGGGTCTGGGAGGCACCTGGGCTGGGTGACTGTGAAAGAGGCAATTGCCCTTGTGTCTCAGCGGTGCCTTTGCAAAGCTTCTCATGGCACAAGGAGAAAGATGCTTGTTAAGGAGAGGCCTGAGAGGTGGAAAGGAAGGAGCTGGTCCCCAAAGCAGGGAGGAAGGGGCTTGCCCTGCTGACCTGAAGCACAGTCCCCACATCAGAGCAGTTCCTTGCCAGGAATTGGGGAAACCAGTTCACCCGAAGCCTCAGGAAGGCTCTTCCTATAGTTCTTTGAACCACTGGGTAGGAAAAACACGTCTGGTTAGTCCCAGCGAGCCTGTTGGGAGAGCATCCGATGGGACCCCAGCATAGCAGGGAGCGATGCCATGGTCCTGGGCATCATTCACCTAGGGAAGCTCCATTTCGTGGGAGAGATGCTCAGCTGCAAACTGTGGGGCCAAGCTCGTGTCCTACCTGTGCCGTGGATGTGACTTGAGGACTGCACAGGTGAGCATGTGCTCAGACCCCCACGCTTGCAGCCCTGGGGGGCTCAGAGCACAGCTTGCCAGGATTACGTTATGCATCGGCTTTTTTGCAAGATGGGGCTTTTTGCCTGTGTTTGGGCCGAACAGGGATAGTGTTACGCCAAGCCTGCCTGCCTACCCCAGTTAGGTTACAGTTACACCGGGGAGTTGCCACCCTTATCACATTACTATCTGCGGAGCTAAACGTCAATCACCGCCCAATTAATGACCACGGGAACTCCTGGGGCTTTGATGCTGTGATGCACCTGGAGATTGGGGAGGTCACGGCATGACCCTGAGGGAGCCAGCTCTGCTTCCCTGCCTCCGCTCTGCCTCCGCAGCCACGCAGGGTCTGCAGGCAGGAGCCAAAGCACAGCGAAGAAATCCTGGAGCCTTAATGCTCGTGGCCAAACCTCGGGAGCACACGAGCAGCTCGGTGTGGTGGTGCTTCATCCCAGGGCAATTCAAAAACAGGCGGCTGTGGACAAAGCTGCCACATTAAACTGTTTCCATCGTGGTTTTTTGGGGGGAACCCCCATAGCCAGCCCTGGCAGAGAGATGGCTTGTGGCGCGTGCTGGCTCAAGGCAGAAATAGTTTTATAAAGTCAAACACGGCAAGAGGTCTGTTCCTAAGCTGCCTTAATCCTATTTCAGCGCTGGGGGAGGCACGGTGGGGATAACCGCATCGCTCCTGGAAACAATGGGTCCTCCCGGCCACACTGCCTCTGCAGCCGCTCGCAAATGGGCTTTTCTTTACTGGGAGCAGCCTCTAACCTGAGTCACAGCTCACACACGGCATTAGTCCTCAGCACAAACATTTTGGGGACCCGGGTCTGTGAGTGGCTCCCGGCACCGCTCTGGAGCCTCCTCTGAGATCTCCCCATCACACAGCTTTCAGGACTGAGCTTTCAAAACTGGTGCCAATTTATTTATATAGACATGAAACAGAAACCTTAAGAGAACCTGGCACCCTCCAGTCCCAGGGTTAGGAGCTCACTGGGCATGGCCCTCACCTTCCAGCCCAGGGCAAAACCTCTCCAATTACTGCAGAGTTATTCTCACATGTACCTCAAGGGTATGCGGGATCAGGGTCCATGCCAGATAAGCTCATCTATCTGATCCTAAAAGATTTCCTTCCTTGTCTAGTAACCCCCAGGGAGGGATGCATTTCCCTGACCACGCATATTCTCAGGGTGCCCCTCGCTTGTCCATGGCAATTACAGGGGACCATTGACTCATCAGACACTAACATCAGAAAGGAGGAGGAGCTGGTGCAGCCCCTCGGGTACATAACGCGGAGATTGTTGGAGGGCTTTGTAGGACCTTCAGCCAAGAATCCTGAGCAGCTCCAGGGTCTCTCCTGCCAGGTAAATGAATCAGCTTTTATTGCTTTCCACAAGAGAATTTTTTTTCCCTATTTCTTTATATCTTAATCCAATGGAAATTCAAAGGGGAAATACCAGCGGGGCTTTTTGTTTTCATTTGGTTTAAAATCCTTTTAAAAGCTCCTTGTTCACAACCATCCAGGTTGGGGAAGAAGGAGACAGCAAGCAGGCACACACCGAGGTTTTCTTTGCAAAACCACCCATATTCAATGTTTCTACTGTGGGTCCCAGGGAGGATCCCACAGCACCGGGCACCACCACCTCTGCCCTGTGCACCGTGTCCTTCCTTTAGCAGGGACACGGAGGGATGGGGAAGCCACTGGTCTCCCACAGGAACACCTTGGGAGCAGAAGCCCACCAGTGGGGGAATGGATTTGCATCGGGACCAGGCACAGGGAGGAGATGGAGAAGAAAGCCCAGTAAATGTATTTGCTCTAGTAAGAGACAGCCCCGGTACATCGCCCATCTTATGGAGACGCGTGGCTGCTGGCAAGCCCAGGGGCACCAGGTCACCCTTGTGCATGAGATGCCGGTTTGGGCAGAAGGATTTCGCTCACCAACGTGCCAGGAGTAGCCACCGGCAGCCACCTTCTCCTATGCAGCGCCGAGCCTTCGCTTGGAGCCACGGTGGGACCACGCGGAGAACAAAAGGCAAAGGGAGCGAAGCACGCGAAAAAGGGCTGCGCTGGGTGAGCGATGGGGTGACCCAGGCACCGCTGTGGCTTAGTTGTGGTCAGAGAGGACGTCTCACCCCAGCTGCTGCCTGACACCCAGCCCATCGTGGGTGACCTGCCCTGCGGAGGAAAGCACACAAAGGCTGAGGAAGTTTCCCGCGTGGAGCCCTCGTGGGTCAGATGTTAGGAATGTCACAAAACCGGGCGCTTCTGCGCAGAAAGGGATGGTTATTGCGCTTGCCCCACATTTGCCTGTCCCGCCCTGATGCTCGCACCAGAGCAAGGTGGCAAAGCACCTTCAGGCCACCGCGGAGGGATGGGTGGGAGGGGGCTCTGCAGGGGGACAGCCGGGGGACCCACTCAGCCAGAAGCGTTTTGGGGTGGCGGTGGCCCAGGCAGTGTTGTGGGCTGCGAGTCCCGCGCTGCTGCACGGTTCTGGCACCATCTCCTGGACAAAAGCTTCCCCAGAAACAAGACCAGAAATGCAGCTGCAGAGCGAGTCGGCCAGGCGCTTCCACCGGGCCCAACCTGATGCACCCTGAGATGCGTGTTGTGCCCCCTCCTTGACCATTAATACACACCAGTCTGCTCCCCGTAACTTCAAGCTGTCTTCTCCTCCCTCCCCTTCACTCCACACACTGCCCATCCGACTACTCAAAGGCCCCACCTGGGAGCCAGGCTGGGGACACAACGGCCACCGCACCACCGTCCTTTGCGATACTGGGGCAGGCAGGAGCGCACTGGTCCTTCCTGGCTTTCCCAGCTCGAGCAGAGAGACCAGTCATCACCTCAAGTGAAAGAGAGTTGCTAAGCAAAAAAGCTAATTGCTTCATATTCTTTATGTCTGGTTGTAAACTGCTTGTAATTTGATAGATGGTGCCAGGGAACGCCACTGCCGGGAGCACTGGTGGGTGCTGCTCTGTGGATCCTACCGGGCTGGTATGCTGGAGCCCAGACACCCAGATCGCAAGCAGATGTTTAACAGCCTTTTATCACCAATCTGAGTAACACATTTACCACCAGGCAGGCAACCCACCGCTCCCACATCCACCCTGAGAACTCCAAACCCTCGTACAGCTTGTTACCATAGCTCCCAACAGCCCGCATAGGAGGAGGCATGGAAAGGTGCCAGCACAACACCCCTCCAGCTCTAGAAGTGAAATCTTTTTAACCTGCTCCTGCTTCCCCTTTGCTAGCAGCTTTGCTGAACCTCAGATCTGGCCTAAATTATCTCAGCAACCTGAAACAGCAAGCCTAAAACGAGAAGCACGGAGCACAAGAAGGAAAGGGGAAAAGGTGCTAAATCCAAATGTCCCCGCTGGGTCTTTGTTTCTTCTAAGCACAAAGTCCCTGTGAGAGACCTGGGACGGTATCCCAACCGCTCGCAGCCAAAGGCTGCTTTTTGCATGCAAAAGGGCTGCAGTCAGTAGCTATTTTCTGTTTCTGATGAGGTGCCTCCTCTCTCGGTGACAGGGAAGGAAGCCAGCCAGCCTTTCCCACAGGGCAACGAGCAGCTCACGCCAGGCTGTCACGCAGCAGTGGGGTAGGAACAGCTGCTCCAGAGCGATGTCAAACATGCTGCTGCCATTACGCAAACCTCCACAGACCCATCGAGCATCAAAGCCCTATTTTCCAAGCAGACCTTTCTTTGCTTTGCTCCGTACGTAAGTTATTCTTTGTGGCAGCTATCTTCCCTAAAGATAGGTATTTAGATTTAGCTTAAGATAGTACCATCCAGGGCTGTCCAGACGACATCTGCGCCAAAGATAGCAGGAATTTATCTTCAACAGCTTCGTTTTACAGCTGGTGGGCTACTGCAGACCGGGTTTGTCCCTTGAACCAGTGAATTGTGCTGAGAAAGACCTCCTTTCCCACAGCTGCTCAAAGCTTCAAGTCCAGCCTGCCAGCGCGGGATACCCCAAACAGTACATTTCTACAGGCAGGGGGTTTTGTTGGATTTTTTTTTTTTTTCCTGCGAGAAGCAACACACCTAGTGATTACAAGAGGAAGAACGGAGAAGACAGTTCACGTGTCTAGCAAAATGCCACATGCCATCCTGAAAAGAACAGACAGGCAAGAAAAGCAATGAATATCCGATGTGCTCCTACAGCTAGGGCCGCTACAAAGCAGCCAGTGTTTTTATTGCTAACAGTCTTATCGTGAGCATTAGCAAGAGGGGCAGATGGGTGCCTACTAATGGGCTCTAATACTTTATACCCTCAAGACTAATGGACAGCTTTTACAAGACTTCATTTCCCCACCCCCACCACACACACTGAAATAAACCTTGGATTATATCCGAGTTACAGCCCATCGGGTCAAGGCCGTGCAGCTGGAAAGCAGCAGACTCTCCCTAGAATTGCAATCATGATTCACGGTGTCATTGCCTTCTCCTGCCTGCCAGTTTCAGAAGAAACTTGCTTTTGTGGGACTAAACCAGCTCTGCAGCACTATTAATTTGCAAATGGCATTTTAGTGGACGCAGTCAGTAGTGAGCAGAAAAATAGCAGCTTATTTACTCCCCATGTGCTTTGCTGACAAACAGGTCCTGCGGAGAAGATACAGCTACCAGAGCAGGAACAATTCTACTCTAACACAGATAAAAACTGTCAACTAAACTCCAACTGCAGACCTCAGTGCCAACAGAATAAAGAAATCCCAGCAGGATTTCTACATTCCAGATGGCATCTGGATGGACTGCCAGACACACAGCAGCTTTCATTTAGCACACTAACTATGTTTCTTTAAGCTACCTCACTTGAATAAAGAGAAATTGCAATGTTCATTTTTAAGACAGATTTTAGAGCCAGCAGCAGAACAGGTGATTATGACTTTTAAAGTGGTGTTTTGTTTTTTTTTTTTTAAAACACCATAATTACGTTCACTATGTTCAGCTTTGTTCACTCTTTTCAAGAGAGTATTGCAGGAAGTTCAAACAATGTTTTTCCTTGTCTAGTCCAGCAGTTTTCTACCCATGATACTCTTACAGAAACAAATACTGCACAGTGGTGGTTTAGAGACATTCAGACAAGATGCAAGCACAGGGTGAAACATGGCCTGTGCTGCAAGACAGGAGCAATAGTCATAGTACCATCCCCATAGTGAGCTCTCAGCAGCGCTTTTTTTTAAGGCATAAACTAAACAATGAATAACTTTGAAAGCTCTTCCCCCAAGACGTCGCTCTAGAAGAGGTGTGACCAACCCACGGCCCTTGAACTCATTCCAGAGATTCCTACACCATGACAATGTCCCACGTGGAGCAGAGTCACCAGTATCACTGCTCAGGAAAGTTCGTCAGCAGGGTTTTGGCTGAGGCCAAAATCCTCACACCCATCCAGGCCAGCCTCATTCCCCAGCAAGCCCCTGGGAACCCCTGGAAAAGCTGACTGGTGCCTGCAAACCACTCCAGGCACCTTCACCCCTCAACTCATGAGATCTAAATGCCACATCTTGTCGCTGCCCTGCTCTGCACCCACAGCAGCGCTGCATTTCCAGCCTCCTCCTTCCCATCCAGCCAAGAGCAGCCGTCCCGACCAGCCCCAGCCGAGGGGCACAACACTCTGGAGAGCACCCAGCTCTGGCGAGGCATTCTAGCTTCACGCTCATGGAAGACTGTGCCAAAATTATGGTATTCGCTAGCCTAAAAAACATGGCATGGCAGACACAGCTTTACACAACAAAATAAATCCTCCATTAAAAATAATTATGCTGCATAATGCTGTGCAGGATTACGTGTCACTGGGCATTGACACCTCTCCCGTATTCTGAGCTCCTTACCAAACATTTTACTTCATTAAAACATAAACAAGGGAACAAATCATTCACTGCATTATAAGCCAACACTACGTGGCAAAACACAGGGAAGCGTTCTGGCTCTTGTCTCATTGAAGAAAGATCAGATGTTTGGCACCTTCGAGTCACTTCCACTCACAAGGTGACACCTCAAATTTGTTTCAATGCAAAGCCTGAAAATACTTCAAAAAAACCCCTGAAATAACCTTCAAAACCATGCAGTATTCATATTTAAAGTTATGCTAACCAGTGAGCAAACTAAACCCGAATCTCAATACTCAGCTTCAATTAGGGCAACAAAACATTAACATCCTTGCTTACACCAAGCCAACACCTAATTTGAATAGAACTAATTGCACTTGCACACTTTGTATTTTAGTTTAAAGCTTCATCAGTACAAGGAGCCCTTATGATCATGCATTTACCAGTTCAGAAGGAAATTCACAGGGGAGAATGCCTGCTTCTGAACTACCATAACCTCCTCTGAAACAAGGGTGATAAAAAAAATATTTAATGTTCTCATAAAGCTAAACATGCATGTATGAACTGTGCTTTTGCATTTGCTTGCTGACATCTCCCATAAGTTCTTTCAAAGAAAAACAATTTGGCATTATCTTGCAAATATCTTTATTACAATTTACAGATTAGTTCTGAATAGCTTTATTATGTACAGAAATATAACTTTAGATATAAAAACCCAACTAACTTGACACAAATCAATTAAAATCTGTATAAAGCTGATGTTGAAGGTCTTCTAACTTTCTCTAAATTATATAAAAATAAAATCTGATAATTACAGTTTTGATTTAAAGTTCAACAAGTGTTATTTTTACTGTCTCAAAGCACTTACACATGTACACATCCTGTATGACCATTTTAAGATGTTATAGGGAAAATGGTGACAAGCAAGCTGAGCTTGCTTTTAAAATTATGTTTATGGTGATGCATTTAGTGTTAATTTCCTATCACCTTACATTGGATACTTTGAAAACATGAGGCTTGACAGGGGGAAAAGCTTACCCAAGCAGGTATGTTTCAGTGAGAATCAGCAGTGTTAGAACAGAGTGCTTGATACACTGCAGGTTGGAAAAAAACAATTTCTCAAATGTTAGAAGCACTTTGGAAGTAACAGTTTTTAATCTAGTTTACATCCAATTTGTCAATTCTGTTCGTTTCCAGCTGTAGTCTTTTCCAAGCCTCTGCAAACAGTGGATCAGTATTTGCAGGTGTTAATTCACACCACTCTAAAGCTTCTTACAAGCACCAGTAAACCAAGTGAGTTGTCCAGAGTAACTGAAGCACCAACAAGTTCTCCAAGATCGAAGAAACTAGGAGAGTAATGGAAAAATGACTACAGTGTATTTTACCATAAGCAATGAACAGCATTTTTACTTATCAGTCACACTTGGACCATAAGTCAACAAATTTTCTATTGTAATTCTACATTTATCACCCTGTGTGCTTTTTCCTAAACAAAGAAGCAGAACACCTGTTATCAAATATGATACAGGAAAATGAACTCCTAAAAATTAAAAGTTATTTCACAGGATTTGAAGGCATGATTAGAATTACAATCTTACAACTAATATTATCTTTTGTAGGAAAGGAAAATCCCCCTTTTTTGTGCCATGGGGATGAAAAATAACATTGCTGCATTGCTTTCAAGTAGCCAGTCTGTAAGGCTGCCTGAGTTTCAGCCGTATTTTAAGTTTACATGACAACTCTACTGTAGTTCACAGTTAACCCTCTGAATTTCATAACTGTAACAATTCTAACTTGTAGCAGAGAAAGGTAATTTTTAAATTCAAAGAACATACTTCATGCAGTAAGAATAAAGTATAAACCCAATAACTCTGAAATTTGAGACAGAATTGAGATGGCACAATCAAGCAGAAAATTCAGTAAAGCTCCGTGAAGCTCTTTTCTCCATTATCTGTAATTTTATTTCAAAGTAAAAACTGAAGTCATTAATAAGATGACAATTCTGAAGTGTTTTTAGGTTTCTCCCTTACAAAAGGGAAACAATTCTAGTCCGCTGACTGAACAAAGTAGCAAATCATTTATTCACGCAACTTCATGCAAACAGGTAAGAATTCTTTGATGTTTGGTATTCATTCTATCGCTTGACCTCATACCTGCTTGGATAACAGCCACACAACATCCTTCGGGTCCAAACACATATCCAAATGGTGCTGCTTTTTTATTTTGACTGAAACAACAATTAAACATTTTAAGTTAGGAACATAAATAAGGAGTGTTTTCCTTCTACCGAGGACCTCAACATTCAGACCCCAAACGTGAAATGTTATTTTGGTACCAGATGAACAAAAGTGCAGACGCATAGAGGTATTAATACTGGCTTTTGGTAAAGAACACAGCAATTTGTAGCCTTAGATTTCCATAAGTCAAAGATAATTCTCATTACAAGTACCAGAACAAGCATATTGGATACAAGAAATATGAAGAATCCTGCACTTCAATCCATCTTCAGAAAGCAGAATCAATTACAGCAAAGTTACTCTAAGATTAACTAAAGAACTAGGGGTTAGTTCCCTTTGCGTGGCTACCTAAATTCAAACTATCAGCCATAGCCTTGATACATACCTTGAAGCTTTAATTATCGATCGGGATGAGGCCTTTCATCACCCTGAAAGCAAAGGTTTGGTGCGCAAGCAGCCAATACCCTTTGGAACAGTACTGGGTAAAGGTATTATTTAAATAAAGACAAACCAAAGGGCTTGTAGTGCACCAGAGTTCCCCTGAATCCCCCAGTGTGCTAGACTGAAATATTGAGACATCAAAGCGCTACATAAACACTCAAACATTAGATTACATGCAAAACTGCGATCTTAAAAGGAAGGAATAAACTATCTGCTTCACACAGTAAAGTTAACGTTATTAGCTAAACAAAATTGAGACTTTTGTACATGTTAGAGAAAATGGAGAACCACAAGAAAGTAGCAAGTACCTCTAGAAACTTTAAATCAAAACTGCAATAACTAGGTTCTGAGCCCCATAAATATTTCCTTCAAAATAGGTTTTGCTTTTTCAAAGTGCAAAAATCCAACTTAATAGTCACCACTTCTCCACATACGGCAGACAAGGCATTTTTGGAATGGATTTAACCTAAAGCAGTCTGTTTCTCAAGTGTTACTTAAAAGGAATGCAATTATACCATCCTTACCCTTGATGATACTCAAAAGATTTCGTCTGGATATCAAAATGGGACACACAGGTATATTTGTTGGCTGAATACCAAACTGGGAAAAAAGTGTTAAATCCCACTTGTCTCTCCATTTCAAAATAGCACATGCAGCTGCCACTTCTTGTTTTGAAGATGTTCATGAGTGCTTAGGGTCACACAACTACCATATCTTTTAAGGTGCTAGAAAGGATCAACCCTCTTGTAGTAGGTTTCTTGGAGTCTATTAAATACTCTTTGTCTATGCTCTGTTGTGAAGCAGTATCCTATGGCTTCTTCTGTTTCTTGGATACGTTTCTGGAACCTGCATCCATCTCGTGCAAGCTCTTCCCAGGGTCCTTTACGATCCTCCTCACTGCTTATGTAATACTCAGTAACTTTTTCAAGGAAGGTCACCTGGAAAAGACAAGTCATTTAGTAAAGCATTAGCCAAACACTCATGCAAAAGGAGCTTAATATTTATTTGCACATATGATTTTTAGTTTTAACAGAAGTTACTAAACATCTAAAATAGCAAAAAGCCTCAGATATGCTACCAGGTCATGCTAGGTCTCTGCACTACCCGGGCCAGAGTATATTTAACTTCTCAGCTTTAAAAGCAACCAGTTGCTGACTTCCCCCTCTACCAAAAGTAGTGCTCAAACTACTACAGGCTTTCTAAACTGCAGCCCAACAGGCCTCTTTAGGCTGACGGCAGATCAAACAATGTTCCCTGTGAAATAACACCCTCCCCAACATCAGTACTGGGTTATAACCTTACACAGATACAGTTCAAGCAGGTTACTCAGTAGGACATGCCAGGACACTCACTCAAGGCTAGAAATATGCTACCGGCCAACATCTCCGATTACTGAAGCTTACATAATAAAAAAGAAGAATCATTGTTCTGTAGAGTAAGCAATCATGTGAGTCAGCTTGTACTTCAGGAAAAGGAACTATGCTACATGTAAGGAAGCAACAGTCATCGCTACGTGACTGGAACAAACCCATCTATTTAGAGCTGCTATCAAATTCCAGTGATCTAAGCTCATGCAACGAAATGAAGTCAAAGTCATGGCACTTTAAAATACGTATGAAAACTTTCACTCTTCGCTATTTTTAAGAACTATTAAGCTATTTTAAGAAAACAAAGTAACTTAGAGGCTCAGGATCTAAACTTCACAGTATTTATACTATTAGTATACTAAGGATTTAAGTCTTTCTGTTATCAAGCAATAAGCAAAAGCCACACTATTTCAGGTTCCTACTGAATTATGTATTGCTTTTCATTTACCTATACAAAAGGCACAAAACTGAAGGACAAACTAGCTACCTGTCAGCATCCATCAACTCTCAGACTAGGACCAAATCTTGAAGACAAGCCAAACACTGTCATTACAGATGACTCCACTGAAGTTGCTGCAGGACAGCTACTTCTGCAGGTCAGGAAAAAACATGGGGAGGTACAAAAAAAACCAAACCACCTTGCTGCACCATTCCTATGTGTTATTAACACAGAACCCTGGTTTCACACCCAGTTCATGCTAACACAATGAGGAGTGTAGAGCGAGATTGCTTTTTGTGGTAGAGCCATCTTCCAACCTTCACAGAAAACATGAAGATAACAGTTACAGAAGAGGTGACCTACAGGAATAATCAGCAGTTGAGGATACAGAGCCACAAGAGACCATGCAAAAGCAACCTCCAGAATTCATCTAATTCTAGTGCAGCTATCCCAAATTACTGCTGAGCTCTCTGTGAAAGCAGAGTCCTCGCATAGTGTCAATGCATTGCTAACTCCTAAGTGAAGCAAAACGCTCCCAGGTTTGATTGCAGGATGCCAGATAGAAAATAGCCTTGAGCAGGACGAATGACTTGGAGGATTTCCTGGGAACACCTTGGTCACTGCTTGGCAACCTCTGCTCTGTTTTGCAGACAGACCTAATTAAGCATCTGCTTTCAAGCACATGGAGCTGTTACATCAGCTTATCCCTTTGCGAGTTGCTACCTTACATTCTTTTTACATCAGTCTAAGACACCCTTGGGCCCAATTACTGGATTTTGTAACATCATGTGAAACATTGCATCTAGATCATCGTTCTTTCACCATGTCAATAGATTACAGAGTCTAACAACAAATTAGTCAAAAAATTACTGCTGTTAAGTCTACATCCCTGGCGCAAGATTTAGGTCAGAACAGTAGGAATTTACACCAGGGCTCATCAGTGCTACCTCGCAGCACTTCAGACAGATGCTGTCAGTTACAAAGGACCTCTTGCAGGAGCTGTTTAACTTTTGATTGTTTTCCATTTAGATTAAAATATAATAGTTTGTCCTGTGTGAACCATTAAGTCTGTAAACACCACTCGCCCTAGCAAAAACAGGTATGAAGTTACCTCCAAGCCAGGCTCCCAATTAAAGGAGAAAACAAATCTCTCCACCTTAAGAACACTAAAGCAAACATTATAGAAGTTTTCTATTTTGACAACTCGTTACACTAGTGTATTACCCTGGGACTTGGTATCACAAGCTATTACTCATACAAATGTTTGAAGTATCAGGCAAGACTCAGACATTATGCCTGAAAAGCCATCTTGTGCATCTGTAGCATCGCAAAACTTACGAGAGGACGAATTTGTTTGCTACTATTTACCTGAATCCTAGCACATGTATTATAAGTTTTTTAATGCACAAACTCCTCATAAACACATTACATTTCCAGTTTGTGCTCAAACGCCCAGTTCCAGATTACATCTTTTTTATAAACAACTGCTGAATTATAATAGTCTCTTAAATGGAAATGGGAGTATTACTATACTTTGTAGTTAAACTTCAGTGGCTTACTGTAGCATGTGTTAACCTGCAACAGAATTCTTCCTACTCCAAAAGACATTTGTAACTCAAGCAGACCTGTCACAAGTCCTAAAATGTTTACAATCCTTTAAGTCTCAATTACGCTAGGCATATGCAAAAGTCCTAAAATACTTCATCAACATTATTCGTAACAGAAACAGGTACTTTCCAAAGGAAAAACTTAACACTGCAGTTCCCATCTGTTTCTCCAGTGACAAAAACTACATTATGACACAAATACGGAATGAAAACTACATCTTAAAAGGGAAATTTAACTTCAGGTCTAGAAAAGAAATTTTAAAAAATTATCTGCCTTGTGTCACTGAATTACAAAATCTACCATCACGTGTAAAGGATGAGGCACACTCATTCCAGTCAAATAATTAGACCATAAGCTCATGGAGGCATGATCTGCCTACCGCTGTGGCTGGAATCCTGGCACAAGTGACCTCACCCACTCGCACACTGCTTGATGCAATGTGGGTTTGTTGTTTGTTTTTTTGTTGCGTTTTCTTTTTTAGCACCCCCAAAACAGAAACATAAACAAAGGATATACCTTTTTCCGCTTGGTACTTCTACATTCCTCACCAGAAAGAATGCCATGCTGCACAAAGCCAGTGACCCCACAGTTATGTTTTTCCAACTGCACCCGACAGACAGTTAAGTGACTACGCTCAGAAGTGCCCAAACTTGGCCCCTCTACTCCTTTTAAACCAGGCTTCCCTTTTTTCTCTGCTGTTTGAAAGGCTGCCTTGAAATTTAAAGGATTATATGGATCATCTGAGGTACAGAATGAGTTCCAAAGTTTCAAGTTTTCTGCCTCATCCACACTGCTACAGTCCCACTCATCTTCCTCTTCAGAACTAGGATGAGGAGAGCCTGAGGAGTCCTCTGCCCACGATGAATCTTCCTCCTCCTCTTCTTCCACATCCGACATATCCTTTCCCGGATTGCTGGAAGATGTCTGGATGGTGGCTGTGAAGTTCTGAGGATTGTATGGATCCAAACTGTAGAAGGAATTCCAGAGATGAAGCCTTTCCCCGTCCTGGCTACCGGTGTCTGAATCTGAGGGGAGCCCTTCGCTATCAAACCCATCGTCATCATCATCCCAGTCTTCCTCATCATCCACACTCTCCTCCCCACTGGAAACTCCCCCTATGATATAGTCTATTAATTTATTTGCACAGGCAGGTCTGGCTGAAACAGGAAGGTTTTGCTCTATTTCGGAGTCCTCATCGTCCTCTTCAGTCGAGGATTCCCTGTCAAGTGCCCCCTTCTCAGCTGAACCCCTTATCCCCCCCTGCTCCAAGGGACCACCTCCAGGTTGTCTCCCCAAGTCGTTCGGCTCCTCGGACCGCTTCAACTCCCCAGCATCGCACTGCTGCTCCCGCCGTCCCCCGACCTCTTCTTGACAAACGCTCTTATGCTGCTGCTGCTCCTCCTCCAGGCTGTGATAGCCGTGGTCCGGGTCTGGCACGGCCAGGCCACTGCTCGCCAAATGCCACCGCTGGAGAAAAGCCAAGCGCTTGCTACGGAGGAACTCGGCCTCCGGCAAGCCGCCCCGGGCAGGGCAGCCTCGCCAGGCCTCCGCGGGGACCTCGGCTCGCAGGGGCTGGGGCAGATGGCTCTTCCCGGAGCACCAAGCCTGGCCCTGCTCCGGGGCCAGCACGAACAAGTCCACACGCGGTACGGGGAAGGACACCAGGCTGCTCCGCACCAGCCCGGTTCCCCAGAGGCCCGGCGCGGGTTCCATACCACCCTCTCGCCCCTTCTCCAGGGGCTCCTCCGGCCACGGCAGACTCTCTTCGGCCCAGTCCAGCGAAGCGGCCGGCTCCGAAAGCAACAGCAGCGGCTGGGGGCCCTTGGCGGGCGCCTGCCCGGCAGCGGGGCAAAGGGCACTGCTCAGCGCGGGGCCGGGCAGCAGCCGATGCAGCAAAGCGGGCAGCGGGGAGAGGAGCTGCGACATCAGCCGCAGCCAGGAGAAGGGCGGGCTCGCCTGGGGCGAGGCGCCTGCGGGGGCCGCGCTGGGCCCGGCCAGCTTAGGCCAGGCCGCGGCGAAGCCCAGCCGGGCTCGCCCCAGGCCGGGGCCGGCGCGTTCCCGTCCGCTCGGCTCCATGAGCGGCGGCGGGCAGAGGAGGCTCTTCAGCGTTCCCAGCGATGCGGTCGGACCTGCGGAGCGGCGCTCCGTCGAGGGGCTGCGGGGAGGCAGGCGCGGCAGGCGGCGGGCGGCTTCCCTCGGGTACTCGACTCCATCCTGCTGCGGGCGGCGGCACAAAATGGCGGCGCGGGGGCGAGCGCAGCGCCTCAACCCTCCCACCTCCTCAGCGAGCCCGGAGGGGCGGGGCGCGCCAAAGGCGCAGGCGCCCGCCCGCCTCCTGACCGTCACAGCGCGACGCCGCCGCTCATTGGATACCGGCGCGGCGGTGCGAGGTCCCCGCCCCCCGGGGGGCCGTCGCAAGGGCGGAGGCCCCGCCCCTCCCTCCGCGTGGGGATTGCATCAGCCGGAGGGCGGCGGGCGCCGCGCCGCAGCGCCTCCTCTGGCCGACTCGACTGGGGGGACCCGACGGGGGGGACCCGACGGGGGGGGGGGGGGACCCGGCCCCAGTCCCGACCCGGGCAAGGCCGCCATCAGCCGGGACAAGGCGGCCAGGGGCAGCTGCCCGTTGCCCCAGAGCCCACCAGCCAGCTGCCTTTTGCGGCCGCGGGGCTGCTCCAGCCGGCTGCCCGCCACCCCCCCCCCCCCCCATTAATCAGCCATGTGTGGGCACGCTTTGTCGGTCCATGGAGGGGAACGATGGCCGAGGGGGGATCGATAGGGAGACGAGCTGAGGAGGCCGGGGTCCCTGCGTGTGCCGACGGGACGGTGCCCAGGGACCGAGGGAGCCGCGTCCTCGTCCCCCCAGGACTTGGTTCCCTGGGCTCTGCGGCCGGCAGAGGTGCGGGCAGAGGTGTGGGCAGAGGTGTGGGCAGAGGTGTGGGCAGAGGTGTAGGCAGAGGTGCGGGCAGAGGTGTGGGCAGAGGTGTAGGCAGAGGTGCAGGCAGGGCCCACGCGCCACCCCATGCATTTAATCTCCTTTATTTTCACGTCACCATGTTACAGGCAGGAGGTCTCGACCGCAGCACCGTGCCAGCTCCAGCAGCCCCAGCTGCCGGCGGGGCCAGGCTGCTCCCCCCCCAACTCCCCTCCACCTCCCGCTAGATACAATATTTAAAACTTTTAATATAAAGGTTAAGTTCATTATTCTCGATCCTGAGAAACATTTTGTCCGTTTACGGAGCTCTCGCTGTAAACAAAGCACCACAGGCACCAAGCCCGCACCCCGGCACAGGCGTTCCCCGGCTCTGGGGCCGGATGGCAGACGAGGAGACGGATGTCCCCGCCGGCACGGGGATGGGAATGGGGGGCCGGTGGTCCCCTTCCCGTGGCATCGCGGGAGGGGGGGGTCAGCCATACAACCCTGCCCCACCGCTCTCCTTTGGGAGCGAATTCCCCAGGATGGGAATTGCCCGGCTCCAGGCAGGCAGCTCCTGGCTGGAGATGTACCAGGGGCTCTGCGGGTACACGCACCCCCAGCCCACAGTAAACCTCCATGACGCCTCCCCTCTCCTCTCCGCCTCGGTGCCCGGCTGCACGCTACTCGTTATTAAAAAAAATTAAAATACAGATATCCCAAAGGAAGAAATACCCCCCTGAAACGCCCCACCGGTCCTCCCTGCCCCTCCCTCCCCACGTTGCTCCCTTGACACAAGGTAAACTTAAAAAAGAAGATGCCTGCGGCAGTGCCCATAGGTGCCCACTCCCTACAGGCACATCCCAGGGTGGGCAGAGCCGTGGCGGTGACGCTGTGGGTCCCCAGCCCCGGCGGTGGGACCTCAGAGGGTGCCGTGGCCGCGGGATCCCAGGGCGAACCAGCCCATCTTCTCCTGCGCCAGGTCGAGGTCCCGCAGGCGGATACCGACCTCCCCGAGGAGGATGTTTTCCCAGAAGCCTTCCTCGCTCAGCACGCTCAGGCGCAGCTCCCGCTGCTGCAGGTCCCCCCTGGGGATCCCGTCGTAGACCAGCTGCAGGGCAGAATGGGGCAGACCCTCAGCCACAGCCCCCCCGGACCCCCCTATCCCCATTCCCATCCCACATACCATCTCATTGTAGGTGGGGTTGCAGGTTTTTCGGGCCACTTTGGTTTTCCTCTTGGTTGTTTTTTGGGGGTCGGGCAGCAGGTAGGTCTTGACATAAGGGTCAGGGTCATTGCCATCCTGCAACGGTGGCTGTGGAACAGAGCGGGGGGGCACCCCATGAGCGCAGCAGTGGGGCAGACCCTCATCCTGCTCCCACCGGGTGCCGCACACCTACCAGCCCCCTGATGTGCATCACCATGATGAAGAGCTTATTGTTCTTGTAGGAGATGGAGAGCTTCACCTCTCCACCGACCTTCCCCACAGGCCGAGCCCATGTGGCATCTGGAGAGGAGAGGAGAGGCGCAGGTGGGACAGGAGCCCCCCACCATCGCCCCACGCGGTGCTAGCCAGCTGCCAGCACTGCCACCAGCCCCCCTACCTGCTGGCTTCGGGGTTGGGTTGGTGCCAGCCGCCTTCTCGTCCCGTGGCAGGGGGTGGAAGAAGGTGTAGATGAGGTCGCACTGCAGGGCAAGGAGGTGACATCAGCGGTGATGGTGGTCACCATGTCCCCCACCATTCGGGACCGGTGCCTGCGCCACTGCCACGTGCACACAGTGCACACACCGATGCTTTACGCGGTGCATTGGCCCCCAAGCACTTTCCCACCTCGCCGGCATTGCCAGCACTGTCCCCATCTCTTGGGAGGCAGAAGCCCCCCTCTGCCCTGCTGAGACCCACCCCCCCAGCTCCGCACCTCTGCCACTTCAGGGGCAGCATGGATGAGGTGCCAGATGTAGCCATTCAACTCCTCCTTCCGCCGCTCGGCCACCGCTTCGCCCCGCGACCGTCCGATGATGAACCTGCTGGGGAAGCTGCGGGAACGGACGCTCAGCAAAGCCCGGGGGGCAGTGGGGAGCTCTGGGGGTCTGCAGGGGTCTGGGGGGTGTACCTGGGCAGCAGTGAGGAAGGGAAGAGGAGGCGCAGCTTGTTGTGGAGCTCCTGGAACTCTTCAAAGGTGCGCTGCACGAAGGCCACCTCGCCCGGGCTCTCCCGCTGCACCTTCACTATGTAGGTCTGCAGAGAGATGGGGCTGTCACATAGGATGGGGACCCTGAGCTGCCCCGACCCCATAGGGGGCCAGGGAGAAGCACTGGGACAGAACCCCTCGAGTTGTCCCTTCGCCTGTCCCCAACCATCCCCACTTACGTAGCCCTTGCTGGGGTTGAAGACCCTCTCGTGACGGCAGAGGAAGACGTCGTGGATCCGGCCAGACGTCTTGATGGTGTGTGTGCGGGGGGCGAAGGAGAGGGTCGGGCGGGCGTCGGAGCCCGTGAACTTCATCTGCGCCAGGTTGTGGATGAAGAAGTTGAGTTTGGTGGCCACGCTGCCCAGGCTGGACTCGATCAACCTGCAACGAGGCCACCACGCGCTCAGCACGGAGGAGCCCGTCAGCGTGCCGAGCCAGAGCTGGTGCCTCCGTCCGAGGGCTCCCTCCATCTTCTCCTGCCCCATCACCCACCCGTGTCCTCTACCTGGTGAAGTAGGTGGTGGCATCGGCATCAGAGTCCTGTGGCCTCAGGGCATCATAGACGTACTTGAGGTCCTCCAGGTCGGAGAGCTCAGGGATGCCACAGGACAGCATCTGGAAGGCAAGGCAGGGGGTGAGGGCAGGCGGCAGCAGGAGGACCCCTCTGCCATGCCTGGGGGGCACGGGTGTGCTGCCCCCCGGCTCTCACCAGCCCCAGCAGGTTGAGGAAGAGGTGGGTGTGCTTGCGGATCAGGTTGTAGGCCTGGCAGCACAGGTCGACGAAGTCATGGAAGCGGCTGGAGGGCTTGTCCCCACCGTTGATGACGTACGCCATGTCCGAAGTGAAGACGAACGGTGCCCGGTCCCTGCGCCGGGGAGGGAGGGACAGAAAGTGAGCACAGCTTGGGGGTCACCCCCCACTGGGACGAGGAGAGGGGGCTTCGCCTGAGAAATCGCCCTGCAGGTATGAGCCCAGGCAAGGGGGAAGGAGATGCTGGAAGTGTTTCTCACCTCTTGATGTTGCCGAACATCTGCGCATGGCCCAGGAACCTGCCGAAGTCGATGTGAAACATGTGGCCGGTGGTCTTGAGCATGATGTTGTCATTGTGCCGGTCGCAGATCCCCAGCACGTAGGTGGCCACGCAGCAGCCAGCGCAGGAATAGATGAAGTTTTCCACGGCCTGGGAGGAGGGAGGGAGGGAAGGAGCAACCAGGTGTGCAGAAAGGCTGGACACGTTGGGAAGTGAGGGGTCTCGTCCCTGGAGAGGGGGGCACGAGGAGTGGGGACCCTGCCAGGCTCCTCCTCACCTTCTCGTACTCATCCTCCTCGGGGTTGTGTTTCTGCAGCCAGTCTGCCAGCGGCCGGTCTTTGAAGGAGCCCGTCACGCCGTGCTCCACCTGGATTTTGCGTAGGGTCTCGGCGTTGGGGATCATCTCCACCATGCCTGGCAGCCAAGACAGCAGGGTGAGACCCATCCATCCCACTCGGGGGGCACTGACACCCCAGCCCCCTTTGCCACCAACCCAGCCGCTCCCCAGCCATCACCGTTGAGTGACAGCCTGCAAAGCCGTGTTCCTACAGATGGGCTGGTGGGATCAGACCCAAAGGTGGATCATGGCTACCCACAGCAGCTCCTTTCTAGCCGAGCCCCAGGACCTCCTGTGCTGTCACCAGCCCAAGAGCATCGCAACCTGGAGCCCGATGCTGCCAGGGGACGCCCCGATGCCGGGTTACCTCGTCCACGGCCGGTGGAGAAGCAGCGGAAAATGACCATGCGCATGTCCAGCCCCTCCTGCACCCAGATCTTGTTCATGATCCGGATCATCTGCAGCGTCAGCATGTCCTGCCGCAGGTCATCACCGCACTGTGAGCCGGCAGGGAAGAGCCATCAGAGCCAGGGAGCGGCGGGGGCAAAGCTGAGCCAGCCCAGGTGGGCTGAGGCAGCCGTGCAGGGGGTTTGGGCATCGCCGGGAGGATGGGCTCACCTTGAAGATGACTCGGATGTTTTCCCCAAGGGGATCAACGTTCTGGAAGGAGAGCTTCAGGGGGACTGCGTTGGAGTTGAAATAGGAGCAGTCCTGCCACGGGGAGGAAGGCGAAGCCTGTCAGGGTGAGCCAGGTGCGGGCAGAGGAGCCCCCCGATGCCCCCGGCTCCAGCACTCACCCGGGGCACGATCCCCTTCACCAGCAGGCTGGGGCTGAGCGGCAGCCGGCACGACCCGTTGGCCTTGAAGAACTGCTTCACGTCCTCCAGCCCCTCGCGGAGGATGCCCTGCGGGGTGGGCATGAGATGGGGTGGGCATGCGATGGGGTGGGCATGGGATGGGGGGGCTGAGACACAGCCTGGCACCCCCCTGCACCCCCTTTCACCATCCCGACACCCACCTGGCGTGCGGACGGGGCGGCATCCCGCACTTGCTGGGCCAACCTGGCCAGCGTGCTGACGAGCAGGCACTGCCGGTCAAACTCTTCCCGCAGCCCCTTCCCGCAGCAGCAGAGCAGAGCTGCCAGGAGGTACTGGTAGCGGATGCTGAACTGGGAGTCCTTGAGGCCATCCTTCAGCAGCCTGCTCAGAGCAGGGGCATGCAGGGTCAGGTGAGCCCCAGGGAACGCCCTGCCACTCCTGACCCCCCCAAACCCACCAGAAAAAGTAGTGCGTTATCTTCAGGTCACAGATCGCTCGCTTCATGAGGAAGCGCACCAGCGGGCTGTCCAGGTAGCACTCGTACTTCAGGGCCTGGAGAGGGGACATTTTTGGGGCACAACGGGACTGGCATGCACCCCGTGCCGCATCCCAGTCCTGGCATGCACCCCATGCCGTGTCCTGGTCCCATCACGCACCTGGACCAGCTGGGGCAGGTAGTCCAGCAGCTCAGTGTCAGAGATGGAGTCGATCCACTGCACGGCTGTCCTCCTCACCTCCTGGTCTGGGAACCTACGGCCGGGACAGGCGTCATTGGGACAGAATCCTCAGCAATTCCCCCCCCGAAACCCCATTGCTACCGCTGCCCTCTCCCTGCCTGCACGGGAAGGGCAGCAGTGCCAGACCATGCATCCCTGCGGTACCCACAGCCCACCAGGAGCTTACGTGGCGTGGAGGAGCCCCAGGGCATCCTGGTGGCTCATGTAGGTCCACTGGCTGAGCAGGGCATAGATGTCGGGCAGGCAGGCCCACTCCCAGCTGGGCGCACTGGCCAGCAGCATGGGCAGCGCGCCGGGTGCTGCGTGGCAGTAGTAACGCTTCTCCCACAGCCGCTTGCGGTCAGCGTCCATCAGCCTACAGCAGCGGGGGAATGGGGGGGACACGGCTCAGGCTCGGGGCGAGGGAGGGGATGGCGTGGATGGGCTGGCAGGTTTGGGATGTGGGATCCCCCTGTCCCTATCATGCACGGTGCGTGGGACACCGATAAAGCCCTCTGAGCCCTCCCTGCTGCCCCACCATGGCCCTGCCTGTGAAAAATAAAGAGTTGATGGAGAGCAGGATCCTGCCTGCATTCCCCCCCCGCCGGCTGGGGCAAGCTCAGCAGACAGGTCTGCGTGGTGCTGCAGGATACAGGGGGCTCCCCACCATCCCCACACTGCACCCCATCACCCAAGGGGCAGCCAGGACCCGAGCACCCATGCGCAGGGGTTGACTGAGCTGCTGCAGGGATGGCCCTGGCTGTCCCCCTGCCCGGGGACCCCCCAGCCAGCCGGGTCGGCCGTGCACCCCAGGCTTTTTTTTGCAAGGAGCGTCAGCACTGTCCTGTGCAGTGGATCCCTGTGCAGCTGCCGATACCTGATCCTCCCGTTTATAGCTGGCGCCGGAGGACTCTGGCCAGCTCAGCCATACTGGGCTGGACGAGGGGCAGGACAGCTGTCCCCACTGGAGGGGACGTGGCTGGAGAGACCCTCCCCAGAGAGGGGCAGCCGGGGAGGGCAGAGCGCAGAAGGACCCACGACAGGCAGCTATGGGCAGGCAGCTCGGCCAAATGCCAGGCTCCAGCCTCATCCCCAGCTGCTGGCAGCCAGAGGCAGGGTCAGACCCTCAGATATCCCCTGTGCGTGCCGGGGCAGTGCTGGAGGTTTATCAACAGAGTCCCCCCCCCGGCAGGCTGATGCCATCCCCTGACCCCCCTCCCCGGGGTTGCTTACCAGTAGAGTGATTTCTTTTGCATCGCCTCCCGCAGCTTGCACTGGTCCTCCTCCCCCAGGCTGCCGAACTCGTACTTGGGGCTGAATTCGGCCGCTGGCGGGCTGGTGAACTTCACCTCGAAGGCGGAGGTGGGGAAGTCAATCTGGGGCAGAGGCAGAGGATAAGTGGGGGCCACATGCAGGGCTTGGGGGGTGTTTGTGTCCCCAGACCCCCCCCCCCACCAGGACGTACCTGCAGGATGACACTGTCGGGCTGGTTGAAGTTGGGGGCACTCGACCTGGCTCTGGAGTTGTCCTGGGTCGCCGGCCACAAGCCCAGGAGCTTTCGCCCACAGGTCAGGACCCTGGAGGAGGAGGATGGGTGAGATCCCGGCACTGGGAGCTACCCTGCCGGGGCAGGAGGGTGGCACTGCTGCAGTGATGCTGTCCCCACGCTAAGCCAAGGCACTGGGGACCCCGCGGTGCTGGGGACCCTCCTGTCCCCCCCGGGGATGCCGGCGCGGCCCCTCGCCGTGCCCGTCGTGGCGGGATGCCCCACGTACTGCCTGAAGTTGAAGAGGGGGGTGGTCACCCAGCCCAGGGCCTCGGGGACCCGCCGCTGCTTGCTGGCGTCAGAGGAGCTCCCCGGGGGTGGGATGGGCACAGCGAAGAGCGTGACGCTGAGCAGCGTCTCCCGCGGCAGACGGTTCACCTGGATGGGGAAGCAGATCCTGCAAGAGAGCAGCCGGTGGCTCAGCCGTGCCAGGGACGGGCACCGCCAGCGCCCAGCGGCACCGGCCAGCCCCCCGCCTTGGGATGCCAAGCGTGCTCCAGGATAGCCCAGCCCAACAGACGCCTTTGTTGCCAGCACTGGGGGTGCCACGTCCCCCCCAGCATGGGATGGAGGTCACGGGCAGCGGGGTTTGGGGAGAGCCAGCTGCTTGTGTACCCCAGTCTTCTCCTGGCACCGGAGAGTCCTGCTGCTCTCTGTCCCGGGAAGATGACCGCGGGGCAGGGGGGCTGCCACGGAGGGCCCCCACCGCACACTGACCTCGTCCCACGGCCAGGGTGGGCTGCGTGGGACCCCGGGGCAGAGGCTCCTCTCCGACGCTCCCGGGGAGCCCAGGGCGGCAGCTACATCCCGCCCGCGGGTGGGCACGGGAAGAGGATCGTTCCACGGAGGGGACCTGCACGATTCCGCTCCCCGCCGTCCCGCTGGCCGCTCGGCGCCTGTCCTTGGGGGGCATCGGCGCCTTCTAAAATTAGCCTGTCCCATCCCCACCTCCCCGGGCCACTGCGAATGCCAGGCGTGGTGAGGGCTTGGCACAGCCTCCCTGCCTGCTCCCGGGGCTATTTTTGGAGCAGATCCCCTTTCCTGGGTGCAAACATGCAGGTCCCGGGAGGGCAGGGCTGGTGCTGGGACTGGTGTTATTCCCGGGGATGACACAAGAGCTTCTGACAACCGAAAACTGGGGAGAGGCGCAGAGACAAGGTGCTGGAGCAGGGGAGGAGGAGGAGGAGGAGGAGGAAGGCAGCGTGGCTGGGTACGGCACCGGGACCCCCCTGCCCACCCCACAGCCGGAGCGCTGCCTTACTGCTGGTCCCATATGATGAGGTGGAAGAGGTATTTGTAGACGTGGGCCTTCCTGGTGAGCAGGGGACTGCACAGCTCCTTGCCACCATGGCTGAGGGAGCAGGAGAGGTAGAAATCTTCGTAGCTGCAAGGGGAACAGAGGGAGCCGTGAACCGGGGAGGCGGAAAGCTTTGCCTCGGGCAGGGGAGCCGGCACCCGGGGGTTCACCCCACCCTGGGGCAAACCTTGCACCAAGCGGGGTGGGGAGGACGGAGGTGCTGCCCCTCCGTGCCTTCCCCAGGCTGGGCTTGGGAAGGGGGCTGCGGCAGGGAGGGGGTGCAGAGCCGGGAACCCCCATCCCCATCCCCATATGCCACCGTGCATACCATCACACGGGGGGCTGCCGGGGAGGGGGGGGGGCCCTGCCATGTGGCAGGTGCCGAGCGACAATCCGGGGAGGGCTGCGGGGCGCTGGAGGTCAGGGGATGCCGGCATTTCCCAGGCTACCCGCTTTGTTCGGAGCCAGTCACCAAGGGGAATACATTAAGGACAGGACAAAGGCGAGGGGTCCCCGGCGGGGCGGCTGCTGCCGGCGCCGCTGCCTCGCACGCCCTCCCCACGATGGGCTCCTGCCGTCCCCCCGCGTGGGGCCGAAAGCGGGTACGGGCACCGAGGCACCTAACAAAGGAGCACGCCGCTGATGTGGGGTGAGGGCAGCCTGGCCCTGCTGTACCGGAGCCATCTGTCACATCCCCCGGGGCGGCGGCGAGCCCGGGAGCGATGCTGCAGCCCTGGGGATTTGTGGGCTTGGGATGGGACGAGCGTGGCAGAGCTCGTCCCACCCAGAAGCTCTGGCATCAGCTGGCTGCGAGCATCCCGTCGAGCACCAGCATCCCCATATTCCTGCCCTTTAGGAGGCTTGGGGTGGGTTAGCTCTTATTCCCTCCCATGCCTGGTGAATATCTGGGACAGGGACACACTCCTCAGGCACCCAGGGGAGGGATACCCCTGCTACAGGGTGTTTAACGTGGATGTGAGCCCCAGGACGGGCAGGCAGAGGCTGAGTGAGGTCCAGGCGGCTGCCCTTACCTGGCAGCCCAGGTGATGGGGATGCGGTGCGTGGCGTAGACGGTGAAGGAGAGCGGGCAGGAGAGCAGGCGAGCCTCCTGCACCACGCCGTGCTCCCGGCTCCCGTGCACGGCCGTCTGGAAGTCGGCGTTGAAGGTGCTGCAGTAGAGCTCAACCAGGTTGAGGATGGCAGCCGTCAGGCTCTCCACGATCCTCTCTGAAGGGAAGGTTTGGAGAGGGGTGAGACGGGGCGGCTGCTGGCCCCGCTGCCCCCCGCGGTGTCCCTCTGGGCTGGGGTCAGGATGCTGGAGGGACCCCGGGGGCTGGATTGTGGCCAGGTCTCCCCCAGGACAAAGAGGCTGAGAGGGAGAATTTCAGGCTTCCCATTTTACTGCGTTCATTGGGAGGAACAACAGCCATCGCCTCCAGAAACCCTCTTTTCTTAACCAGAACAGTTTCAAACACATTTTTGGCCTTAATAATTGAGGGGGAGGGGTTTGGAGATTAAAAGCACTAAGAACTTGAGCCCAGAAGGGGAGGAGGAGAACAGAAATACCTCGATTTTCCCTCTTGGCCAGAACATTTGGATCCTGTTGAGGAAAAAAGAAAGAAACCACAAGAGCAACATCAGAATCAGCCCCGCGCTGTCGGCGGGGAACTGCTCGCCAAGCCAGCCGCTTTACGTAACCAGCCCAGGCTCTTCGGCTGCCGGAGCAGGCAGCACGGCCAGGCAGCTGCCTGCTCCCAGCTATTGAGGAATTTTCCACGTGGTATAGCAGGAGGAAGGAGGGAAAGAAGTCAGATGTGAAAATGTGCTTCCCCTCTGCGCCTCCCGGCCGAGCCCCCCGGTCCCGCACCCCACAGGGAACAGCCCCCCAGCACCTATCACTCACCTTCTGGATTTTGGGCTGCATGCGGGAGGGGCAGGGGGGCATCTGGTTGAGGGCTGCCGTGATCTCCTGGGACTCCACGGCAGCCAGGGCGTTGCAGATGGCCATGACCGACTGGATCACCCGTTCTGCCTTCAGCGGGAAGTCTCCCTGGAGGGCAGAGGCAGGCTGACGTGGGACCCCCGGGCAGCCGAGGGGGCAGGGGCTGCTCCCTGCAGCCCACACACCATGCACTGGGAAGTGCATCAGCCCGTGCCTCAGATTCCCCTACTTTCATGGCCTTTTCCTTTCCCTGATGCACCCTTAGAGCCCCATAATGAAAAGGGGAAAGAGTCCGCAGCAAATGAGGCAAGGTGGCCCCAAAAATGCCCCCCTCCATCCCTGCTGCTCACCTCGGCTGCCAGGAAAGCATCCACCTCATTGTGGAAGGTGTCAAAAAGGAGACTGAGGGCCTGCCTAGGGGACAGAGAACAGAGCTCAGCCCCGGCCAGGTGGGCATCTGGCATGGGGGGGCCGGTCCTGCCACGTCCCCCCTACCTGCTGATGGTCTGCTTGATGGGTCTCTCCTGCAGGTGGATGTAATGGTTGAGGGTGGAGGGGCTCTGGTCATCGTTCGCCTGGAGATGGAGAGATGCTGTGCTTAAGTAGTTTGGCCACTCACGGGTGCTCCCGCAGCAGGGTGATGGTACGGGTATCCCCACGCCGCCCCCCAAACCCGGGCACCCACCGTCCGGGCCAGGTCGCTGCGCACCCCCTTCCTCTTCATCAGCTGCAGGCGGATGTCGATGTCAAATTTCCTGCAGTGCTGGATGTACTCATGGCTGCCCAGTACGTGTTTGCTGCGGGGACAGAGACCGCACGCTGAGCCCGTGGCCCCTCTCCATCCCACGCGATGCCCCAAAATTCAACCCGGGATGCCCCATCCCAACACCCCACGGCCAGCCAGCGTCAGCCGGGGCTCGGCCGGGGCTGCCTCGCCTGCAAACGGACGTTCATGGTACGGTGTCGCTTGCACTAGGAAACCCAAAGAATAAGCTATTGTTTTCCCTCCTTCCCCTGCACCCTCCAAAAAGCCGTGCCCGGCCCAGCCGGCGCGACAGAGCTGGGAGCGGGTGCGGAGGAGCCCGTCGTGCCTGGACCTGCCTGCCAACGCGTGGGAAGCAGAGCGTGGACCTGAGGATGCTCTGGCTTGACAGCAGGACCGGGGCGAGCCCCAGAGCAGGGAGCGACAGCCTGGTCCCACCATACCCACTGGCATGGCAAGCCCCACCGGAGCGGGACCCGCATAGCTCGCTCGCTTTCTTTGCCGGCTGCGGGGGAGAATGAGCCGATTCAGCCCCGGCTGGCATGGCAGAGCCATGGGCACGGTGCCGAGGGGGTGCGGGAGGCTGCAGGCAGGACGGAGCTGCAATGGCAGGATGAAGTGGGGAGGGGGGTGGGAGAAGCACCCCCAGAGGCTCGCCGATGCTGCAGGGGACGGGGACACGGAGTCCGATCGGCACGTGGCCACCGGTGCCGTGTCCTGCCCCACGGCCAGGATGGGGAGAGGGCACGTGGGGAAGGTGCTGCGGGGAGCCTTGCCCGCAGCCAGCTGCGCAGGCAGCAACGCACCCACGGGGCCAGCATCCTGAGCACCCCTGCCTGGTCCTGCCTCCCCCCATGCCTTGCAAAAGCAAACGGGCAGCAAGTGACAGCGGCTCAGGCCGGTTTGCAGAGCTCAAGGGCCCGACCGGCTCCGCAGGGAGGGTTTTGGCACTTCCAGCATCCTCTCTGCTGCGGGAAGATGTGGAAAGAAAAGATTGGCGACAAAAGGGCTTTATGTCCCAGGGCTTTCTCAAAGGTCCTTTGAGGGCCCCGGGAGATATGGCAGTGCCTGCCCGCGCTGGCTCCTGGGGAAACGCTCACCAGGGACTGTCCCGCTTCGTGCCCAGGATGCCGTTCCCTGCCAAAAAGGCAGGAGGTTCACCCCTTTGGGAAATGCCCTCCAAGCTGGCTGAATCCGTCGTACAGCTGGGTGCTCCCTGGCAGCCCCAAGCCACCCACAGCAGAGGTTTGCTGTAGGGAAATGCTGCTGTACACATGGCTAGTTAACAGCTTGCACCCCTGCTGTGTGCAAACACACACGTGCACACGTGTACACGTGCATACACGTGCACACACGTGCACTGGGCTGCTTGGCAGCACAAGGGCTCAGCACCGATGGGAATAACCCCTTCAGATGGCCGTGCCAGGCAGCCAGGAGCAGAGCCTGGGCTCTGCTCGGGTGCCGCGCAGGCTCTCCCGGGCTAAGCAATTCCCAGCCGTCCCTTTAGGGCCTAAACCAGCAGCTCCTGGAGGCCGTGGCAAAGCTCCCGCAGATTTCCCGCGGCAGGGCCAGGCCCAGGGCAGCTTTCCAGCAGCAGGAGCCGGCTGGCTGCACCGAGCCGCCAGGAAGGACGGCATGTGCCTGTGCACGCATGGCTGCTGCATCTTCCTCTGCAGAGAGCTCTCCCGAGCTGTCAGACCCCAAAATCCCTACGGAAATGCAGCCTTCCTCCAGGAAAGGCAGCAAGACAGGGAGGGCAGGAGGGATCTGTGCAGGTCTCAGTCCCCATCACCCATCCCTGGCTCTGCAGCCAAGGGAGCCCACTGCAGCCCTGATGCTCCCACGCATCCCACACCCACTCTTCCCCAACACATCCCTTTTCCACCTTCTCCTGCGATTTAAACAGCAGGCTTGGAGAAGCTGGGCTCTGCCGCTCCACTCAGTGACATGACATGTCTGTTATTAATACTCCTCCAAAGAGCTTTTTTGGCAGCTCCCTGGTTTTCAAGCCTTTCTCCAGGCGCGCAGGGGTCAGCGTGACGGATACCCTGCCACCGGGAAAGATGCTCCCAACATGTTGCTTTTGGCAAAAGCATCGCCGCAGCTCAGGAGGCAGGAACCAGAGAGGAGAGGCTCCTGCTGTGCACGCCGGGATCAGCCCTGACCATCCATCACACCCAGCCGAGGCTACGCACGGGGCGAGCATGGCCGAGCACGTGAGCCCCGGGATGCCTGGCTTGTGTCGTGTGCCCCCCCCCCAATACTCACTTCTGCAGGAACTCCTCCAAGCCGCAGATTTTGAGGACGAAGTCCTCGACGTCAATAGTGTGCAGCTCGTCGTGCGTGTAGCACAGTGCCTGGTAGATGAGCAGGTCCACGGTGGAGGAGCCTGCGGAGAGAAGGGACAACACTGTGAGCCCCCGGGGATGGTGGGACACCCCCCCCCAGAGCCTTCACCTGGGGGCTGCTGGGGTTCCCCCCCCAATTGCTGCAAGCAGCTGCGCGGCGTGGGACACTTACAGTCGCAGGTGAAGGTGAGGGGCTCCCGCAGGCTGTCACACACCACCGTCACCTTCAGGCTGACGCCGTGGCCCAGCTGCTCGGGGCTGAGGTTGACGGCACTCCACACCAAGCCGGTGAGGGAATAGTCCTTGGTGCTGTAGCCGGACCGCAGCCTGCGGAGGCAGGGACAGGTCAGAGATGCTGCCCTGCTTTGGGTTTTGCCCCACCTCCCAAAAAAACACCTGTTTTGGGGCATTTTGCAGTGGGATGCTCCAGCTTTGGCTGGGTACTCACACATCCAGCATGTGGCAGAAAGCAGCCACCTCCTCATCCCGCTCCTCGGAGACTTCAAAGAGCTCGTAGCCGTTGGCGAAGGAATGCGGCCGGGGGGCAACCTACGGGGCAGAGCACCAGCCCATCAGCCTGCTGCAGCGTCCCGGGGGGCTCCAGCCCGCCGCCCACCCGGGACGGGGTTTGCCGGATCCTCCCAATAGAGTATTGGGCACCGAGAGCCGTTGCTTGCCCTGGCATTGCTGCAGCTGGGGGTAAGGCAGCTCTGCAGCAGCACGGGGGGGGAGAAACATGGTCCAGCACAGGAGGGGTTTGGGCCAGGCGGGCACCAGCCGCAGGGTGCATCACCCACGTCCGCACCAGCACCTTCCCCACAGCTGGGAGAAGGGAGACCTAAGGTCTCGCTGCCCCCAGCTCCCTGCCCACAAAACTGGCCATTTCCAGGCTGTTTCCAAAAGCCCCAGCAGGGAGATTCCCCAGTGAGACAAGAGATGGGCAGAGATGGAGCCGAGGATGCCCGTGGGACGGGCAGGGACTGTCCCCAGGCCACCAGGGTGCTGCAGCAGAGCCTGTGCCGGTGCCCGTGCCCAGCCCCACACGCCGCCCTCCCACCCCGCACCGCCGTGCCAGGCTCCCCCCCGCGCGTGGGGGTCCCTGGGCCTCCATTGCTCTTCTGCAGCGAACAATGGCCCCACTGTCAGAGCAATTAACCCAGCCAACAGCTAAAGGGAGGCAGAGAAAGGCAGAGAACACAGCAGCCGCTAAAGACAATTTTAATGCTCTTTTATAATTAGTTTCTGGCACTAAGAAAGCCGAGAGTGACTTACGTAGCCCCCGCTGGCGGTCCCCGGCTGCATCCCTCGCTCCCCGTGGAGTGGGGACCCTGCGAGGAAGGCAACTTCTCCCGTTATTTATCTCCTCCTCTTGCCAGAGGCGGGATGAGCTGCACCAGAGCCGGGGCTCTGCCCCTGCAACGGGCACCCAGTTGGGGACAGGGGGCCTGGGAGCCCCGGGAGAGAGACAGCGGCAGTGCCAGCAGCCCCCCAACACCTCTGTGCACAGAGAGGAGTATCCCGCTCGCCGCTCGACAGAGGGAAGAAGGGAGCTGGGATCGGAAAGGACGTTGCGAGCCGAACAGGAAAGCGATCGCCCGGTTCTTGGGAGGAGACTCCCGGCTCTTTCCGGAGGATCTTGTGATATTTCATGAGTCGACGGGACACAAATCCGCCACAAACCACCTGCAGCACGGCATGCGGAGACGGTGCGTGCTTGCAACCCCGGCGCAGCAGCTCCAGGGTGCTCGTGTGCCACGCCAGCCCTGGATCCGGGCACTGCCGGTGCCCTCCTGCGGGCACCAGGCTTCGGCTGTTGGGGTCTGGGCAGTGTTTGGGGACCAGCAGTGTCTGGGCACGAGGGTGCGGAGAGGAGGCAGCGCTCAGATGGCAGCGCATGGAGCATCCCGCCTGCTCGGCAGCAGCGGGATGATGACCGGGTGGGACTTGCCCTTCTGCTTGGCTTCCCGGCCCCGGTTCACCCACCCCAGAGGATTTTGGTCACCCACCCCAGAGGATTTTGGCCACGGCTGCATGATCCCGCACCCCTCGGGGAGCTGTGCAATCTGGAAAGGTCTTAATAACCCCCAGGGACGGAGTCTCAGCGCACAGATGCCTCCGACAGTGATGCAAACAAGACTCTGAGGAGCCCCGGTGTCAGGACAAATAAAACCAACCCGGAGCGAAGGAAACCCAGCAAAGCCGCAGGCACCCGTGGCCCTGTTTGCATCCCGGTTCTGGGTTCCCAGCTCTCCCCAGCACCTTGGCTCCATCCCAGCCCTACTTCCAAGGCAGGAAGAGAAAAGCTTCTTACCGGGTCGACGGAGATCCTGCGGTTCTTGTTCGGTGCCAGATTTTTCCGGTTGCCAAAACGGGAGACGTATGTCCGCGGGGGGACCTGGGGGGGCATGGTCTTGCTCCGTGCCACCGGCTTGCCGCTCGATTCCTTCTCGAAGATGCTCCTGCCCTCCTTCCAGCCACGGGCAGCTTCCCGCAGCACCTCCGACTCGTAGGTGGACTTCAGGTTGAGGCAGGTGATGGCATCGTTGATGCCGCCGTAGTCGGCGATGCCGTAGGGGTCCTCCTCAGAGATGCGGCGGCCGAGCAGCTTGCCGTGAGCCCGCTCGTGGGCCGCTGAGAACATGTTGATGTCCCTGGGCTGGGGTCCTTTGGAAGATGGGGGGGACCCCTTTCCCGAGCGCTGGGTGCCCTCGGAGGAGCTCCAGAGAGAGTTCCGGGGGGGCAGCGGGGGCGGTGAGAGCTTTTTGGGGGAGCTGCCCCCGCCGTCGTGGGGCGAGGTGCCGTTGAGGGGCTCCCCGAGGAAGTCCCCCCCCGACCCCTCGAAGATGTAGAGATAGTCCCCAGCCAGGGGTCCCTTCAGCCAGGGCTGGGGGTCCGGCCGGGGGGGGCTGGGGCCAGGTGGAGGTCCGGGCGCGGGGGGACCCTCGGGGGCCAGCGGGACGTTGTAGCTGAGCATGGGGTCGGAACCGGAGAGGCCACGTGCTGCTTTGATGCCGGCACAGCCGTTCCTCTCGGCGGGATCGTCCCAGGAGATGAGGGGCCGGTCTCCCCGCTGCTTGGCCCGGTTCTCCTCCTTGTCCTGCCGCAAGCGGGAGAGCGCGTCGTACTCCATCTGCAGCGCCTCTGCCAGCGCCAGCTCCTTTCGGCTGATGCCCACCGACTCCAGGGACTTCCAGTGCTCCCCATTGCCGTGCGTGGCGGACATCTCTCCGGGGACCAGGACTTCTTCCTCCTGGGCTCAGAGGTCAGGAGAAAGGCATGCTGCACCGCCGGCCACCTGGGCGGAGGGGAAAGGCAAGGGTTAATGGCTGGGGCAGGCTACAAGGAGGAAGGTTGGCTAAGGAGGGTCAGGCTGGCAGCGCTGGTGGTACAGCCCTTCCTCTCTGCGATGGAAAAAAGGAAACGTTTAGGGGCTCAGCAATGAGATGGGTTAAATAAAGATTGCGCTGCTGCTGCTGCCTGCCCCCCCAGGACCCCACGGCCACCAGTCAGGCAGGGCTGGTTGGCCCCACAGCAGCTGCTGGGGCTATTGCTGGAGCCCGACGTATTTCCCCGAGGACAAAATAAGACGCAGAGAGGGGAGGGCAGCGGGGCCAGTGGCTGCAGCTGGGGCTGACTCAACCTGCAACCTCGCTGCCGTGAGGAGCCTGCCCTGGCATGGGCTTCACCCTGGTGTTGATGCTCTGGTGGCATGCCTAGGACATGGCTCTGAGCCCCCTTGCTAGTCTTGGGGCCATCACAGTGTTGAAAAACAGACAGCCTCTGCCAGCAAAACTACGGCTTTTTGAAGCAGAAAGGAAAAGATGAGAGAGAAGGGCAAGGATGGGACAAGACAGGGTGCTGCCTGGCAGCACGCTGCTCTCTCCCCATCTCGGGGCCACGGCATCCCGTCCCCAAACCCCGTTTCAGCAGATGGAACCGTGCATGGCCCAGGACAGCCGGGAGCACCCGCTTCTCACCGGCTCCTGCTGCTATTCCCCAGCACCAAGAAGCCTGGGCTGCTTCAGCAAGCAAGAAAGAGGGCACGGCGATGGGCATCCAGGCATCACACTCAGGTCTGAGAACCACCGGGAGCCCCAGCCCCCTCGAACGGCCCCGCGGGTCCCTCCGAGCCTCCCCAAAGCACCCGGCGCTGCGCAGCCTCCAAACCCAGCTACTTTGCAGCATTTAGCTGTGCGAGCCGAGAGGCCAAACAGCCGGACTGGAAAACCGCTCCCTGGCCCTCGACCAAAACCCACGGAGGGCGGTGACCGCAGAGGGGGCTTTGCTCTGCCCGGCCAGCGCCGTGCTCCCCGGGGAAGGATGTTTCACCTCCTCTTCCCTTCCTATCAAAATAAACAACAAAGTGGATGTTAAACAGAAGAGTGGAGCGAGCCCAAAGCCCCTGGAGAAGGCCGGCACTTGAAATCTCTAGAGCTGAGAGGCAGCTGAGTGTTTTCGGGCTACGGCCAGGGCTGGCTCACGAGCCTCAGCACGGGGAGGACACGGGACCTCGGCTGCCACCCAGGGCTCTCTCCTCTGCCCCACACCGCTCGCTCTGCACTGCGCAGGGCTCTGGTTGATGCTCTGATTTCGGACGAAAGGGTGCAACTGCCCCTTCCCGGTGATTGCAGGCGTTTTTGCTGGAAAGCGCTGCTGGGGGCTGCGGGCATTGCTGAACCCGAGGACCTTCCTTCAGTGCCCGTGCCCTTGCAGAGCAGGAAAGCCCTTAAGGTGCAGGAGTGGGGAGAGGACTGGCAGACCCCGCCGCTGCCTGCTCTGACCCCCAGCGATGCAGGAGCCCATCAGGCACAACATATCCCCCCCACATCCCACCCCACGGCATGGGGCAACCACCTCCAGCCTGGGCTATGCCAGTGACCACCCTCCTCCAGTACCCAGCACAGCATCACCATCATCACCAGGCTGGTCCCCACCGTCCCCTCCCAGCCCGGTTGCTGATTATCACCCACGGCAGCCCCCCCAGACACGTCACCCCCTCGTCACCCACAAAAGGGCCCTCCTGACCCTGGGACCAGATGGCTGCTAATTAGCCCAGCCCAGGCTACGCCTGCTGCAAATACATTTCCCACAAACGAGGCGGGCTCGACCCCCTCGCCGGCACGGGTCCGCTCTTGGTCCCCCAACACCAGGCTGGCTGGGCACCTCACTCAACCAGCTTTTTTGTGCATTCTAAGTGGAAAAATGGCTTTGCTGGGGGACACAGGCTGGAAGTGTTCCCTTCCCCAGCATTTTGGTCCCTGCTGGCAGCCGTGGGCTTTTCCTGGAAAAGTAGAAATCCCAAAAGCTGGCAGTCCTGGGCTTCTGGAAGCGGAACAAAGAAAATCTGCTTTTAACCCAAAAGCAATAAAATCGAACCGATTTTTGTGGCTGACAAAGCCACAAACCCATTCTCATCTCCAAGAGAAGCATCTGCATCTTGCTGACATTTTGAGCAGAGAAACACTCCTGCCTGGTTAAGCCGAGGCTCCCGCACGTGTCGGTGGGATGCAGCCAGACCCGCACCGGGCCAGCAACAGCAAACGTGGTCCTGCCTCTGCCATGAGCTGGGCAGGCACTGGCAGAGCAGCTGGGACACAGGGATGGGGATGAGGATGGGGATGGGGGGAGGCAGGCTCAGCCTGCGCCGGGCAGAGCAACACTGCGGTGCCAACATCAGCCGGAGAAAAGCCACACAGGAGGGGGCTGCATGCAACCCGGGGGACGTCACCTCAGCTGGGGACACCACGAACATCCCTGAGCAGGCTGCTCGGCCCCTTCCCTCCCGAGCCGGCACCGCAGCCAGACTGAGGGGATACAAACCCACGTGGAAGAGCCCCAAACTCTCCCGGTCACCCTCCAAGTCCTCAGCCAGGGGCAGGACCGATGCTCAACCAGCACCTCAGCGATGCTGCCGGCTCCTGCTCCTGGGGGTTTGTTGAGCGGCCACTCGCGTTTCCACCAAATGCCTCTCTTCCCCCAGCAGCTTGTTACAAAAATTACCCGGGGCTGCGAGCTGTGGGTTAGGTCTCAGAACGGGAGCTCCCAAGGCAGGAGCTGAATTCCAGAGGAGCAGACAAAAGCAGATTTTTTCCTCTTTAAAATACTACTACTAATAACATAGGGATAATTTTCTGACTTTAAATTTCCTGGCATTTGCCATGGTCACGTCAGCCTCAGGAGACCCATCCAGCTTGGGATCCCACCTTTTGGAGAAACGCTTCGCTGTGCTGAGTTACTGTGGCTGCAGCACATGGCTCGGCTGGAGGCACACAGGAGGGAAAACCACTTGTCCACTAGAAACCCTTTGCCCTAAGCCCCAAATTATGGTTTATCACAATTTTCTTCACAGTTTGCACCAGCATGGCCCCATAAGGGAGACTGCAGCCTTGCAGGAGCCACGCACAGGGATCGCATCCCTTGCGTAACCCACCAGCAGTCCCTGCTCTGCTCTGTGCGGCCCCATCAGCAGAGCTCAGGGACATTTCCCCATCGATGCCCTGCCCAGGTGCACGAAGCCAACCTCCTTTCAGGGACAGCCCTCGAGAACATCAGTGCTGAGACCAAAGGGCAGCAAAACCAGCTCCAAATCCTCTTTCGGCAACCTCTTGCATTTTTAAATGCGATTTCAGAGCATCTGCTGGTTGCAGCACGATCCCTTGTCCGGACCTCTTGCATTATTAAACATGATTTCAGAGCATCTGCTGGTTGCAGCATGATCCCTTGTCCAGCTCCCAGTGTGGGCACCCTGCCTGCCAGCCTGGCCAACACCCCTTGGGTTCTGCACACCCTGGGGCACCCTCCCGGGATGGGAAGGAAAGGGAGGCTTGGGGTGAGGCTTTCATGCCTGCATGCTGGCAGATCCCACAGAGTTTATTTCTCAAATACCAGAACAGTTGGATCCACCCAGGAGCAGCTCAGCCTGACGGCAGTCGTCAAGCCCTCCCCGCCGAGGGCTGAGGGGCTCCGTTAGCCCCCTCAAAATCCCTCCACAGCAGCTGGTCCTGCTCTGCGGTGGCTCTTGGGGACTGTCTTTCTGCAGGGCTTTGGGGCAGAGGATGCACAGGCTCCCCATAGGGCTCGCCCTGTCCCCACACCCAGCATCAGCGGGACAGGGAGGGACAATCCCAGCCCTTGTGCAAAGAGCTGAGCATCAGACTGGGAGGAGGGCGAGGAGGACTGGGGCAGGCTGGGGAGGACCCGGGGAGAGCTCAGCGCTGCCTGCAGCCCACCCCTGCTCCTGGCAGCTAAGCAGCACCTGCTCGGTGCAGGGAGGGACGAGGGAAGCCGAGCAGAAAATCATCCTACGGGATCCCACGGCTGAGCAAACGCTGCAGCCAGCCCCGTCTCCCCCTGCCCAGGGACAGGAGCCTGGGTCAGAACCGTTGCAGCTGGAGGGGGTTCGCTGCGTTCCCCCCCCGGGCTCTCCCCATCCCTCCCTTCCCCCTCGCAGGCAGCTGCGTTGGGAGCAGATCGAAATGTCCGAAGCATCTGGGAAGACATCAAACATCTGAGGGCGAGGAAGCAAAGCAAGCCCCAGAGGGGCACCTCCCCGGGGTGTGGGAGCCGGGGATGGAGGTTATGCCTATCAGGGGAGACAATTCACACTCATTTATAATCCAGTGGAGGGAGGAGCGGCCGTGAGAAGGATAAAGCACCAGCCTTCACCTCTGGGTCTGCGGGTCCATCCATCCATCCTGCTGCTCCCCCTGAACAGGGCGAGCCGCTGCGTTCCCAGCCGCCGGAGCAGCCCCTGCCTGGCCAGGAGGATGGCGAGGGCTTCCCTGCCTTGGGGACACGGAACCCGCTCCTGGCTGCGTCCCCAGCCACATGCCATCGCTCCCGCTGCGAGTCACAGCACATCGCGGGGTGACAAAGCTCCCCGGGTGTACTGGATCGCAGGGTCACTCTCCGGCAGCGGGGATGCTCCTACATCTGCGAGGCAGAGCCAGCTCCTCATCCCATGCAGCTCATGGCATGCGGGGGGGGCAGCTTCCCAGGGCCTCCCACCAGCTCCAGCACCCCCAGAGCAGGTGGGACCCAGCTCCCCCTGCTCCAGAAGAAACTCTCTGGTCTCAACTCTCCTCTTCCCCTCCAAAACAGGAGGGAAATCCGGCCTTTTGGGACCTCCTGCGCAACATCATGATCAAGGAAAGCCCTTTGCGTGGGTCTCCAGGTGGTGTTTCCACACAGGAAAAACGCAGGATTTTCATCCCAGTTTGGAACCAGAGCTCCAGAAGAGGAACCTGGTCTCAAAGGTCATTGAAAAAATGAAACTGAAACCCTGAGCATTTAATTTCTGGCGCCACACTCAGTGCTGCTGAAACACCACCCATCAACCCAAAACCCAGCGAAACCAATGCTCTGGAAGCGCTCACAGTGAAAACGGCATGATTCCCGCCCAAAAACCAATCCCAGCAGACATTTTCAGGCAACTCTATTTGTATTCCCCAGTTTGCAGACAAAAAAATGAACTCCAAAAGCCAAGGGGCTGCGCTCCCAGGAGTTTCCAGAGGGGGTTTGGAGCTGGCTCCCCCCACCAGGACCTGTTGCCAGCATTTCTTGGCAGGGTGGTAGGAAGGGCTCAAAGCTGATTCCCATCCCCTGGGCTCCAGCCCCGCTTCACACCCCAGGAGCCACCCTCACTGTGGGCTGGGCATGAAGGACACAGCTCCTTCTGTGTACCCCAACGTGTCCCATTGCCAGGGCAGATCTGTAGCACTTGCCACTGCAACGCAGAGACCTGCAGGATCCAACCAGTTTGTTATGTGCAGCAAAATAAAACCAGGTGGCTGCTGTCCTGCAGACGCCGGGCTGAGCAAATGCCTTGAAAACAGCCAGTGCCACTCACTTCCAACCTGTTGCCTTACGGCAGGAGGAGTTTCTTCCTCTTCAAGCCGATACGTCTCCTATTAATAGCAGAGCAAAGTCCAGTCTGGTCCAAGCTCTCCAGAGGAGGCAGGATGTGAAGCTGGCCGATGCCAAAGGCTCTTCCATCATTTTTCTACGTATTTCCACCCTCGGGAGGAAATCCTGCCCTGGGAAGATGATGGGTTGAGGTTTAGGATGGGAAGCCCCTGAATTGGGGCAGCTGAAGGAGGGAGCGCTGCAGAGGCATCACCCAGAGCCCTGCATGGCAGGAGCAGAGTCCACGATGGGGACAGCAGAGGGGACAATGGGATGTCCCAGCCAGGCGTGGGGCAGGAGGCAGCGTGGGTGGGGGGATGTCAGAGTCCCCCTTTGCAGCGAGGTGCGACAGCCACATGCTTGGCTGCACAGGAGATGCTGAACCTCACCCGGCACCTGCAAAGCAATGGGGGAGCGGGGACGAGCGAGGGTGGGACCCTTCCGCAAAGCCACCCACCGCTGCATCCACCCCGGTGTTCCCACGTAGCAGCTCTGGGCCCCACGGCAGCTCCGATGACGGGGCCAACACACCCCAAGCCTCCGCCTGCTCCCTGGCCCTGGGGCACACCCGCGGTCGGACTTTCTAAATTACTCAACCCTCGCTGCTCCAGCGCCCAGCACCCATCCCCAGGGCCAGGTTTTACTCGGTGCTCAGCCTCCCCGGGGGATGCTGGCGGTCAGGCTCTTCCCTGCGTCGCAGCTCTGGCACTCGGCTCCTATGCAAATCTCAGCTTCTCGGCTTCCTCTGCGGCGAGCGCCCGGCACGGCGTGGCTGGCTGTGCGATGGCACGGGTGTACGTGCACCCAGCTGCGCACCAGCCTGCCGGCAGCGATCCTGCGTGCACAGCCTGCACGGGGGCTCAGCTAGGCAAGGAGAAGCTGGAGCCCTATATATGCCCAGGACAACCGAGCAACGTAAAGCACAGAACCTCCCCGGCCTCAGTGCTCCTCGCTGCACCAGCACCCAGGGGAAAAGTCCTGCCTGCACGGCAGAGCTGGGATGGGCTGGCAAGAAGCAGCATGCTGCCCTCCCTGCCTGCGCTGCCCTCTGCCCCGCAGCCCAGCGGTCTGGGTGAGCCCCAAGGGACGGATCCTGCCGCTGTGATTGCAGCTGTATCCATGCCACATGCTCCGCAGGGCTGTTCCCTGCTACCACAGGGCTCTCCCTGACCCAGACGCTCCCGCAGCCGAACTGGCAGGGTGCACGGAGGACATGCAGCAGCCGGGGTGCACCCCCCTGCCCACAGCACCCTGATGGGGTGCAAGGGGCCTGGCTGGCCCCACGCCGCCACGCTGCATGTCAGACCCAGCCCAGTCTGCAACGGGAACTGTTGTCCTCTCATGCTGCTCAGCCCTGCTCAGCCAGCAGGATTTACATGCCGTGGGAGAGAGCCACAGCCCAAGGACACACCACAGACACAGGCCGGACACGGGCAGCTCTTCCAGAGCACCCGACACGCAGGGAAACACCTCACTCGGGACACGGCTGTGGATGCTGCCGCTGCTACAACCCCGGTGGTCCATCCCCACTGCTCAGGACCGCAGGACCCCCAGCCTCGCTGGCACCCTGGCCTCGCAACCACCTTCCCTGCCCCGCAGCCCTGGGTGCCAGCGTGCACGAGCTGCACACGCATCCTTGGTGTGCATCCAGGCAACGCACACATGGAGCACCTACTTACATTGCAGCATGCAGGGAGGGTTGGCGCCCGGCTGCCTGGCTGCTGGGCTGGAAAGGCAGCTCCTTTCGGCTCCCGGCAGCGGCGCGGATCCTCTCCTCGACCTCGTTTCGCTTGGTATTTAGGAGGGTGCTCCCGAGGCGAGGTGGGTCGGGCACCTCGCCGGGGCGGTTAGCCTGGGAGAGCCGGGTGCCCCATTTGGCAGGCTGGTTTCCCTCACCCCACAGCTCCCTGCTACCCTGTCCCTCCCACTTTGGGAGGAAAACATTGATTTTTCTTGATGGCACTGGTGCTAGTTCCCCCCGGCCCAGATCCTGTGAACAGTTACGTTCGTGCTTGGCCTTACACACATGAATAGCTGTGGTTAAGTCAATATATCTCCTTCGCTTAGGGGTAATAGCTCACATATCTCTAGAGTTTACTGCTAAATACACGCATGAGCATTTCTGCAAGTTCAGGATCCACCGTACCGCAGGAGGAGAGGGAGCATCGCAGCTCGCTGCAGCAAGCCCAGCATCCTCAGAAAGTGCTTTCTGCCCCCATGCACCGTACCTAAAGCCCACGCCTGCACGGTGGCTTCGGTGGGATGAGCTGACCCTTCCCGGCCACACACGAGTGCTGGCTTGTCCCTGTCCCTGTCCCTGTCCCCATCCCTGTCCCGGCCCGGGGGGACCCCGACACGATGGGAAAGGGCAGAAACCTCAGCCCTGCCTCTCTACTTTGCAGCCGGGCAACTTTGCAATTTGACGGGGACCGTTTCATTGTTCTCCTCGTAAAAATAACCCAACTTTCCGCTCTTCCCCGCCCCCCCCGGCCCCCCCCGACGCTGCATTTCAAGAGCCCGGTCCCGCACCGTGCCCTGGGGGGGGCAGCGCCCGGGACACCCCCCCCCATACACACACCCCCGGGGGGCTTTTGGGGTTTTCAGTCTTGGAAAAAAACCACAAGGCTGGGCTGGAGCTTTCGAGCAGCGCTGGGGAAACGACTCGCAGCTCCCCCATCTCCTCCCAGGAGGTGAAATCATTTATATTAATATATATAAAAATGATGATTTTTTTTTTTAATTTTTTTTTAAGGGGAAAAACCCGGAACGACCCGTTCATTGGAGGAGCCGGCCTGCTCCCACCACCCGTGTGTGTGTCTCCCCCAGCACCCTCCGTATCTCCCCCCCGCCCTCCAATTCCCCCCGGGGCGCAGCTCTACCTGCTCCGAGCGGGCTGCGGCGGCGGCGGCGGCGGCGGCGGCCGGGCCGGGCTGGGGCCGGGCGGCGGCGGGGCCGCGCCGCGGCGGCGGCGGCGGGAGGAGGGAGGGGAGGGGACGGGAGGGGAAGGGAAGGGAAAAGGGAGGGAGCACGACGGCAGCGGCGGACAATGGAGGGGCGCAGCGCCGAGCGGGGCCATCTCCCGGCGGCCCGCCGCATTGCACGGGGCCGGGGAGGGGAGGGGGGGACACGGACACGCACGGGGGTGGTCCCCGTCGAGCTCCCGGTGTTCCTCGGCTTTCCCCCTTACGTGTCACCGGGACTCTCCCAGCTCTCCCCCGGGATGCTCATCTCCTCCCCGCATCGCCCCCCGCTCCGCAGCCGGCGGGGGCGGGCGATAAACCGCTCCTGCTAATCGTCCTGGCCGCAGCGCCGGCCGCCCTCCATCTCCCCAAAACGCTGCTGCCCCATCCTCGGGGGTATCTCTGGGGTCCCCATCAGCACCCACCTCCTGCTGCTTCCCACTGGGCTACTACCTCCAGGGCTGCTGGTGCTCCTGTGTACCCCTCTGAGGAGCTGCAGGAGGGTGCTGAGACACCCCACAGCACCCTACTGGGGCTGGGTGCTCGTGCTGGTCCCCGGAGCCCCCCGTCCCCGTCCGCCCAGGTTGGTGGGGACACGCTCCCACCCGCAGCAGCCAGCCCCTGGGCTTGGGGGAGAGCAAGGGCAGAAGCGGCCGCACAAGCACGTTGTGGGCAACAGACGTGCTGGAGCCATCGCAGCGGTAGCTGTAATTTGTTTTTGCAGGCAGCTGGCCCTGCCAGGCTCTCGCAGACAGGGGTAATATTCACCTCCGAAACCCCAGCGCCGCGCCGGAGAGCCGCGAGCAGCACTGGGAGGGCTGCGGGTCACAGCCTGTGGTTTGGGTTTAGTGGTGACAGCCTCCCTGCTTCCCTGAAGATCCCCAGGAGATGGGAGGATGGAGGTTGTTGGTTGCAGGATTGACCATGCCGTGTGTGGGGGTAAGCTGGGACTCGGGGGTCCCCTGCTGTGGCTGGGGACCCCCCAGGCCCCATCTCCCCCAGGCCCTGATGGAAAAATGGCCCCAATTAGCACCACGTCCGCCCGCAAAACCCCATGGGCTGCACCCGCCCTCCGATTCGAATCGTCACCCACGGCGCGGGGATGAGCTGCAAGCGGGGCTGGGGGTCGGCTGGAGAAATCCCACTAATTAACACACTGCAGTATCCCCTGTCCTGGGACGCATTATTCCCCGTCCTTCTCTTCGCATTTTCCCTAACCCCCTTTGAAACACCCCAGGTTTCTCCAGCACTGCCCTCGTAGCCGCATATTGAGCTTTGACGCGGGGAAGTGGGGGGGAAGAGGACCCCCAGGGCCCGTGGTGGGGGACCCTCCTCTGCAGGGCACCCCCCTTTTGCAGGGCACCCCCTGCCCCACAGCCCACGCTGCACCTACAGTAAGAATAAGGTGCAGGATCAGCCCGTGCTGGTGGATTTGTATTCCACGCTGCGCGATAACCGTGGCGTTAACGAGCTGGCCGGCGGGTGGCCGTGGGGGTGTGGGCTGTAGTGAGGGGGCAGGCAGGGGGGTGCAGGCAGCAGTGCAGCCCGCGGGTAGCGCGATGTACAGGCAGAGCAGGCAGCCCCATCAGAGCCCGGATAGCTCAGTCGGTAGAGCATCAGACTTTTAATCTGAGGGTCCAGGGTTCAAGTCCCTGTTCGGGCGATGAAGCTTTTGGGTTTCGTTTTTTTTTTTTCACCCCTTTCTCTGGAGTATTGTTTTTTTCCGCTCAAAAACCTTTTGCACCCGCGACAGGAGCGGCTTTTCCCGCCGAGGGGGGTCCCAGCTGCGCCCCCGGACAACCCTGGCAAGGAAAGAAAAAAAAAACAAAAACCAACCGACCAACCAAAAACAGCAATAGAGGATTGGAGCGGGGGTAAAGAAAAAAAATAGTGATTTCGCCCGAACAGGGACTTGAACCCTGGACCCTCAGATTAAAAGTCTGATGCTCTACCGACTGAGCTATCCGGGCTCTGTCAGTTTGGTTCCCGGGCCGTTACTATCACCGCAACCGAGCGTGTGGGGGGGCTCGCACCGAACTGGGGGGGGCTTGTACCGGGCCGGGGGGGCTTGTACCAGGCCGGGGGGGGCTTGTACCGGGCCGGGGGGGGCGGCACAGCCCTGTTCAGGCTGGGTGGACGGAGGTATGGGAGGGCTTGCGTTGGGCTGGAGGAGGGGGTGCTGCTCTGTACCTTATTAAGCGGTGCCGGCGTGGGGGGGGGGTTTGCACCGGACCGGGGGGGGTTGCATGGGGTTGGGGGGAGACATGCGCTCCGTCTTACAGCTCGGTCCTCCACCGGTAGAGTGCGTGTGCGCTCCCGGCGCGGGGATCCCGTCCTCTCTAGGGAGAGCTTCCGGGGCGCTCTATGGCACGGGCCCGCCGGCCCGGTCGCCCCCGCGGAAGCGTCCCGGCAGCCATGTTGCCTGCGAGGGGAAGTGGCGGCCCGGAGCCCCGCTAAGATGGTGGAGAGGAGTCGTCGGGGGGTGTAGGGGTCCCCCCACCCCCTCGACCCCGGGCCCATGGAGCAGCTATAAGGGTGAGCCCGCCGCGGGAAGCCGGAGCTCGGGGGCGTAGCGCTCCGGTACCGAGCAGGCCGGACCGGGGGAAGCGGGGAGGGTGGCGGGGACCGGGGTGAAGGCGGCTGAGGAGCCAAGAGCGAGGTGCGGTGGGGGATCCGGAGGTCCCCGGGCGCGCAGGTTCGGCAGAAAGCTGCCCGTTCTCGCCCCCCGGCTGGGCCCGCGGTGGCGGCGGGGAAGGGGCCTGGGGGAGCGGGAGCCTCGCAGCCGGCCTGTGACACCGAGGGGTTGCGGGTGCGCCTTTACAGCCAGAGGAGCGGTGGCTGGGTCCTGCCTTGAAAGCGTTTCTGCTTGCAAGCTACCTTCGTGGGCAGAAAAAAAGCCCCTACCCATAAAAATCAAGTGTCAAACCCGAGATGCAGACCTTCCCGTTTGACTGAAGTCGTGTGTCAGTAGCGTCATCCCGCTGCCTGCAGCAGTGCTGTGCACCGTTCGCTTAGTTGTGTTGGGAGCACAGCAAGGTGTCTGTCTTCATAAAGTCATGGCCTGAGAGCTGTCATTCAGAAACATGCTTCCAAACTTTAAGTATTACTCTTAAGTCTTTTTCCTGCTGAACACTTTTTACGGATATCTTACTGTTGTCTGACAGCTTACAGTTTGCAGTTAGCCGGTGCTTATACCATCTGTTCCAGTAATAAAAGGAGATGCAACAAGTGTTTCTGCATTATTGCATATTTTCCAGAGCACACTTTTTGCTTTCTAATCTTTTGGATACTTAGTGGTTATGGGCAGCATTTGGAGTAAAATTTTCAGAGCAATGCGATATGACCTGACTACAGCAGAGAGCCGACTGGGACTGTTTGTTGCCATGTGTCATCTTTTACACCATGATTTTAACCTTAAATGCTGCCATGCTTTTCCAGGGCAAAACACTGCCAGAGGCTGCGCAGTTTAATGGTTGGAAGTAGCTGCTCTAAGTGCGATATTAACAACAAGGAAGTATTTTCAGGGAGGGATTAATAACTCAAAGATCAGATGTGTAATGTTTCTCACTTATTAACCAGATAGACTTTAAAAGATGATCCCTAGTTTCTAGGCTAATCAGTTCTGACACATCCTGCCTGGGGTAGTGCAGAATTTAGAGATGTAACGCTCACTGGGTTAAAAAGAGCTGAAATAAACCTACAACTATCCAAGACTTAAATGTGACAGAAGCAGAGTTTGATAGATGCAAATTATGAACTTTTAGAGAAGATAACAAGTGAGATTGAAAGGGCCACTGAAAGATGAACACAGTGCTGTTTTAAGAACTTTGAGTTGTTTTTGCTCTGGTTATCTGTTCACTTAATGCTCTCCAGCAGCACCAAGCTACTGTGTTGCCAGCGTAGGTGGCCCTGCTCTAAGCAGGGCAGTGTCGACTGTTTCTGCCAGGTAGGTCAGGTGCCAAGCAGCGCCCTGCATTCCATGTATTGCTAGGAGACTGCACAGGAAATGTGCTGATGAAAAAGGGTTAAAATTCATATCCCTAGGGCCTGCTTCTTCAGAATTGTACTGTGGACTTTGTGTGGCAAACAAACGTGTAATAGGACTTTGAGTGAATGCCTATATATTTAGCAACTGTTAGGAGTAGAGCGAAAGCACCTAGATGTTCAGCAATATGCATACTCACAAGTGAAACATCACGCAGCTAGTCCTGCTGAAGATGTGATTAAAATAAGGGCTTTTCTCATTTTTCACTGCTGCAAAAAATAGTTATTAGAACTTATGAGTCAAACTGAAGCTAAAGTACTTGGCTCAATGCTAAGAAGAAAGAAACTGTTCTGTGGCAGGAACAGTCATTACAGTCACTTCAGGGTATTATATAGCCTTTACCTGGTGAAGAAGCTTGTTTTCATGATCTAACTACTTCTTGCTCCATGGTTGAATGCATTAAAATAGTGACATTGATTTGACATTCCTTTAAGGAAGTATCCACTGTTGGGAAAAGCAACCCCGAGAAAAGCCCAATTTCATCTGTTAAACTAGAGGTAAATGGAAACAAGGGTGTGTGTGGTGGGGTGGAAGTGCTGCCCCATTCTGGACATCACCAGCAACAAATCCTGTCAGCGGCAGCTGATGTGGGGAGATTTGCAGAGCAATTTGCCAGTGTGCCTTTTTTAATTGCAACGATCAGCATTGTTTTTCCTCCTGCTTAACGTGTTTAGCAATAAAAAGAGCATTGCATAACATTTGTATTTGTTAACTACTAACATTTGTCAAAGGTTGGCTAATTTTGGTGTGTTATTGGCAGACCTTTGGGGAGCAGCACACAGTTCACAGCAGATGCATCATGTCAGCAACAAAACTCATGTCAGGTGGATTTCAGAATTAAAATGTTTTTTTGTATTAGAAGATCTGGATTTTACTCCAGAACAGTTGCCAAAAAGGAGCTCTTTAAATTCAGTGTTTCAGCTAAATATTAAAAATAGTAGCCCTGCCTTTTGTTGCCATCAGTAATACATTAAAGGACTTTTCCTTAGTGAAATCGGGCTTTTCTCTGGATCCTTTTCCTGGGAGATGATATTTTTCCTGATTGAATGCCAATTCAATATCAAAGCAATGAATTAGAGCACTTAACTGAGCACAGGACAGCAAAAATTGAAGTCAAGCAGTCTATAAAGTGTGAAATCTGTTAAATCATGTAATTCACAGCCCAGTTTTCTCTCCTCCTGCTGCCACTTCCCAGCCAGAAGCCCCTAAATAACCAGCCAACACTTGCAAGGTCTCATGGAGTAACATGGTGACAAGGCACCGCTTGTTGGGAGGTGGCAGGGGAAGGGCAACTTTGCTGTTTCCTTGGCTGGCATTGTGCAGCTCTCAAAGGACATGTATGAACTTTTTGGGAACACAGTGATGTGATCAGGTGAAATGTGTGGCCCAGAGAAAGGCAGAAGCACTGTGACAGCATTGATGGAGATAAGGATGCAGTAAGGCATGGTGTGCAGGGAGGAGTAACGTTGCTGTCGCAGGCCAGGTGAGAGAGGTGGACAGAAGGACTTCCAGGCATGAAAACTCACAGGGACTCACACTGATAGGGACAAACCTAATTAGCTCTGACTCAATTGTCAGATTAGTGCTTGTTTAAAGTCTCCCCTCCAGGGCTGCTCTCTGCATGATACTGTACATGAGACTGCAAGCTTGTTTTCAGTAGAAATTTTGCTTTATTTGAAAGCATGAAAAAGGATGATACTGAGAACAAGACTTAAATGTCAGACCTTAACCCACTGTTGAAGTGAGCCATTACAGAGTCCACAGATATACCGAACAATAATACCTAGTTTACACTCCCTGCTGTGTTTTCACTTTGCACAGAAGCTAGAAACGGTATTCTTTCCTTAAAAGAAGACTTTAAAACAAAAAAAAATGAACTTGAATTATAACTTTAGCTTCAACTTTTTAGACACTGCTTTCAAGAAAAGTCTGGGCACCCTATGCTTGCACTCCCTTCTGGGTCTGTTAAGATCTTTTGTCTCAAGCCTCTCCTTCTGCAAGCATCAAAAGCTGTGGTCTAGTGTGGTTTTGATCTCTTAAGAGAAGGAACTTTTACTCACAAAACAGACAGACGACTTGTTCCTGTAGTGTGTCTGACCATATAAAGTGTTCAAGTGGAAAAAATGGTTAGTTCATGACTCCTTTGTGATTCATGGTTTCCTCCGAGTCATTACTCTGGTCCAGTGTCATTTTCTTACATATATAGCTCTAAAGCTATAGAGGGGATAGTTTAGACACTTCCAGGGTTGTGAGGTAAACTATTTTGCATAAAATAGGTAGGAAAAAATAGAGTTGCAGGGGAAAGTTAAATAGGGCACACTGAGCAAGAAGCTTCTTAGTTCTCTAGGAATTTCTACCATTTGTGTTTCTGGCCAGCCTGCGTACAGAGGATGGTAACATAAGTGAGATTTTCTGTCTTGGCAGGACAGTGACTGGTGGCTGCCTCCATAAATCTTGTGGGTATCTGCAGCCTAGACATGTTTTAGAGCCTGCATGCTTGGGAAGACAGCATTCAGTAATCCCGAGATTAATTTCTGATTAAAGGGAGTATTACTAAGAATCAGGCTTACTAAAAATACAATTTATCTGTAAAGTCTGGAAGCAAGGCACTAACTTGCCGGCCTTTCTCTAATAAGCTCAGTATTGAAACAGTTGAAGTGATCTTTTTAGTTGATTGTCTTAACCCAGGGGTAGCAGAGTCCCTTTCCAGGAATGCAGGGTGGAGAGGAAATCCACTGCTTTCTCTCGTTTTGGCTGTTTTTCACACCACCTCTAGCTCTTATCAGAAGCTGATGTGTTTAGCAACTCCCTGTCCTGATTAAATGAGTTGGAGGCAGGAGCGGTTTTTGAAAGAGCGACTCAGAGCCCGGAGCATCAGCAGGACCCGGAGCCCAGCCAGGCGTGGCAGAGCTCCTGGGGAGGCTTCACTTGAGCACCCTCGGGCTGCTGGAGTTGCTCTCCTGCACAAGGACCCGCAGACTCTCCTTGGCAGGAGCAGAGGCACTGGTGGCAGCGACTGGCCCATCCTAGTGATACTCCTTGTATCAGAGAAGTTCAAGGTTGGTAAGTTTATCTGCAGCTAGTACAAAGTACAGCTCAGCTTGTAAAGCGTAAAGGATCCTATGGGTAGTTTGTGTTGCAATGTGCTTGGCACTATCAGTTAGAAACCTTAGTTAAAATTTAAGACGCTGATAACATGGAAGTGATTTTAGCTGTTAAAAGTCACTTTTTTGAGTTACTACCTAGATCTGGTCACTATCAATGTTATTTACCAAACTTGAACATTTTATATGCTTTAATCAAGCTTTCCTAAATATTTAGAGAAGTGTTTGATCTTTGGAAATGATTTTATTCCTGATAGTGCCTTAGTTCTTATAGTGTTACATTTCTCTGAAGGATCAGAAGCCTCTAACAAAGTCATTTTAAGTCCCTTTTAATAGATGGGGAAGGGGAGGGATAGGGGTTCAATGGTTATCAGTGGTCTGTAACTTGAATTGGTGCTAAAGCTCATTTCTGTTATTGCTGCGGTTTCTGCACTGTCTGCAAGATAGATAGATGTTCAGTCTGTTTTGTCTACATCTAAAATGTTTGGTTACATTCCTCAGGCATAAGTCTGGTTATTTTGCTAGTATTCACTTTTTAACATAGCTAATCATACTGGCTCACATTCTGTATAACTGATGCAGTAATAACAAATTAATTTACTATATCTGGAGAATTCTGTGAAATAATTTAGCTATTGCTTTGAAAGTGTTCAGCCTCATATTTCAAAATCTAATTAAACTACTGCATGGGTTAAAAGTTGACACTTCTTCCAGATTCCACACAGTAAAAACTTTCCCAAAGCTGCATGTATGTAGGCAAATTCAGGGGCCACTCTTTTTAGCTCATCTCATGCTCTAGCCTTAAGGTTAGCAAAATGACAGTTGCAGGGCTTGTTTCAGTATTGCCTGCAGAAGTGCAACCAGATTCACATTGAAATGGAGATTTCATTGTAACTAGGTCCAGGGACACACAAGAGTTTTACAGGTATGTTGGTCTGAGCTTCAGTGCTGAGACTAAGAGCTCAAGACTTAAGTTCCTTCTCCAGCAGGGTCAAGTTACTTTTTTTCAGTGGCTAGGTAGTTTACATCATCTGTTCTCTTTAAATATAAAGAGGATTTCAAACCTGTTGTGTGAGGTAGTTTAAATTGGATTGTGCTGTGAACGCGAGTCATTACAGACCATTCTGCATACGAAGCTGTGCTCTTTGGGTGGATACTGAAACTGATAGGGCTTGACAAATTCAAATAGCTGCAGGACTTCCCCTTTTGTTCCTTTCCAGGAAAGGATCATTTCACCTGCTCACCCAGTAATGCTGTTAAAACTGTTAATTTATAGCCTGCATCTAGTCATTTGGGATGAAGGCTGGAGCAGCTGTAGCAGGTTTTCAGCTTGTAGAAGCAGGTGGGGAATGTGTTAATCTTTGCCATCAGCACCAGCTACTCCTTTTGGGCAATCAGGGGTGGGGGGTTGCTGTCTTGTGGAGATTTCCATTGTGGTTGATTGTGACTCAGCCTCTATTTCCCCACCTCTGACTCAAGAATTTCACAATGTTAAGAGTTTGCCAGTGGCCTGATGGAGACTGGCAGTTCCCTTGAGCTGGCAGGTCCCCAAGTTCCTCACCATGTTGTGCCATTCTTAGAGACAGGCAGAGTCAACGCATCCTCAGTGCCACAGCAGATCTGTCCCAGCTCTCACATGGTTGGTTGTCAGGCAGTGGGCAGCTGGATGCAGCTTGGGTAGGACAGAGCAGGTGAGGGGCACTAACATTATACAGCAGTCATTTAAGATATGCATGCAGGGCTAATTTTAAACACTGGTTTCCTGAAGCTTCTAAGAAGTGGAAGTGGTTAAACTCGAGACCAGGTTTCTAAGCGTAACTGGTACATGAACCTTCTCATTTATAGGTTTGTGCTAGAAACAGCTAATCACTGCCACAATGACATCTTCAAGCTCTGCCCAGCATCCAGCAGCTGAGAATGCCTGCAGAGTCACACTCGGACAAGTTAACCAGGTAATTATCTCTCCCACTTACCTTTTCTGCTTTCTCCTCACTAAAGCAGTGATTTCTTCCATCAAATCAAAGCTCTCCAAGTACAGGTAAGAAAGAAGAATTTAGCCTAATGGAGTAGGGCTTTTATCCTGAGGAGTTGTGTTAGCTTTCACTAACAGATCAATTATTTATGAACATTTTAAAGGGGGAGGAGGGGGAAAAAAACCACAGTTAAACACTGCCATACAAGAAATTGTACAATACATATTTTTGTGCTGGGCATGTGCTTGAAGTATTCCACATACAGTGTTCTTCCTAGTGCTGGACTCTTTGTGACAGTTGTATCGGAGCTTTGTTAACCTTGTATGCTGAACTTTGTCTAGTCAGTAATGCATCACCATGCCCTTTTTTGGAGTCAGCTTAGGTAAGTATTGAACATGTAGTACTCCCATTATCGACTATTTCTAGAGTGTCCCTGGAACAAAAGGTAGTTGTAAGCTGTGAGCCAAAGCCAACATGGCAGGCGTGTGATTTGAGTATGGCTCAATACTATCCAGTGAGAGATTGACATCCAGTCAGAGAAGAGACATTTGCAAACAGGAACAGTAGAAATCTGATCTAAAAATCGGAAACGTTTCTCCAAGACAATTTCCAGAGCAAATTCATTGTGAAAAGCATCTCCACAATATGAGGGGATGTGGCAGAAGTGGAAATAAGCTGATGGGAAGATGAGAGCACCTCCCACTTGAGGCTTAATTTAGAAGCTTTGAAATGTAGCCAAGTCCTGTGCAGAATTGATGTATATGCTTATTTATTCAATTGACTTTGCATGAAAAAAATAAGTGAATAGGCTCTGATATTAGCAGCAGAATATTGATTGTCAACACTCAGTGTCCTAGGCAGCATGGAATAAACACTTCCATTTTGGCTGAACTGTAGTAGCTAAGGGCCCATTTTAAAATGATCAAGCTAACTAGGTTGCTTCTTTAATCAGAAAGAGATGTATAAGAAGTTACTTCAAATCCATTTGAGAGTGGTCATTAGAGAAATGAATGCATGCAAACACATAATGTCATCTTATTAAAAATCATGTGCTGATACAAGCACTGATTTGAGTAGTGCTGAGCTTCTTCCTAGTGAAAAAGCTGTTCTTGGGAAAGAAACTTGGGGCTGGACACAACCTGTTCTGTTTGAGCTTGAAAATGCATTTAACAAACATCATAATGAGCAAACAGGCAGACCAGACAGATTCACAGAGGAGATGAATTTTTTTACAATATTAGAAAATAGTGAAACAAATACCTTGCCAAGATGCTGTCTGGTAGCTGAGTTGACAAATTACATTCATGACAAGCAACCAAAACCTGCTCTCCTTACCCTGTGCAGGAAAATGGTGCTGCAGCTCAGACAGTCTCTTGAGGAAACGTTGCAGGGCTGCAAGCAGGCTCTACTTCTTAGGAAAGAAAGGGGATATTGCAATTGCATTTATATAGGCAGAAAGCAGGGGTGGGTATGAGACACAGGTGAACCCACCTAACATTGATAGGTGGAGGCCTTTACTAGCTAGCACGGATTACATGCCTTGAGAGGATAAGCCTTGTCAAAGTGTAGAGGAAACAGCATGAATATTGTGTGCTGAGCTGTACTAGCATCTGATAGATGAGAATAGAAGAAGAGACTCGGTGTGGGAAACACGTGCATTAGTATACAATATTGTACACAATTGTGTAGCATTCAGAGAACAGTGAAGGCTTTCTGGCATTTTTAGGGAAAACAGGGTGTCAGATCATGTGGTGGCACTCCCCTAGGAATTGTTAAAATTCTTGTGGAATAGATGAAGTGGCAAAGTGGGGGAGAAGTAGCTATTTAAAACTTGCTGCTGTTTTATATAGCATCATCTGTCTCATCTGGTACTCAAAGCTGCTTGGGTGTGTGGGTGAAACCTAAAGGGGTTGTGGAGCAGTTGCATCGTTCCCAGGGTGCTTTATATTTTATATAATAAAGATTTTGGTTGATGACTAAGATCCACAGAAAATACAGGTTCTGATCCTTGGTGTTAATTAACCACACCTTGTGTTTAATGCAGTCTTTTTATTGTGTGCCTGTTCACGGATCCTAATAAATATATACTTCCTAAGGTCTCTACAGGGCAGGCGGGATTTGTTCACTGCACTAATTGAGAAAATTCAGGCATGCTGCTCTTGAAGTGGCAACCTGAATGCACCATCATTACTCCTAAATATATGACTCAGTACATTTGGTTAGTCACTGCCTAGGACTCCATACCAAGGGTCTGAGTTTCCAATTTTCCCTCACAGGATGAATGACATCAAAGTTAATGGGACAATGTGAGTGATTAAAGCTTTTAGAGCTGGCTGCCCACATTCCTTGGCTTTTTTTGTCTTGCACTTGAGTCAGAATGATTGTGCTGATTTCCAGTCCTTCTAACTTCTTTTTAGGCATTTGTCCATGCAGATTACTTGTAAAAAAGAATACCAGCCTTCAGCAGGTTAGCCTGAGGCAAGCCATGTATCCCCACGACCTCCAACTCATACCATGGTTGTCAGCTCTGTGCTTGGTGTGAGTCTTAACACGAGGTGACTTGGGCAACTTGATACACAGGCGTACATGCCAGGGTGACATGCTTTCTCTCAGCAGGCGACTGCTTCTTGCCATTCAAACAAAACTCTGTGCTTTGTGTTTCAGGTGCGACCCAAACTGCCGCTTCTGAAGATTCTGCAGGCTGCAGGCGCCCAAGGTGAAACCTTCACACTGAAGGAGGTGGGCTCACTTTCTAGGCACTGAAACTATGCCTGTCCCTGGTTGTTTGGGAGATGGCTCTTTGTGGGGAAGGGGTGGGACTGGCTATGAATTTTTCCGTACTTCAAAACCCTGTCTGCCAAACAGGGATACCTGACCCTCAGGGCTGTTGTGATTTGATTGATCATAAATTGTCTTGAGAGCCCCCGGAAGAATTGGAATAGGAGTGTGAAATATTAAAGAAAATTATTTATCCTGGAAAATCAGGAACGTCTGTAGAGAAAGGAGAGATGCAATAGCCACATTCCTGAGAGAGTGTAGGAGATTCTGTTCAATTGTCTTGCTCTCTGCTCAGTGCATGAAAGCCTTAAAAATTGGATTCCAGTTGATATTTTTCTTTTAACTTTCCTTTGAAATGGCTTGTCAGCTAAACCTAAGAGACCCTGTGAATTCATTTATTTTAAGATTAAAATGCAATATGTGTACAAGATTAAAAAAATGACACTGACTGTGATTTACAAGAGTATCCTGTCTGCAAAGAATTAAATGCAGTGGTTTTTCATTATGAATGTGTCAAATATTCCTGCAGAGCCCTGTGACTTATTTTAAACACTTATGCATTTAAATAACTTATTTAGCTTCTAAAAATTTTTGCAAAAACAAATTGAATGGTTTAAATGGGGATAGTTGAGTATTAAATGCAGGTTACTTGTATAGATCAACATTTTAACTCAGCTAAGTCAGTTTTTTCTGCAGCAAATGGAGTACTGTTAGCAACTTTTTGGTGACCCTATCATTCAAGAGGGTCACTCTCATGGGTAATGGGAGGTGAAACCAGCGTATACTGTGCGTAATGTACTTTGCTTTCTCCTCTTGCACTCTGGATTCCTCGCTGTAGCTGGCAGTGTCCCCTAGCTCTCGGAGGATGTTTCCTCCCCGTCCTTCTTTGTGATACTAATGCACTTATTTGTGCATCTTGCAAACTGTGTCCTGAGGGACAGCACTGTAAATGTGGTTATTCTTTAGTAGTAGTTTATTCTATCAGTTGGGGATACCTTCTGCCTCCTCCACACCTATTTCCTTCTCTTCTATACTCTGAGTTGAATAGCAGCACTCTCCATCTGCAGCTCTCACTGAGGGACACTGCCCAGATAAAGGTGTTATCACCCATGTTGTGTTTTATTTTAACATGGGATAGCAGAGTGACTGCTCTTTGTCCATCTTCGACTCAGTTTTCTTTGTTGTCAAGGGTTAATAGTTAAAAACCTTACAGCAATATGGTAAAGCATAACTCTCCATTGGTTGGGAGGCATGGACGAATTGCAGATATGCATAAAAAGCAGGTACTATTTGACTCACACTATATAGGGTATCAGGAGGCAGGTATCATAAACTAAAGCAAATTTCCAGGGCCTTTGGTGGTTTGGTTTCAGTTGCTGATATGGCTAATGGTATGTCATGTATCCACAGGTTATGCATTACCTGGGACAGTATATAATGGTGAGGCAGCTATATGACAAAAGACAGCAGCACATGGTCTATTGTGGAGGAGATCAGCTGGGAGAACTGCTGGGACTGGAAAGCTTCTCTGTAAAAGATCCAAGGTAGGAAAAAGTCTCCTTTAACATCTGTTGTATTATAGAAGTTGCTGAGACAGGAGACTTGGTGTCACTGTTTCTGTTCACTGTTGCATACACCTCTGAATAGCAAGTGCCCTGCTCAGTGGCTTGTTGGTAATGCATCTGCTGTGTTTGAGTTGAACTCCTTTGTTCTGAAGAGCCAGTTCTGAATGGTCCAGGCAGTGAGCTGCTTGAGGTAACATCTTTTCCCCTTTTTATTTCTGCATCTTCTCAGGCCCTTGGTCTCACACTTAACCAAAAATCTGCATCCTTCAGTTAAGTTCTGAGCTAGACTTCTCTGTAGCAAGCATTTAGGAGTGGCAAAAAAACCCCACTGCAGTTTCCAGTGTCTGGCTAATAAAAGAGAATTTCTGTCCCTGGTTTAAAAGGGTAATGCTGTTTGGTTTTGTGAGTATACTCAGCTGTCATCTTCTTTCCCACAGCCCAGTCTATGACATGTTGAAACGGAACCTGACTTCTGCTGCAATGGCAGGTAGGTTTGTTACAGTATGGGCAAGTATATTCAATATAGTGTTGATGTAACTTGGGTAAGTAATGATATTCAGAAAAGAGAAATGTTTCTGAAGTTGGAACAAACGGCTAATGAAGGCTTTGACAAGACAATCTCTTTGAGTATGTGTCTTTTCTGTGTGTCCACCATCAGTAGCTGTGATATGAAATCAGTTGAGTAACGTGGCTGCCTATAACCAATGGCCAAACCTCGGAGCAGCAGACACACTCTGTCTGGAATCACGCTGACAGAGCTAAATACTATAGATGTACAAATCAACGTGGCTGAAGTATCCCATCCAAATTGTTATTGATTTCTCAGTCTTTTCTCGATTTCATAGCATGCTGTGATTTCTCGCTCTCACCTCATTTTATACTTTCATAGTCTTGAGACTGAATGTAAGAGTGCTGGAAACCCAGCCTAGTTCTGCAAGCCAAAGAGGTCTGGACTTTAATTGAACACTTGAACCTTTAAAGGTCACTGTTACTTTCCCAGCTCATAAGAGAAATCAAATCCATCTACATCAAAAGTCCTTCAGACATAAATTAAAATTTATTCTTAAATTAATCTCAGCTGATGGCTTCCTTGCAGCCAGTTCCCATTGTATGGCTGCTAATCTCCATTTGAAAAAAAACTTCTGATGAAACTACAAGTGTGTAAATGATGAGGGAGCTGCACCCGGAGAGTTGTGGAGTCTTGTGCTGCACTTCCTGGGGTCTCTAAGCAGATACATAAAAGCTTGTGCAAATTTAGAAACTGAGAAAACATGGCCCTAAACTGCTTAATACTCTGCTTTGAGCCATGTACTGGTGCCTCTGAGGTCCCCCTCCTTTCTCTATTTATGTAGAAGAAACTTCCTAAGTGGACTGTTGTCTGAACACGTTACCCACAGAATAACTGTGTGAGTGCTGTTTCCCTTGCTGGAGATGCCCTGGCCTCTTCTCTATAGGCAGTGTATGTGGAGAGCAAAGGATCCCAGCAAAACACTCTCTGCTCTGCTGCCCTGTCCCCTTCTACTTGGTGTGCACGTGTGGCTGGGTGTGTGTGTGTATGGTCCGGTCATGGTGTAACTATTTTTAAACCTGCCAAAGGAAATACTGTTCCTTTAGGGAGATGATCACTGAGTTATACCACCGTGTCTGCTTGTGTATGTGTGTGACTATAAAACGAAACAAGCTTGGCAGACCAGACCTTTGACAAATACATAGGAAGGATGGCTCTAGGTATTGTTCATAGCAACAGAGGAATAACTAGAAGTGCCATAGGTCTTAAAGAGGTCTTCATGTTTCATGTTTTGTAATAGCTGCTTGTATTCATTAGCCAAATCAATGCTTATCAGCACATCATTTTGCAGATTATCTCAGCCACTTCTTTTAAGTACACTTGTAGAAAGAAAAGTGACTGCAGTATATCTTGATAATAAAGACTAAGCTCTTACATAATGCTCTTTATCAGATGGTGTCCTTGCTTGGCTAGCTTTCACGCTAAGTGTGACCCTTACGAGGCGTGTTTAGGAATACCTCACTTTAAGGGCATTTTGTATAGTATATGTTGGCTTCAAAAAAGGAAGCCTTCCAATAAGTGGAGTACCTTTCACACAGTGTTTAAGGCTAGTTTGCATTATTTATAAAGTGTTAGAAGGGTAAGTCTTCACCTCTTCTAATGCCCCTGCAGAGGCAAAGCAATTATGGATGAGCCAATTGGCTTCTGTTTTCCTTCAAGTATTAAATAGTCACTGACTGCAGAAGCTGTAGGGTGGTGGCAGGGAAGAAAGGAAAGCTGAACTAATGCATGGAAGGCAAAGAATATGAGATAGAGCCATGCCATTTTGTGGTCCTGTTTTGGTCCATTTTATGGACCACTTTGTGGTCCACTTCTCTGTCTATAGTAGCAATTTTCAGTGTCTTAATATCAGTGCCATGATTCATGGTGTGAATTGGACTATTCATGTCTGCCTGGCATTCAGCAGGGAAGTTTTTTGCTAAATTTGAAAGCAGAGCAAGCAGGAGCCATCCTTGCATCTTTTTTTCTCTAGCAAGTGATTCTGTTTAAAGGGTAGACTTCCTAAGTGCAGCTCTGCTATTATATAGAAAGATTTCTCTTAATTTGATTGTTCTTGCTACTTAGGTTGGCCTTTTTAATTAACTCTTGGGGCCAGCATAATCATCTGGATTAAACTGTGTTACGGATGTGTACACAGTTACCCAGGAAAGAGCTTGCTGTGCATGGAATTTCCCCTTCTTTAGTCTAGTCATTGTTCTTCATGCCCACACCCTTTAAGAAAGGTGTTTTTCCCGTCTCAGCCTAATGAAAGAGATGGTGTCCTCAGGTATTTATGAAAATCTTACTCTTCTCTGTTCACCTTCAGCATGGATCTGATCCAGCCTTCAAGTGAGAGTCCTCATGCTCTGCTATTGCTCTGGGTTTCTGCCTCCATGATGACCTCTTGTGTAAAGGACCTAGAGCTTGCGATGACAGGACAGCCTGTAGGAAAAAGAGTAGTTTTTCACATTGGGAAGAAGGTTTTTACATGCTGTGAGGTTTCATCAAGCTTCATCTCCAAGGAGGCACAGACTCTGTATTCCATAAGCAGACACTTCGATGTGTACCTAGCAAAGCCTAGGGAATACTGGAGTAAAGCCTCTGTAGGAAACAGCCAGCTCTCTTAAGGAACAAAGGGCTCTTTTTCTCTTAAAGGGTTACTTAGAGGTCTGCCAAGCCTGGCTCGTTGGTTGCTTGCTGAAGACCCTCTGTGTTGTGAGAATGGTTATTACCAGGGAAGGTTTTTTCTTTTGTTTTACCTGCCATCTAGATGCTGCACAGAATCTCGCAAAGGAACAGAGCGTCGATAAGCCAAGCCAAGACCAGCTGAAGGTAAACCCACTGCCTGGTGGTTTCTTTTGTTGTACAGAGTGCCCCTTCTCTGTACCTGTGCATGGTGGACTGCCAGAACTTTGTGCTGCTTGGCTGCCAGGTCCTCACCTTCCTGAAAAGTTCTTGGAGTCCACAGAGCAGGGACAGAGTGACCCTTCTCTGTTCTCTTCATAACAGAGTACCAGTCTCTGAGCGCGTTTCTCTGGGGTGTAGCACTTCTAGTCCTCAGTTCCTCCAGCGTGCTCTGTATTTTCATGCCTTTCCCCCCTCTCTCCCATCCCCTCTCTGAGTAGGAATTGCCAAATAATTAAGCTTTCTAAAATGTGTGAACAAGTTTTGTGTTTAGTAGGATTGTTTTCAGAAGCTTTCAGGCAGAATCTGAAACCTAGGAAAAATCTTTGCACATTCAGACTTGTTTCCAGGTATATTTGGGGGTTAAGGTAGTCTGATCTGGGAGGTGTCTGTTCACATTGGGGCCAGAGAGTCACAAAGATCACAGTATTACTGCATTAAAGATGGCAACTTTTGGACTTTTGCCAATTTTAAGATTTTTCCTGGGTTACAAGTGTATCGTTTGTGCTCATTACAGATTCATTAGCCTTCTTAAAGGGTTAATAGTGTGTAGTTTTTGTTCAGAAACTTTTATTTCTCTTCATAGCTTTTTGGTCTTGTACTGCAGCTGGTGACTTGGAATGGAAGTGCTACATCCCCTTGTCCCTATAAGCTCTGATGGACTAACATCTGTTTTTTCCTTCATGCAGTTTAGCCGGCAAGAAGGTTCTGACACTGGCATCATGGAGGGTGAAAACAATGCTTCTGCTTTGTCTACCTCGGAGCAAAAATGTGAGAATTATGAAGGTGAGTGCCAGCTTTTCTGCAGTAACTCAATGTGTACAAGCTCTTCTGCTCCTTCTCTAGTGTGACACGTTGAGCTCTGCATCAGCAAAATGCTGGAGGAGGGTGTTGGGAGACTAATAAAAACGTGTTGTGGAATATAATCTTTAAAAATCATCGTTTTATGCTAAAGATTGAGAGAACTGCAAATGTTCGCCAAAGGTATTTTATGATAGACGTGTTTTCTAGCTTGGATATTTGGTCTCATAAATAAACAAACACTTTGAATAAAATGGCAGGTTAAGCCCCAAAAGCACATCTATCACTAAACAATACTATGAAAAATCTTACAGACCTTGCTGAAGGGTATTTTAAATGCTGAAATTACACTTTGTATCTATTTATCTTCCCAAGGGACTCTCTCCTCTGATTACATAGAACACAGCCTGAGCCGTCTGCAGTCATTACCTGCAAACCAATCAGGGAACTGAATAACAACGGAATTTTTTTTCTATCCAGCTTAAGTGTAATACAGCTCCTTCATATTTAGACATTTCCTTTGTTTTAATGTCTGGGGATTTCTTGCTGGTTCACTCATATGGATTTCTGATGTTATGGAAGCAATTTTCCTGTTTTTCTACTTTCTATTCTCACGTCGTTCTCATATCAAGGAACCTAATTTGTAAAACCAAATCTTCTCCGCAAGTGTGGGTATTTCCAGATCAAATGAGAGTGGTAGATATTTTCCTGGCTGCATGTACAAAAGAGGTAGAAACAGTCCTTGCGTGTGCCTTTGAAACTTTTGGCACTGAAGAGAGATAGATTCAAGGTTATCTTGAAATTCAGACTGCTGAATTTAGGATCATAGACTAAACTGCACGGGCTAAGAAGAAGGCTGAAGCATGGGGTTATGGAGAATGGATTCTTACCTGCCTGCTTCCTATTTTGAGCCTGGTTTCAGAATTCAGGAGCTCCCATCACTGGAAATTTGAACTAAATTCAAACCAGTTCTTTCTGCATCTTAAGTCACTTAAGAAATCTACTCAGTGTTGACTTGGTTAGAGCTCTAAATAAGTGTTCGTGTTTCTGTATAGAGTCTTAAAAGTAAGGTAAAGCTAAAGAGAACCTGTACTGTTATAGAGACACTGGGAACACTGGGATGTTCCTCTGTCCTCTGATGGCTGTGCAGTGACTATTTTGTCAGGTTCACTTGGGTAGATATATGAGTACAGATGTGTGGCAGATCTAACATCCCAGTATGCTCATACAAACCCCAAAGCTCTTAGCAGTAACTGGCTGTAAGAAGGAGCAAGAAAGATTTCTAAAATTGGATGGGGCCAAATTTTTCTCTGCTAGTCTCTTAAATAATGTAGGTGTGGCATGACTTAGATTCTACTTGGCTCTTACAGACAAAGACTTAATAGAAAACCTCTCTAAAAGCAAGAAGCCTAAACTGGACCTAGTGTTTGAGGAATGGGATGTAGCTGGTCTTCCATGGTGGTTTTTAGGCAACCTCAGAAGCAATTACAAGTCCAGAAGTAATGGATCAACAGATATTCAGACTAACCAGGTGTGTAGACGTTTTAAATAGGTGCACTGTATTCTCTTCCTCTCCTCTTTTGGGTTCCAAGTAAATAAAATATTCTTGTTCTTTCCCCTTCCCACTCCAGGATTTTCAGCCTCTCCCTTGTGTGTTCCTGTCCCAGCCTTTCACATCAGGTGGTTGGTTACCTTTAGTGTTCTTAAATAAACTAGGCACTCTCTGAAGGCTGTGTTCAGCCATTGGAGGTCCTTCTGCACTCCAGAGCATTGGTTGCATTTCAGGAGTTGCCCCTCTTCTGGGTTGAAAGTTGTTACACGGTGCAGATGGCTGTAGCGTGGTGGCCAGCTGCTGTATGGCCAGCTAGCAAGGGGAGTGAGCATAGTGCTGCTTGCAAAAAGGGGTCTCTGTGAGAGTAGTGAGCTACCCCTTTCTCTCCCAGGGGTGACTGGAGAAGCTGCCCAGGGCTGAGCAGGCTGCTAGTGAGGAAGAGGGGAAAGGCATTTGCTGTGGTGATGGCTGCGGTGCTGGTACTCCTGCTGCTGGTAACCTGAGCTCTAAGTGGTCTCTCCTGTTTCTTTTCCAACAGGACATAGACACTGCCGTTGTTTCAGATACTACTGATGACTTGTGGTTCCTCAACGAATGCCCGTCGGATCAGAGCAGTGCTGCAGTCAAGGTGGAAACGGTTGACTGCGAGGAAGTGAAAGAAGGTGGCAAAAAGGTACCTCTTCAAACAGCCACAGTGCGTGTGTTCCACAGGTTGGCCTTGTTTAATTGATCTCACGGTGCTGTGCTGATTTTGGAGGAGCTAGATCTATAACCATCCAGAGTTTAAACTGTGTTTAGAAAAGGCTGTCATGATTCCACATATGGGGTGATGGCTTTCCTGTGTGGTCAGTCTACTTGGGTTTTGGTTTAAATACATGTATTTTCAATAATCTAAAATTAATTGAAACTCTAGCAGCAACTTTACTATACCTGCAAGACTAATAAATGAAAAGACTTGAAGAGGAAAATCTCAGTTTATGTTGTGTTAGCATTCAGTGTAAGATAGGCTGGCCTGAGTCTGCTAGCTGAGGTGCTAGTGAGATTGGTCACAGGTAACTAATCAAATGAGTGTTAAAAGGATTGAGTTCATGACTTCTTCCATGGAAATTAGTAGGATCACTCAGGTGTGTGTATGTTTGTATTTGTATGATTCTTATGTGCATCAGAGAGAGGTATGAATTGACCACCAGCAAATACGACTGTAAACTAGCCCAGCAACAGTTATCAACATTCTGGAATAGATAACTGTACATAAAATGGCTTTTCATTCACTTATAGAAATGACATAATTATCATGGCAATTATATAGTCAGTTTAGTTTTGGTGTACAGTGCCAGGCACATCATAAGTAGAGTTTATTGCGCCCTCTAACAACATTTCCACTCTTTCCAGGTGACCGAAGATGCATGTTTGCATGACTTTGAGGATTCTCAATGCTTAAGTGATGACACAGATACAGAAGCTGCTTCTGAGGTAGGCATCCTTTAGGTCAGCGTTCCTTGCTTGGAGTGTGCTCCATCCTAGCTGTAGTTGGAAAAACTCGTCCTACAGCTGCTACTGGTTGTGGTAGGAGAAGCCGATTCTTGTATGGGTTTCAAAGGCCAAAAAAAGCAAAAAATCAAGCCAAAAAGGCTTTTTTGTAACCTGTGTGAAGAAATGTAGAGAAATTGGCTTGACCTGGTCTGGTTTGTTTTGGATAGGGCTCTGTTAAATTCTAAACTGGATAGGCATTGAGCACTGGCAACCCCTGAATGCTCTGACCTACCCAGTTCAAAGACACCAAGTGTCTCTCCCACCACAGAGCAGTTCTGGAACTTATGTAGTTTCAGCCACTTTTTGTGGCAATGTGAGGGAATTTATATGTGCTCTAGCTAAGAGGGGGTTTTTTTGACTAGGAGATTAGGCTGCTTGTTTCCACATTATTCGTCCCTTTTGTACCAGGGTAATGTAGTGTCAGCATGGGCAGCTGCTGGCTTTTTACTAATGATGTAACTTGTCCCTTCACACACCCGGGAAGTGAATGAAGATTAGGCCCTCAGTTTCCAGCATGGTCAGTCTTAATGCTATATGAAGTTAGTATTAACAATATCCATGCATGTTTTAATTAGGTTAATTCTGATGTCCTCTGAAAGGAAATCTGGAGTATAGTGCTTGGCAGAGATTGAGAAATCTAAAGCAGGCACTTTGTTATCACCAAAGTGAAGTGCGCATACTCAAAAAAAGCTTGTTAGTGGAAATTTCTGTGTCAAGATCAGGGTTCCACTGAGTCTTTGGTGTCCAGGCCAGCTCTGAAGCTGTCACTTGTTTTGTGGTAGTCTCTGGGATGAGAAGAGTATCCACTTCTCAACTTGCTCCATTTTTCTGAGATACTTGTATGGCCTTCGTCAGGAGGAGAGCCTGCGTACCTGCTGCTGTAATGTCTTTGCCCTTGCAGTGACTCTCTAAGGACAGACCACAGCTCTTCACCTGTTTAAATAAAAAAAAAAAACAAGATGGAAAGAGAGAATAAGCAGTAATTACTGGGTTGTCACCCCTCCCCACTACCCCATTCCTCTTCCAAATTCCCTCATGATAGATACTGAGGGACATCAAATTTGTGTTCTTTCATCTGTGCTTTTTTTCCTCCCAGTCCTGCAGGCTGCCTTTTGAGGTTTTGTTGTAAGTCAGCAAAAGTGTATCATGATCCTCTTTGCAGCTGATGGCACCAAAATTTTTTAGCATCATTTTCTAGGCTGTGCATGCTTGACAAATTAGGATGTCCCTGTCATTGGACAGCTGAATTATAGTTCTGAACTTTGGCAGCTCTTGCCCTTGCTATGTGGGGTAATCAAGTAAGCTGCTATTAGTTGTGCAGATTCAACAGATGCTAAGTGATTAGTGAGTCTGGGAAATATATTCCTGACTGATTGCAGGAGCTCTACCCTTGAATTTAGAGTGAGATACTGAAAAATTCAATGAACTGCACAGCTTGAGAACATTGTATTCTTCCAGAGTGCTGAAGGCTGGAAGGAAGGAAGGACAGATTTTAATGCTTAAGAGATCTGCATCTGTAGAATGCACAGGGGTAGTCAAATTCTCTTTAGGCTTTCTGAGGTGCTGATGATCAAACTAGCAATCATGCATTCGCAAACTTATACTTGGTAATAAATGTCCTTTTTTGGTGAAGCTTCTTTGCTGCATTTCCTATGTAGTGGAAACAAGTCGTACGTAAGAATACACTAACTTGCTGCTGTTTTTGTCTGCCTCAATCATTCCTCAGGACTGCTGGCAATGCACCAAATGCAAGAAATTTAACTCTCCAGGCAAACGGTACTGTTACCGCTGCTGGGCCTTACGGAAAGACTGGTACTCAGATTGTCCCAAACTGGCTCATTCTCTTTCTCTGTCCAACATTGATGCTATGCAGAACAAAAATAATGATGAAGGGATAGATGTCCCGGACTGCCGAAGGACTATTTCTGCTCCAGTTGGCCAACCCAAAGACCTGTACATGGTAGAAAACAAATCATGTGTAGATCCCTGCAGCTCTATTGAGTCTTTGGATTTGGCACGAGAGTGTGAAAGCAAGGAGTCTCTGTTGCATTTCACTGAGCGTAAAAAGGAGGAAGAAATACAGTCCTTAGAGAGTATAAAAAAATTACTGAACCCTTGCTTCTTATGCCATCACAGACCACGGGATGGGAATATTGTCCATGGAAGGACTGCTCACCTTGTGGCCTGTTTCAAGTGTGCAAAGATGCTGAAGAAAAAGAGATCACCTTGCCCAGTGTGCAGGAAAGAGATTGAGATGGTGATCAGGATCTTTATGGGGTAGTTGTGCCAGTGTAGGCCTTCTCCACCAAAAGATAGCACACGGGTTTTTTTGCACTCACACAAACCCTAACTTCAGAGCTCGGCCAGTGAATACCAAAGAATTTAGATTCAATCTGACCAAGAATACTGAGGAATCCTCTGCATTAAATGAAGCATCATCCACTTTTCGATGTCCATTTAAATTAAAGCCCCTAGGGAGCAGGGAGTGACTGGCACATTGGTATCAATGCCCCAGCTTTAAAATTGTCTAAATCTTCTAATTTCAGCTCAGTGGTGTCACTAGGATTCTCTGTTCTGACAACTGGTCCTTGAAGAAAATGAGTTTTGGAAAGAGTTATACTTTGGCTGTTGGAGCATTGTTCTCCAGTAAGTCAAACCCTGTGCAATGCCTTTTAAGGGGGAGTCTGCATCTGAGATACATATATGCAGGGATGGGAAAGGAGGTGGGAGGGAAGGGTAGACCAAGGTGTTTGCAATTTAGATAAGCCATTTCTCCAAGGATCAGTTTGCCTGAGGGCAGTGAGAAGTAAATAACCTGGTTTCTGATTTTTTTGTTTGTTTGTTTAACGTAGGTTTGTTAGATAAGGTGAAGGTCCTCTTGCTCCCAGACTTGAAATAAGTCCTCCCAAACGTTTAATCTGTAGCTATCTCAGGTCACATGGCAAAAGAATAGGGAGTTATACTTTGCTTTGTTATTGGAGCTTTTAATTTTTAGTGATTCTTTTTTTCATTTAAATACAGTTCTATGTCCTCTTGCATAGCTCTGTTGAAGCCTGTCCAATGCTAGCTCAGAATCTGGTCTGCCAGCTGTATTAAATTATAACAGCTCTGTGCATGTTTTGGGATGTTCTCATAGCTCTGTGCTTACAGCACCATTGCAGCTTCTACCTGCCTCATCTCATCAGGCCAGTCTAGATAGAAGATGCTCATTTTAGAGTGCAGTGTGGCTTTAACAACAGGATATGGGCCATTGAGGGGAAAAAAAATAATTCCTGTAAAGCACCAGTTGCAGCTGGTTAGTCTATGGGCTGTGCGTGGTGTTAGTTTTTTTAATTTTTCTCCACTGATTTTCTTTCCCTGTCATTTCATGCTTCAGATCTGTTTGCAGCATTTACGTTGTCCTTCAGAGCTATGCATGGTTGCTCTATGGGCTGTTAAAAAACAACTCAGCTAGAACTTGCAGTTTAAAAATGTCTAGCCCTTTTCTGAGCTTATATCCTAGAGTATGCTCAGATCTTCCTCAGCCTTCCTGTTCTCCAGGACTTTGGAGGGCCTGCATCATGCAACAGTAGCTATAGTGCCTTCACCTTTCAGGTATACAGGCATCTGAATTCAGTACAGTGTGTAGAATAAACCCGGTTTTGTCATCTTCTCTATAATTCCCTCTCTAATCTAGGAAGTACACCTGAAGACAAAAAAAGAGAAGATAGCGCTCATACCTTGGTGCTTCTCTAGGCTGTTTCCACCTTGTTTTCCACACTCCTTGTGCTGGTCCAGCTACAGCAGGTCAGGCATGCAGTGGAAGGCCCCAGAACCTGCCCAGTAGAAGGTCCCAGCAAACTGCGATGTCAAAGTTGTTGTTTCTCTGCAAAGATATCAGAGTAGGTGCTATATGCAGTCTCTGCCTACCACTGCCAAAAGACAGGTCCACTTTATATTTTGCATAGTATTGTGATTATTTCTATGTTGGCTATTATTTAGACTATTGTTGGCTGTTATTTACAGTTGTATTTGAAAAATCGGAGGATAACCGTCTGATGTTTTGGTGCACTATCTATAAGTCCATGGGAATCAATCCACATGGAGAAGCTGACTTACTGCTCCCTTAACTGAAGGGCTGTTAAATTGCTGGTGATGCACTTTAATCATGCTAAGATCAGCAGCGTTACCGCCTGGAATCACCAAAGGGAGTTCCTGCCAGTTAGTTTCTTCCCTTTTCAGGTAGTTTCTTTCCTTTTAAGGGTCTCGGGCTCAGCAGGGTGCGTTGTGGCACTTTGTGGCACTTCTGAATACTGTGAATTCCCCCTCATCCCGATTGCTTCTGAGAACTAAATGTTTTGCTAAAAAGCAGTTTTACTGAATTGTTCAGATCTGGCCGCACTGAAAAAATGTAATTTGTGTTGACCAAAAAAAAAAAGTCAGGAGAGTTTAAGTTCCAGTAATGGGGTTGAATATTGCTACCAAAATCCTACTGAGATCTGTATGCAGCTTCCATTATTAAATGAAAATTGTTGTCAGTGTGGCAGTTTGTGATAAAAAGCGAATCTGCAGGATAACTTTGAGTGTAACTATCTTTGTATCTGTGAATTCTTGTGCAGTATAACCATAGTGTTTACACATGCATTTGTCAAGTTCTTAATTCTTTTTAGCAGAAATAGTTAGTGGACATAAGGTATCACAATGTTACAGTTGATTTTCCTTCCCATAGAAGTATAAGCTATTGCAGTGCAAGCACCATGTGTGTAGCTGTAACTGTCCAGTTGTGGCTGAGGCTTGGGGGGGGGGGGGGGAGTTCTAGTGCAGGACAAGGCAAGAAGAATGTTTTACTGCTTTAACTTAAGTCTAAGTCTAAAGAAGTAGCAATTTACCAAGAACTGCTCTTCTGACACTTTGTAGGAAGTGCAGACTTGAGGTATGGGTTGAAGAACTAGCTCAGAGCACTCAGCTACAATACTTAACGTTGCAGTGCAGATGAGATATTGGCCAGGCGGTGTTATTACTTTCCTCTTCTACAGATGTGGCAGTTAATGTGGAGTCCTAATTCAGAAACCCATTTTTTGGAGGAGCTAAGCATTTACCTGAGATGGGTATGAACTCGGGTTCTCTGAATACGTTATTGGTGTCTCATAGTGGATGACAGTTCTTCTCTCTTACAGTGGTTTTAGTATGAAGTGCAATATGAGAGAAGAGGTCCTTGGTAATCTTTAGCAGTCATTGCTGCACATCTGTTAGAGGAAGTGTTGAGTGCAGCTGTCTTTCGATGCCCAGACTAAAAAAGTTTATCTGTTTCACTGCTTTTTTTCTTCAGTGACATTGGTTGCTGTTCCGCAGGAATCTGCTAAAGTCTCAAAGGCACAAGTGTACCTGTAGGTCAGGTTTCATTAGTAGATCCTTCTGCTTTTCCGCCAGAAGTTTTGGCACTAGTTATCCCCAGAACCAGCAGATTTCTTACTTTAGTGGGTATTTAAATACTGTATAGTGCCGTTCAGCACATTATAGTGCTCTGCAGTGTGAAACCATACGTATATGTTAACTCTCTGTATTGGCAGCCAGAGGTACAGACATTGCATTTACTCCTGAAAGTCTTTCCAGTTTAAGTGCCTCTTCTCAGTTACTCTCAGTGACTCTGTTTACTGACACACACAGCACATCAGCCTTTTCTTCAGCTCTCTCTTCAAAAATCTCAGCGTCCCTCCTCTGCTGAGATGTATTATCGAGCCAATTTAGCCTAAACAAAGCCGCTACATGAATTACAAAGATCCTTTGGAGCACCTCCCCAGAGTGGTTATTTCTTCTGAATGGTGGGTGTTGCCAAAGACAGCTATGAACTTTCTGCCTGTGCTGCGTATTTATTACGGTGCGTGACTGTGATGGAAACCATAATGCAGCTTGCCAGGGTCTGCTCCATCCTTCTGTATCCAACATAGATTGTATCTGATACCGAGAAGCTGTCCTTGCAGAGAAAAAAGTGGCTGTTGGACAAATGGAAGTGGAAATGGAGTGGAAACTGAGTGTCTCAAAACCCATCAGGGTAGCTTCCTTTTGCCTGCTCACACTCTGCCTGTTCTGAGCTTCATCTTCCAGTCCTGGAAGAAAAAACAAAATGGTCTCACTAGAGGCCTTCACTGACGTCTGACCGTTTTGGAAGATAACATGATTAAGTGATTGAAGGAAGAGCCGGGGCACTGGTCTCCATTCTGTCTGTCCATAACCTGAGCAAGGAACTCCTTGAGTCCTGTGCATGCTCTTCGGCCACCTGTACATTGGCAAGCAGCATCAGGATTCTTGAAAAGGAGATACTGTGAGGCCATTCTATCAAGAGCAAGAATGAGACCCACAAATGATATGGGGGTGATAAACTGTGTTTGGAACAGCTCTGGAAGCACAGATGACCTTTGGACAGCAGCTTTTCTGCTCTGGAAATCCTTCTTCAGTTATCTGTCCACAGTGACAGGAATTTCCCTTTGAAAACAGGTGAGACCCTGCTTGCGACTACACGGTAGTGTCTGCCCAGCAGAACAGTCACCTGCCACTAGCTGGGTTACACATCCCATCACCTTGCTCTCTGCACCTTATTATGATTAATACAGGCAGCTGTTGTGATTGCAGTCCTGTTTTTCTGTGCTATTTTACCCTGGCAATGTGCACTTGCTGCTCACACATCTGTGGGGATGTCCCATGCCTGCTGTGCTGAGCAGGTGCTTCAAGAAGATGCAGCCCACTGAACTCGGCAGTTATCTTCAGAATCTCCGACTCCTAGAAGGCATAATCACATCTGAGGATCAGTCTGAGAAGATACTTGAAGAAGGCAGGAACGTGTACCTCTGGCAAAGATAAAGACTTGCTGTTCTGGAAAGAGTGATTTCCTGCTGGATCTCCCCAGCACCCTTCCCTGCAGCCTGTTGTTCCCAGATATATTTTTCTTGTTTAGAAAAACTCCATGTCTCAACATACACCCACTCAGTCACTGCAGTAACAAGCAGGAGTGCTCGCTAAACAACATCTGTGTGTTTGCACTATTTAAAAAAAAGCCACGTATCGCAAAACTGATGACCTGTTTTTGTGTCCTGCGCATAATGAATTTAATTAAATTGAGTGCGTTCTATGATAACGTAGGTTTATTTTTTCATTTGTACTGCGTTTCGGGGAAAACCTTTCAAGTAAAGGCCTGTTACCAGCTAAGCAGCCTGTGATCTTCCTCTGTGTCTGTTTCCAGGGCGGGAGAGACCTCCCATCCCTCCCAGGATGGGTCTGCCTGGCAGTTGGGAGGGGAGGCTGTAGCATGAATGTATGCATTTGCAAAAGCCAGCAGGAATGGCAGCAGGGGAACAGCTTAGGCTTCATCTCCTGAGCCAGCTGAAAAAGTACTTGCTGTGTTGTTTTTAAGCTGGTTCCCCAGTTCCATTGCCACCAACAGCTGTAGCCACTCCAGGTTCCCAGGAGGTACAACCACCACATCATTTGCTTGTGGTAGTGCCAGGAGGTTACTTAGCCCTTCTCCAGCTGTTTTTAATGCTGTTTGTTTTGCATTTGGGATGGAAGCAGTCCTGGCAAAGGCAGCATGCAGCCCCTGCACCCCAGCGTGCGGAGCTCCCCGGGCAGGCGGCTCACTAGAGGGCACCCGCCGGCTGTGCATGGCACGGAGCAGGGATGCTGGCAGTTTCCTTGCAGCTCTCATCTCCTTGCCTCCAGGCTGTACAGACCCAGCATTTACAGCTGGCATAAATAGTTAGCGCTGAGGGATGCGAGTCCCATGGTTGGGGTTTGGCTTTCCTTATTTGCCTCTTGGTTTACGGTGCTGGTGGAGACCAGCGGGCTGCATGTAATCAGGAGGAAGACGTCTGAGCACGCTCTGCTTTTTTGTGCTGTAAACTAGCCCCACATATGCCCAGCAGTGATTTATCACTAGTTGCTTGCCAAGGATGAGATGCTGCTTCGTAATGAAGAGCATCTTGATTGCTTTGTAGGAAAACAATAAAACTCCACCTGTGGCATCAGAACAGGAGAACCAGAGCTGGTTCCCCCGTCGCTGACACGAGGATACTTGCTGGCAGAGGGCAGAGTTGGTTGTATTTATGCTCCTGCCCAGCTGCCCCTGCTTGTTCCCTGTTCCCTGCCTGTGTTTCTACGAGCAGCTTTAGGTAGGGCTGATGTCCAGGATCACCCATTGGCAGACAGCTGGGTTGCACCCAGCAGCGGTTTCCATTCTGTCCTGCAGCAGCTATAAGAGCAGCAATTAGACTTGCTGGTAACCTCTGCCAATCTTAAGCCTGCAGGGAAGTTTCTGGCTCTGCCCGCACAGTCCTCTTGTCTGTGTGACCTTTTCTCGCACCCTGCCAACAAAACCAACCTGTCCCAACGTGCTCTAAAGCACAGGAGCTGCATAAAGTAGAGCATCTGCATCCGTCCTGTTTGCCAGGGGCTGTGTTGTGCTGAGATCCCCCACCCTCACTCTGCCCACCCTGGGTGAACAGCAGCTCTCTGCCAGCAGCAGGCAAAATGAATCTTCCCAGCTTTAACAGAAAAGGTATTGGAGCAAGGTGGAGTTGCTCACCTCTGAATTTGACTTAAGAGGGGAAGCTGGCCAGGTGCATGCTGAAAGGAGATGGCTGTTCATCTCACACAGGAAACGAGAGCATTTCATCTTCCTCACAGGTGCAACCACGATTATGTTTCTCTGAGGAAGAAGTACTATTCTGTATCTTACAAAATAAAGGATCCTTTTTTGCTGTAGCCTGTCAAGCAGCCAGAGCTTGGTATTCTAACCCTGCTCAGCTTCTGCCCTCTGAAGTCCCTCCACCTCACCGTGCCTCTTTTTTCTCTCATCTTTTTTAGAAAAGTGATTATGTTGGGGCAGCATTTGTGGCACTCCCAAACTCCCTTAAGCAGTTGCAGGTCTGTGCAGGAGCACCCTCTAAAACCTGTGCTCTGCAGTCTGTTGCTGCGAGCCAGTGGCACTTCTTCCTCCTCTGCCGTGGGGTAACAGACTGCAGAATCCAGCCCACTGAAAATAAACAGTCTTGCTTCATCCAAACACCTTCCCCAGAATTGTTGGTGACCCAAATGCTGACATTGGGGAAAAATAAAAGCTCTCTGAAACACCAGTCTTTCTGGTGTGAGCCACGCTGGTGCTGTCCCAGCCACCAGCACAGGCTGGGAGACCCCCGAAGCTCTGTTGGGGATCTCCCGCTGGAGCTTACTGGGGTGAGGAGGGAGGCGGTGCGAAACCTTGCCAGCAAAGCAGGCTCAGCACTGCAGGTGTGAGCTGCCAGTGAGCAAAAAACAGGGTGGTTTTAAGAAAAAACGCAGTTTTTTCTTTTAGCAGCGAAAGCCTCATTAATTTGAAGATTGAAATGGCTACACAATTGGAAACTGGCATCACAGTCCCAGCAGCGGGTCTGAATGGGGATTAAAAGGAACCAGCATGTGACCCCAGGGTCTGGGGAAGCAGAGGGAAGCGCTGTGGGGGCCAAGCTGTCTCCTGCACAAAGGATGGGGGGCACGTACCTTTTGTTTCTGGAAAGCCAGACCAGCCTCTCTGCGCTTTGCCTTTGTAGCTCCGTTTAATGAGATGGCAGTGCTCTACCTCAGAGAACAGCAGAGCGCTGATGCCCACTGAGGACTTGCACTTTCCCTGCACAGCACCAGAGACATGCCTGTACCTCAGTGTCCTCATTTAGCCAGCGGTAAATCAGGAAGGATTATTTACCAGAGTGATTTAGTGGGATGCTTTAAATGGCATGTAAATGTTTGCATATTGCTTTGAGCGTGGTAACAGCTTTACAAGTGCTAGCTATTGTTATTTTGCTTTGGAAACCATGTTCTCCTTAAAATCAATACCACAAAGAAGAACGCCTGAGCAAGCCAGTTCACTTGCTACGATACTCTTATTATTGCCATTAGCGGAGAGGATTGTAACCCATGCTGACACAGCCCTTCAAACTCTGGGTGTTATTCTCCTTTGGTATAAAGCAATGCTTACTTCATCATGAGAGAGCACCCATACCTCTGACCCTTGCTTGCAAAACTGTGTTTTCTGCTCATACCTAGAAATACAACATGTTGCAGTCAGGCCTTTAAACTATTAAAAAAAAAACCACAAACCAAACCAAAACAACAGAATGCACAGAGAATACATTGCTCTGGCTGAAAACACAAGTCCACAAACATTTTGCCATCGATCAGCTGGGCTACAGAAGAGAAAAGCGAGCATGGGCTGTTCATTGTGTGTGCAGAGCAGGCTCTGGGTCCCTTGCTGTTAACCCTGCGCTGCTGCGCTCTGTGGCAGGAGCTGGGGCTTGCTGATACTGGGCGACCTGAAGTGGGCTTAATGGTGGAAATGTTTGGGTATCCTCCTCAGCCCCGATTCCGCACGTGCTTTCAAGTCCTGCTTGCTCCCCAGGTGCTTGGGTAGGTGCTTTGAGTTTTATCCCAAAGTTGGGCTTTCTCTGGGAAGCTGGGAAGTGTGGGGGGCTGCTGGGAAGCGTGTGGGGGGGTACCACCAGGTGCCCACTGTCCTTGTTGGAGGGACGATCACAGCCTTGCTCACCCACTTCTGCCCCCAGCCCCGCTGAGCTTCACCAGGCTCTGCAAGGGGCTTCCCCCCCCCCCCCCGACAGTGCTGAGCTGAAGCCCCAGCTGCAAACTTTCAGGTTTGGGTTCCCCCCCCCCTTTTTTTTTTCCCCTCACTCTCCTGTTTTGCAAGTGTCTGAGTGCAGCCCTAGGCAGTCCGCAGATGCCAGGGCAGAAAGCTGGTGCCTGCTCCAGCTACTCTCCCAGTGCTCCCCAGAAGTGGTACTCAGCTGCCTGGAGGAAGGAAGCAGTTTATTCCTGCTTTTGCTGGAAGCGGATGTTTTATTTATCTCCTTGGTGACTTTATCTGGATTTAATGTCCTATAGGTGCCACTTTTATCTGTCTTCTCCCCCCTTTCCCTTAACCTTGTTTGTGTAATCACTGTGCCCAAATTAAATATTTACTGTTTTCTCTACTGGTGAGCCTCCCAGTTCCCTTCCACTTCCCATTAAAGATTTACTAGGTGGGCATCAGCACTTCTGCAAGGCCAACAAACCAGCCCCCCTCGTTAGATTTTTAAGTGCTTCGTTATCATAGTTCAGCAGAGCACACCATAAATGAGATCTAAAACACACTGGCATGCATGCGCTCGCCCTGCAGCGCTTGGCTTCATCTATGCAAGGCTGAGCCTGAAAGCAGCAGGGTGTGAGGAGCGGGATGGGTGAATATGTGTCTCTGGAGGGGTCTCTGGGCTCTGGTTTCCCCCAGGATGCTGGATGGCATGGTGAGGGGTGGCTGGGGAGAGCCCTGTGGCAGGGACACAGTGATACTGGGCTGCACTGGGCAGGGCTGGGGCAGGCACCGCTCCCACCGCAGCTCTGGTCTGTTTGAGAGACGACAGAGGACAGCGGTCTGCAGAGCCAGTACCCATTCTCAGGTCACGTTAGGACGGGGCAGCTTACTGTAAAACAGGGGACTTTCTCATGACTCTGCTGTAATATTTATAACGAACCAACTTTTTAGATCAATATTTTATTGGGAAGGTTGCTGGGGTAATTCACACTTCAAGCATCTTCCCTCCATGTGAGTGAAGCCCGGGCTATTAGGAATAATGAACTTTTTGCTAGTTACCTTTAGTGAGCTAATAAATCTTTAATGCTAGCTGCAAATTTAATAATGGAAATTTAGTAGGTGACCTCAAAACTTACAGAAAAAGGTGAGGGAAGCAGACGGGGCAAAGCAGTAGGAACTAAGTGGCAGGCAGGAGCTTGGTGGCACAGCAGGCAAACTAAGCCCAACCCAGGCACCTTTGGCAGCAGGGATGCCGGAGGGATGCGGTGATGCAGGGGAGGGAGCCGGAGGACGTGCAGCCCCACACATGCACCGTGCTCAGCACCGCCATGGTCACACAACAGTTTGGCAGAGACTGAGAAAACAGCAGGATTTCCAGGCGAGCTGTTGAGCTGAGGGGTCAAGAGATGCCATCAGCTCCTGGCCCTTCCTCAGCTGCTGGGCACCGCTGCAATGCACGCTGCTTTTTATTTCCAAGCAGGAGAGGAAATGCGTTTACCCCCCGCTTTTTCCCCCACCACCCTGGGCTTTTTGGGAAGAACCTAGGGCTCAGCATCACCAGCCTCCCCCACCACAGCAGCCAGTTCCCCCCCCTTGTCAGCAGCCGAGCGGCTGTCAGGGACCTGCATTATTTATCTGCTCAGTAACATTTACTGGGATCTAGTGTTTAATAACTGTCACTCCAATATATCTTTTCTTAATCCCCTCAGATCTGTTGCTGTGGCAATTTTAAATATTTATCAACACAGTTTGTGTGTTCACTGTTAAGGTTGCAATTTTCTTGTAATTAAAGATTTACAACACACTGCTCAAGATTTAGAGATGATTGGCAAAAATCAAAACTGTTTGATATTCACAGTAGAAATCACCAGCTTTCCAGAAGTTTTCCGCAGGACCCCGATACACAGGTGACGGTGCAGACCTCCCCTTTATATTTGGTTATTTTTGCTGTTGCTTTTAACTGTTTTCACTGGCTCTCATTGCAGAGGTGGGAGCTTTTGCCCCCCTCCATGTCTCCCCATATCTTGCTGACACAGCTGAGCCCCTGCCAAACCCTGATATTCCTCAGGGCCTCATCCAGCCCTGGGGAGAGCCCACCACCACAAACTGCTTCGAGAAGGACCCTGCTTGCCCTGCCGGTTCCTGCACTTGCTGCCTGTTCTTGCTGCCACCGAGCTGGGCCCTGGCTTGTTATTCCCTATTAATATTCATTCCCCATCAGCACAAGCCCTGCCTGCCTTTCCCGGCTCTCTTCCTATTTAGCTACATGCAAATCCAAAATCAGTTCTTCCCTTTCTCCTACCTCATTAAATACGGTTCCAGGACGACTCAGGAGCAGTGAGGGTACCAGGGGTGCCCCACACATCCCACGGGGAGCAGAGTCCTGGATGGGAGCAGGGTGCTCTGCCCCTTGCTGCTGCTTGCCCTGGGGTGGCCACAACCTCCTGCACCCTTGCTCGCTGTGGGGTCAGACCCCAAACACCCCAAAGTGCCACCTGGATGCACACCAGTTTCTTAATTAATTATTTAAGCCTGTCTGGCACAGGCAGCACAACCAGACCCAGTGGCCAGCAGCAATTAGCTGTCTCTCACCAGGACCCGCAGCATCCATGGTCCCTTGGTACCACTGACGTCTCCTGTGATGCTGTTGGGCATCCCCAAGTCCTCGCTCCTCCAGAGACCCCCTGCACCGTGGCACAAATTCAAGCTGCAGCCTCGTCCATGACAGCATCCCCTGCAGATGGCTTGGCCATCACGAGAGAAGCCAATGCTGGGAAGGGAACTGGGATTCCCATAATACTGCCTGGTGGAGAGGGAAGGTGAGAGCTGCAAGCAGGCAGCCAGGGCTGTGAAAGCAAGCAGAGTAGCTAATTGCAAATGAACCTTTGGCAAGGTCAGCACTTTTCTAGCCTCAAACAGCTCCAAACTGACCTTGTGCCACCTCTCCTGCCCCACTGCTTTCCATCAGCCTGATTTTAGCCTCAATTGCCCACTTGAACACAGCTGAATCCATTTCCTCGGGCTGGCTGGGCTGCTCTAGTAGGGGGCAGGAGCTACTTCAGCTCTGAAAGGCTGGAAAAGGCAATGGGAGATAAATGACCTGCAATCATTTCTCCTCTGTGACTCCTGCCTTCGCTTCTTCTTCCTTTCTTTGGTGACTTCTGGATGGAAAGGGCAAAGAAGCGCTTGTCTCCTGACCCCAGCACGTGTTTGGAAGGAGAAAAGGGACCCAGGACCATAAGTCACTAAGCATAAGTCCCTGCCTCAGTTTTCCCACCTGTGGATCAGTGGTAAAGGCAGGAGGGGGAGAAGTGATGAAGCATTTTGAAGGAGAGCTGCTTGCTGTGTAGATTGACAGGTAGATTTTCCTAAAGGTTTTGAAAGCTGCACCTGCTTCATCATAATGGCATCATGCATATGGATAACACCGCTGACATTTCCCAGGGAGGTCGGGTGTTTTAATTTAAATCATTTTTGAGGAAGTGCTGGAGAGAGAAGGAGAGGCCTGCTTTGATTCTCTAACGAACTAATAAATACGTGCCTGTCACACTCCTCCCAGAGCCTGAAAGCCTTTGGTGCAGGGAGGGAGACAGGCAGGCAGGTAGCCCTGTCACCCAGTGATAGGCGCTGAGAACGGGGCATCTCCACTGCAGGGCCCTCGGCAGGGGTAAGGGCTCTGCGAAAGAAGGACACAATGATGGAGCCACTCCAAAAATCAGTTTTATTAGGTGCTTAAAATAGAGCCTGGCACGCAATGTTCTCGGTTGGCTTTGTCGAGAGAAGCTCAGTTGCATATGAAATCCATGATGCTGTTTGCACTGAGAAACAGGAGGAGGGGTAGAGGGCAGAAGAAGCAGAAATGAGGACTTTTACTGCTATCCTCAAAGTGAAGGGAGTAAAACAATAAAAAAAAAAAGGAGACATTAAACTTGACAAACAGCTAAGGAAGAGTGGTTTATGGGAGAGAAACCATTGCCCAGGGGTGAGACCTGATGGGACAGGCTGGAGGAGAAGCATTTCCCAAACAAGCCTCTGACTTCCCAGATGGATGGAGGGGGGGGACTGGGAAGTGATGGAGGGCACCCCTGCTCGCCTCCCCTGCCTTGTTGGGCCCCCTGGCACCCCTGGGCTGGGCTGGCAGCAGCCAGGAGGGATGTCAGGTGTTGGTGGCAGTCTTTTGGGCTTGAGAAATTTGGGAGCCTCTTCACTAGAGCATCTCTTTGAGAGCTGCATCCCCGCGTGGTGCTCGGAAATGGAGATTGCTGTCCCCCACTACTGCTAAAGCTGTTTCAGTGGCAAATTACTTCTGCTGTTTAAAAAAAACCCCAGCATCTTGTTTCTCATTTGACTTGCCTTGGCTCTTCCCATGCCTTTGGGGGGCAGATTAAAGAGCCCTCTAGTCAAGAGCATCCTGGGTCAGACACTCCTTTCCCCCTTTCCGAAGTATCTCTGGTTCCTGCCACATCCTTGCTCTCTGGGCTGGGAGACAAAACCCTGCAGAGTGAGCTTGCCTCGGCACCCGGGGGGCTGCTCCCCCTTGAAGGGAGCTTAAGATGCAATTAGATTTTACTGTGCCTAAAAAGTCCCCTTTCCCCTGCCTGCCACCCCAAAATAACACTTGTGAGCAGTAGCAAAGCCTCGCCAGGTGCAGAATCCAGCCTCCAGGCAGAGGATGGGCTGTAAGTCCCGATCATGAGCCCTGTAAAAATTTGCAGCCTCTATAATTCACCCAGTGAGATTCCTTTTTGACCAGATACCTCCTGATGAGAAGCCTGAGCATCGCTCCCCTGTGCGGGGGGCTCGGTGCTGCAAGGAGGGCGGCAGCTGGGGCTGCTCCCCCAGCAAGCCGTGCTGGAAAATGCAAGATGCGGAGGGTGAATGATGCTGCGGGGCGGGTGTGAGACGCTTGGCTCTCTCCTGCCTCCTCCAGCAAGGGCTGGCTTTAATTCAGTCGCCTGCCTTGGATGCACTCGGTTGTGGTCTCTGTAGGAGGAAGGGTCTCCAAGTAGATGGGACCTTGTCCCCCTGGGTGACAGGGGACGGTGCTGCTGAGGCTCTGCCCACAGCTGCTCCATGTGCCTCATCCAGGCTTGGGCACGGGGGACAGGGAACGGTTTATGGAGCATTTCCTCCAGCATGGTGCCCAGGAAAAACTGGTTGGTGCTTGAATAATAAATAACAACAATAAATAGCGTATGAGGCACCTACGGTGCTCTTGGCTGATGGCCTCTGAGGAGGGGAGGGGATAGGAGCGGTTCACAGCAAAGCTCCTGTTTTGGGGCACTGGGGGGGTGATTTGGCCACCCCCCTCCTGCGGGAGCCTGGGCTGGAGCACCCACCCGGGGACACTTGGTGCGGGGGACCCACTGGGAAATGAGTCCTGCAGTGGCTGGTGCCTCTCTCTGAATGCACTGCGTAGAGCTCCTCGGGTCGCTCCGATTTCAAAGGAAATCAAATTAATTGCATGTATCTTGCATTTTAATCTCTGGTTTGCAGGCATCGCTTTTAGATGAGAGCAGACAATTCAGGCAGCGGCTGAACCTTCACCTCCCATCCCAGCGTGGCAGCAGCAGCCACGATAACCGTGATCAAAGAGGCTTTTTCTCTACACCTACAAAATTACAGCCTTTAAGGGGCTCAGTCCTTGCTTTGTTTGAGAACTGATGATGTTTTTTGCAGGGAGTGGGATGGCAGAGGGGATGGGAGATGCAGGCGCTGCCCGGCTGCCTGGGATGAGCAGGATTAAATCAGGGACACATTTACACCGGGGAAATTTCTCAGCAACTATTTCTACGTGTTCCAGCACCAATTTAGCTGAACCACAGGGAATATATTTTGCATTTAAGTTTCCCCACTGTACAAAAGGCAGAGGAGAAAGGCTGTTTTAGGCCCTGAGTCTGCAAACACTGATGGTTGCACACCTGAGCAGAGCCGGCGGGGCTGGGGCTCCGCAGCTGAATATTCAAAGCAGATCATGACTCTAATTCAGGAAAGTATTTAAGCCTGCACTTAACTTTCAGCTTGTGCTTAGGGCCTCCGGAGATCTTGCTGGGTCCTGAACACATGCTGAAGTGCCTTGGTGAGCGGTGATGGTGTGCTGAATGGGGACCAGGGAGAGCCATTACGCTCCGAAATAATTACCCGGCAAAGGCGCAGAAGCCGTTTCGTGTGCCTGGCTGAGCGCAGAGCTTATCCAGCGGGGAACCATCTCGCCTTGGCTGGAAGATGAATGAGCAGCTTTTTACTGTGTCAAGGTTTTCTGGTCCCTTCAAAGCCCCGTGCAAGCAGCAATTGCGCTGGCACAACCGGCTTCGCCCGAGGGGGCACCACGTCTGCACAAAGACGGGGTACCTGCACCCCATCACCCCCCCAGGTCAGGCTGGGATGGATTTTTTTGGTCTTTCCCATGGAAGGACGCCCAAGCGAGGTGCCAGCCAGGTTCTGGATGCATCCATGCCCACACCACGGGCTGCACCAGGGTCTCTTGGGGCTGTGTGTGTTGGTAAAGGCACGTTTTGTTTAGGGTTGCAGTTAAACTGACCCCAAAGTCTTTACCTCTAACAAGCAGGGATTAGGTTTAGGCCCAAGCAAAGGGATGGCTTGTTCACATTAACCAAGGAAAGGATCACCGCCGGCTGTCAAGCCGGAGGAGAAGGGCTCCTTCAAGCTTCACTGATTTGGGTTTGCTGTGTCCCTTGGTTTGACACAACTTGGGGGGGACTGGTGCTGCCCACTGCTCCCTTTCATTTGCAATTTTAATTGCTTATCAGAGAAAGAAGTGGCAACAGGCCAGGAAAGCAGGTTTTCGTTCCCCCCCATCACATGCACAGCGATGCACAGCGTGGGTGCAGGGGCTGCTGTCACACGAGGACTGTCCTGCAGAGCCCCCCCAGCCCCTCCTGCATCTGAAGCAAGGGGTTCTACCATGAAGCCCTCCAGCTGCATACCATTATACAAAGGATTTCCTTTTTTTTTCTTTTCTTTTTTTTTATACAAAACCAAAAAAGCAAGAACTTCCTCCCCCCCTTTCTTCCCATTTTTCCTCTTTCTTTCTTTTTTAACATTATCCACAAAAGTTTACAAAATAGCCTTGAGATTATTCTTGCGGGATACAGGATCCAATCAACTCTGGCAGAAGCCAGCCAGCCCCACCGGGATGCCAATTAAGAGATGTGTCACCATTGTAATTTCTGTTTCTTTTGCCCAAAGTCCCCTCCTTTCCCCTCTGCTTCCCTCTGGCCGACAGCAGCAAGCAAACGACAGGGCAGTGGGAAGGTGCCGGGGGTGGGTTTGTGGCTGATTATCTGAGTGCTCAAAAAAAAAAAAACCCTCAAAAAAGAAACAAAGAAAGAACATGTATCCCAAAGGGAAAGGCCTTTTTTTGTATTTCCAAAACAGGGACTGTCCAGCAAAGGAGCTGACACCGCTGGGGTGTCTCATGGTGCCAGGGGGATATGGGGAAAGGGTGATCTGCTGATCATCTGTATGGCTCTTCGACCACTTGGGGCATCGTCCCCTTGGGCTCGGACCCCTCTGAGCCCTCCCGGCTGCCCAGTGGGTACTTTCAGGTGCCATGCACAAATCCAGACCCTACGCATGGATCCAGACCCTGCCAGGACCAAAAAGAAGCTCTGCAAGCCCCGTGGCCAGCTCTGCTCCTCTCCTTCTGCCACACTGCTTTGACTCTTGGTCAAGTCCATTAAATTCCTTTTTTTGTTTGGTTTTTTTTTTTGTGTTTTTTTGTTCAGTTTCGTAGTTTAGTTACTTTTTTGGTAAAAAATAGTTTCTCCCTCCCCACCCCAAACCACCCCACCCCACAGTCAGCCCCACCAGTTCATCAGCCTTCAGCAGTCCAGTGGGGCTGCTTGCACCTCCACGGCCAGGAGCTGCCCCCCACGCTGCCCCCGAGCCCAGGGCTGGGCGAGGGGGGGATAGACCACGCGCAAAGCCGTGCCACCCCGGAGCAGCTCCCCGGCCCTCCTGGGCTCTGCCCTGACACCGTAGTGAGCTACAAGGCTGGCGGCAAGGAGCAGGAGACAGAAGACCAGCACCGCCAGGAGGCTCTGTCTGCCCTCCAGGAGCCAGTAGCGGTGGGCAGCCTCTTTAGTCCTGGCGTTGACACAAGCCACCTTGGCCTGCAAGTCTACAAAGGCCACGTGGAGGCAAGCCCAGTACTCCGTGTCCTGGTGGAGCCGGGTGATGTTGTACGTGTGGGTCCCCATGGGGATCCGGGCCACGTTGGTCGTGTCCAAGTTGGAGCTAAGCAAGAAGCTGGACCAGGTGAGGTTGGAGGAGACAGTGTTGAGATGCGGCTTCCAGGCAACCAGGATGTGGTAGGCCTGGACATCCGCCACCACCAGCTCCAGGCTGTCCTCGCTGAGCGGGAAGGAGTGGTTGACCGTCATGCTGACGCTCTTGGTGTCTGCCCCGAGGAGGTTGTGCGCCACGCAGGTGTACAGCCCGGCCTCCCGAGCCGAGATCCCATGAATCTCCAGCGTCCCTTCGGGGTGCACCTTGTACTGCCCGTCTTCCACATAGGGGATCAGCTTCACCCCCAAAGGGGTGACCCAGTAGATCTCCGGGTCTGGCTCTGCCAGAGCTCGGCAATGCAAGGAGACGTTGTCACCGTCCGCCACATCTAAGCGGGAAGGGAAGCTCTTGGCGGAGATGAGGGGCAGGCACCGGTCCGTCATTTCCCGGAAGGGGACATCCCGAATGTGCCTCCTCTTGAGGTCGGGGGGCTCGGCGCACAGCGTGGACTGGGGTTCAATGAAGCGGATGTGGTTTTCCGTGCTGTTGACCCAGCGGATGACGCAGTCGCAGCGGATGGGGTTGCTGTGGATGCTGATCTCCTGCAGGTTGGGCAGGGACTCGACCGTCTGCTTATGCAAGGCACTTAGGGCATTGTTGTTGAGCATGAGGGTTTCCAGTTGGGGAAGGTGGTGGAACGCGTTGGGGTGGATAAAGGACAGCTTGGGGTTGTTGGTCACGTCTAGCTTGGTCAGCTCGGGGAGGTTGATCAAGGCAAACTGGTCTATGGACACCAGCTCCTCCATGTTGTTGAGCCCCAGCTCTTTGAGGTGCAGCATGTTTGTGAAGTCGCTTTGCTTGACCCTCTGCAATGGGTTTTTGTTCAGATCCAGGAACTTGAGGCCAGGAACTTGCTGCAGCGCCCGCTTGGGGACATTCATGAGCTTGTTGTCATAGAAAGAGAGGCTCTCCAGGCTCCGCAGCCCTTCCAGTGCATAGTCCGAGATCTCCCTCAGGTTCATCCCAGCCAAAACCAAACTCCGCAGGTTCGACAGGGGCCTGAAATTCATATCCAAGATCGCATCCACCCTGTTGCCTCCGATCATGAGGATCTCCAGGCTGGGGAGCATCTGGAACCAGCGGCTGTCGACCGTCCTCAGCAGGTTGGAGTTGAGGTGGAGGCGCAGGAGGCTGCCGAGGCCAGAGAAGGCGCGGGGAGCGATCCTGCGGAGCTGGTTGTGGTTCAGGTAGAGCTCCTGCAGGTTGCCCAGCCCGGGGAAGCTGCCGTCGGGCAGCTCAGAAAGCTGGTTCTCCTCCAAGTGCAGGCTGAGCAGCTGGGGCATGCTCTTCAGGCCAAAGTCCCAGACATCAGAGAAGCTGTTCTGCGACAGGTCCAGCTCTGAGAGGTTTCTAAGATAGTCCAGCTCGCTCTGCTCGAGCCTGGCGATATTGTTGCTTTGCAAGAGCAGGGTCTGGGTCCCCTCTGGCAGGTCTTCAGGCACGGCGGAGATGAACAAGTCATTGCAGTCCACCGTGGCAGCCTCCCGGTACACCGAGCGGGGGGTGTACCACGGCCTGATCTGGCAGACACACTGCGGTGGGCATTTGACCTTCCAGGGCACGATGGGGATGGCGGTGGCAGCCACCACGCAGAGCAGAAGCGAGCTGGTTTGGAAGCGTCTCATTTTCGGCTGGTGGGACCAGCTTCTTCCCAGGCAGGAATGGTTCACAGGGCGCATCCAGAGCAGGGCATGGGGCGACAGCCGGATGGGGACAGCATCCGTGGGAGAAGATGCTCCATGCGAGCCCCTGGCACCGATCAGCCCCTGCTGCCGGCTGCCCTGCCTGGCCCCCCCCACCAAGAGCACATAACACCCACAACCAGGGCTGGTGCCTTCAGTCAGAGCTTCGCCTTTTCTTCCTCCCCAAGTGATTCATTTTTGCACCCGGCTGCATCTTTCGGCTTCCTCCTCAAGGTCATTCCTGAAAAAGGCCAGACAGCAAGTTGCGTTAGAGGAGACCTCATGCACGTGGTGAACAAGTATCAGAGAGAATAAACAGGCTGGAGAGACAAAGCCCCGTGCATGGGACCCCCAGCACCCTGCCCAGCCTCAAGACAGACCAACATGTCCATTTAATCTGTTTTATACCCATAGCATTAACTGTCCCCGCCCATCCCTGAGGTTTTGAGTGTTATTACCCCACAGATGCTCTTCCCAGGGCCACCAGCAGCCCATGGACCAAAGGCTTTGCCCTGGCAGACCCAGAGCTGCAGATGCTGGGAAGAGAAATTCTTCATGGGGGCAACTTTCCTCCAGGCTCTCAGGACTCTGATTCCTGCCCCTTACCCTCCCCAGCATCAAGCGCCCACATCCAGGAGCTCCCAGCCCTATTTGCAGATCCCTAACTTGTTTTTCCTTGGTGGATTTATGGAGGAAACATGCCCCCAAGCACAGACCTGTTTCTTGGCAGCTCTAGCAGAAGCCCCATAGCAGCGCAGGGACCACAGGCTCAGAGCTCAGTTTGCTTTGCGCTGAGACAGATTATCCCAGACCCATCTCATCCCTTTTATTTCTACACTAGCAAAGCAGTAAGCACACCTACTTCTGCACAAACTTGGGCCTCAAGTAGCCAATACTGACAGGGGGCTGGTGGTCCAGAGGGCTGATGCTGAGCAGAAAGCCAAGCTTTTAGGGAAAGAACAGTACACAAGCGAGCACAGCCCCCTGTGCAATGAGGCAAAAGCTGCTGCAGTCCCCGTCACCCCCCCGCCCCAAACCTCCCCTCTAGAATAAAGCCCCCCCAGCTCCTTTTAAAGCACTGGCCCAAGGTGGGGGCAATTTGCTGGGAGCAGGAAACCCTGACTGGGCTCATTAGAAGCTCCTGGGGGAATGCAGAACCCCATTAATCCCCTCCATGCTGGGTGCGACCTCGGCTTTGCCCCCTTGCCTTGCACCCTTCCCAGGGAAAATGGGTTGGGGGTTCCTCGGTGGGGTGTTTGGCAGGGGGCTGGGGTGGGGGTGAGCCCCCCGGCACCTCCCTGCCCCTCTCCCCATCTGGCTGCAGGGTTTGGAGGAGCTGGAGCCGGCTACCCCCCCACCTTTGATTTTTTGATTTGCTACAGCTCTCCTGACCCACACACACTGACACAAATCAAACCAAGTCCCAAAGCTTCTCCCCATCTTAAAAGATTCTCACGCAGCAGGAAAAACATTAAAAAGCAGCCAGAGTGGGAAAAGAAAGTTTCTCTCCAAGCAGCTCTATTTTATCACCCTGTTGTTCTCCCCGTAAAGGGCTTCCAACCAAAGTTTATTCAGCATTGACTCATTCAAGCCTTGCACCAGAATTGATCCCGTGCACTTCCCTTCTTGCCTGCTGTGAGGGCATCGGCTTTTAAACCATCTCCCGGAGAAACAGCATTAAAGAAGAGGAAGGCTGTATTGATTTCTGCATCCTTCTGATGGACCTATATCTTTCATTTTAAGTGCACAGGCATTTCTGTGACTATAAATCTCTCTGGCCATTAAAATATTATAGAATCTTTTCTCCTTAAAAAAATAATATGGAGGAATGGTTTTTTTTTATTTCCTTAAGGCTGTGAAGAAGAGCCCAGAAAAAGCACCTTGTTTCAAATCCCATTTTACAGGGAAGAGTCCCCAGCTCTGCTGTTGGGTGATATGTCTCCAGGGTTTGTGTCTGTAACCAGGTTTTATCACTTTTGCCCAGCATAGGACGGTGTTGCAGCACTGATGGCTGTGGAAAGTCTTGCATACAGGATGATGCCCTAACAGTCCAGGTGTTTGTATAAGTAATAGGATCAGAGCTTGCAGAAAAATGTCATTTTTTGGAAACTCTGGGTACTAAACTTCATACTTCATGGTTTCAAATGGCACGGAGCAAACCGAACAGGGAGGGCATTGGCAGCCTGTGGTCCCCGCTGCAGGGTATGAACCCTGGGGAGGACAGTCCTGGCAGGGGACACAGCTGACCCCCCTCTCCTGTGACAGTTCTGCTCCCTTGTGATGGCAGTGACACCCCAGGGACCTGCACCCTGAATTCCTGCAGTTCAGCCATGGGGCGGTGGGGAGACGGGGAAGGAGAAGGCAGGAGCCCACTGGTAGTCTTCTCTCTGTTACCCAGTGAAGTTGGGCTCATTATTTCTTAATTAGGCACTGAAGGAGCCTGCAGGTTGTATGCAAACTTGCTCAGCCTTTTATTGCGCTGCACCAGAGATGGATGGTGGGATGGACCGGGCAGTCCCGCAGCCACAGTTTTAATTCTATCGGTTTACCATTTGGGTTCAAAAGCCTCCCCCCGCGGAGCTGGATCCCCACCAGCCTGGGCAGTCGGTGCGGGAGCCAGGACTGGCGAGGGTTAGGGATGGGGGTCCTGGGAGAGAATTGGTCCAGGGGAGAGCTGGACCTTGAGGGGCTCACGCAGGAGAAGAGCGGGGTCAACTCCCCACGTGCAACTTTGCTGTGGTTCATGTGCACACACACACACATCTACCCCTGACCTCCCACCCACCTCGTCCATCTGAAACTCCCCAGCAGCACCAAAGCACTGACCATGCCCCAAAAGCCCTTGTTTCCCCCCCCAGACAGACTCAGGGCACAGAATAAGACAAAAAAGCAGAAGGACCTGGGATCTGAGGTTAACAAATAGAGACATCAGGCTCAAGATGTAGCTGAGGTTGTGAGGCTAAGTGGCGTCTCCCAGGGAGCCCAGATTTCATCTCCTCTCCAAGACAGACTGATTTGCTGCCTTTGCAGGCAGTAGGAAGATGCTGCCCAGGATAACTGGAGCCTCTGTGAAACCAGAGAGAAGAAGGGGGACAGCAAGGAGGAGCAGGGATGTGGGTTGCTGGAGGGTCTGCCAGGGATGGGGACCCCCTCCACGGCCAGGCTGGGCTTCGGTGAGGCCACGGGCCCCCCAGTCCCTGCCAGCGCCAGCAGCCCCCAGCTGCTATTTCGGGCTCTTCCTCGGCGTGGGCTGTGGCACAGCAAGAGTGCCAGCAGGGAGCCGGGTGACGTTTGTGCTCAGGGTTTATTTTTTTCCAGAAATGTAGAGCCAAGAGGCTGAAATATTTGCTGCAGTGCCCTGAACACCAGGAAAGGGAAAATACCCCCAGTTTCCTTTTTTCCCCCAGCAGAACTCAAGCCCAGTCCCCACACCGGGAGTGTCATTTGTCTCTTCCAGAGTTTCCCAGCATTTACTCAATTCCTTGGTCTCCCTAAGCCATTTCTGTGACTTCTGCCTTCAAAGCTTCCTTCCTGCAGGAAGGACCGTGGGGGGACAGCTTGGAGCCCCCGCTGTCGTCCCACACCCGGCTCTGCCATGAGCTATTGCAGAGCATCCAGTGGTCAGAGGATTTGAGGCTGGAGGCTCTGAGCCGAGGGTTTGGAGAAGCCACTGAATTACCAGTTCCTGGGACAGAAAGGCAACACGTGGCACTGCTGGAAACCACAAACAGCTCCTTCTGCATCCTCAGAACAGCCGGAATTTTGCAGCATACAAACACCAGCCACCCTGGGGCTGGTAAGGTCTGGTCCATGCAGCGATCCAGCAAACCTGGGCAAACCTTGCCTGTGCATCCCCTAGGCACAAGGCTGAGCTGCATTATTTGCACATGGAGAAGGATCAGGCCAGCCAGCACATGCAGCACCAACAACCTTCACGATGGTGCTGGGGTACCTTTACCCACTCGAGAGGTGTTTCTGCTCCTCTGCAAGCAAAGAAATGAGACACAAAATGCCGGGACCAGCCTGACCTTGCCACAAGCCCATGACATCGTCTGTGGTGTCACTTGCTGACGGGGGGCTCAAGGAATCTGTTTTCTTCCCAGCCAGGCATGCTCAGGGACAGCGAGGGGGATACAGTGGAGAAATATGGAAGGATAAGGAAAAAGAGGGAATGAAAGCGCCACAAGGACATAAAAGAGGACGACCAGAGGTGAAAAGGAGAAGGAAAGGGACAAAGAAACCATCAAAGAATGAGGGAGAGGGAGATGAAATGGGGAACGCAGGAGAGACAGGGTGTGCAGTGCCGGGGAGAGGGGAGCGTGGCTGCATGAACAGGCGGCAGAAGCCCATGGAAAGGAAGAAAAAAAAAAATAGAAAAGCAATGAGAATGAGAATTGATGAGGCACAGAGAAGGGAAGAGTCTTTTCATCAGCAAGTTTGCTGGATGAAGCCAGGAGATAAATCACCCAGTGGAAGGAGCCTTGGTCTCAGTGCTTGCACCGGCTGCCTTTCTCCCTCTGTCATCTGTCTAATAGCCTGGCTTCGGGAGATAAATGGCTGCAGCTGAGCCCCGGGCTCTCCTGCCCTTCCCTCTCCCTTACCGCAGCCAGAAGAGCCCGACGCTTCCCCCGGCGTGCTGCCGGACGGGAGGCGATGGACAGCCCTTACACCCCGATGGGGACAGGGAGGACCCTGACTGCTCCCGGGGTCCCTCGGCTGGGGAAAGCCGGGAGCAGGACCACGCTCAGGCCACGGCTCCTCTCTGTAGGCAGCAGCTCTCCCACGGCGATGTCCCCAAGGGGTAGCAAGATGTCCCAGCCCACACCGCATCTCCCCGGGGGGGCCGTGAGCTCCTGCCAAGCCCCTGTCTTTTCTGGGTGATGGCTTTAAGCGTGCACACAGCAGCCTGCGACAGAGCCACGGCTCTCGAAGCTTTCCAGCGGTGCCGCACGTCGGCGGCTGCTGAGCCTTCACGTCCCTGTCACCGGTCCTGCCAGCTCCCGGCGGAGGCAAATGAGAAGTGGCAGTCGGATGCTGTGGGAAAATCCTCTCCTTGCCTGTCCCCGCCGCCGTTTGATCTTTTCGACGGCACGATTCGAATCTGCAGCCAGCCCTCGGGAGAAGATGTGGTGGCGGGGAGCTGGCAGCTCCGCTGAGCGCCGGATCCGGCCTTCATCCTGCCCGGGGTGGGAGGATGGGAATGACCTGGGCATCACGCCCTCCGGCTTTGCTGGCTTTGCAGCCAGAGACATGCACATGCTGCTGGTCCAGCCTCTCTGCACACTGAGACAACACCAGACCAAGCTGCACAGCCCCACCGTATCCCCAGAAAAGGAATTTTTTTTGGCATATCACCTCGCCCGGCTCTCAGCCCTGGCTGCTCTGGGCTCAGGACTTTCCGTGGTGGCACCAGCAAAGTTTGTCCCCTCAGGCTGAGGTCACATCTCCCCCGTTTAAACCTTTGTGTAAAAGCTTCACTTTTATTTGTGATAAAACCAACAAGAATTAAATAGGGTTCTGTATCAATTACTTGTAAAACTTAGAAATAAGGTACTCTGCTGTTATCAGAAACACTCCTATATCACTTTTTTTATCTGGAAGGAGATGCTGTATTAAATCCTGCAGGGCTTTGCTGTAACCGCCAGTTTTATGAGGTTGGCTCTGGGGTCTTGCTGTCTTCAGGGCTGCCACCTTCCCTTGCCCTGGAGCAGCCAGCACATCTCCTCTGAACCACCACCCCTGCCAGCTAAAACCTTCTCGGGACCTTCTATTTTCAGCGGTGCTGAGCTCCCACAGCGTTCCTGGAAGCTGGAGGCAGCTGCGTGCGGTTCACGCATCTAAATCCAGGCTGGGGGGGAGAGGAGAGGGACCGCGTGGACGCCGGGGTCCCAGCAGACCAACCCTGCCCCTGCTGCCGTTGCGATGGCAGCTGGGAGCGTGACTTATTTATGACATTTTTATAGCAGTAAAAGCCTTAGCGCAAATGCAAAACAAGCTCTTTCCTCCCCCTGGGTATCTCGTGCCTTCTGGGAAGTGAGCACAAACGATACCGGTGCAGGCATTTTGCGGATCCATCCACCCTGGGCCAGCCGCTCGCGCCGGGGCAGCTCTGCCCATGGACCTTGTACACTGCCCTGCATCCCCATCCCTGCCTGCCCCCACCACGGAGCACAGCATCAGGCCAGTCTGATCTAGATCTAAAAGTACAGTGACAGTATGGCAAATACATCCCAAGGGATCATTAAATCGCGTGCATTCCGGATTAGCCACTTATACAACTATGATACTAATGATATCTATTAGATAGCTGTTAATCTTGAATAAATGTTTTTAATGATCCACTGTTTAACATACAATAACTGACATATTAAATCTCAGTTAAGCTGCAGAGGTCAAGTCATTATCTGGGACTAATGGTGGTAAGGATGATGCGAAGACGTAACTCTGGATATCGGGAAAGGGAAATACATCCTTCAAGGGTTATAAAGGCTCTTGAAAGGTTTTTCTGGTGTAGGGACCAGACACTGCCCTTGGGCACTAGGGGGGCTGGAGCAGCGATGGGGTGGCTCTGGGATGTGGGATGAGCCCTGGGCTGAGCATCCCCCCATGCCTGGGGGGCAGAGGGAGCCCCAAAAGCCTCCTGTCCCCATGGAGTCCCACCCCTGTTGCTCATGGGTTCCTCGGCATTTTCTCCATTTGCACCATCAAGGGGAAGAAACGGTAGGTGAGAACTAGCCAGGCAGCCTGAGGGATGCCTCTGCAGGCATCTTGAGCTCACTGCAGCTGATACAGCGATAGAAAATGGCAGAAATTGCTGTGACAGTAATACCTGATGCTTGACCGAGGAAACCTGTTCAAGCACCATGGCCCAACATCCACCCACTTTGTCACAGCAAGCAACAGTTTCTCCAAGTCAGCCGTCCTTAGCCGGCAGGTCTCCTTGCCTCACCCGTGGCCACGAAGCCCAAAGCCGCTGGCCAGGTAGTGACCTCCAACGTGTCACCGCGGTTGCACCAGCCGGCACTGGTGAGATGCATAACGTGAGAAGGAAAACTTCACAGATGGAGAACGGAGTACCAGGGGGGTCAATGCAGCTGGAGACCCCGGTGGAGCCTCGGCTGAGCTCGGCACTCCTGCATCCTGGGCTTTAATTTGCTCCTGTTGCTAACTGGAAACTCCTTCATGCAAAGACATGTACAGGGTAACCCCTCAGCACTGTGGGTCAGGATTTCTGGCCTCAGTCCCCATCTCAGACCCGTGCTGGGACTGGGTTCAGGCTTGCTCTTCCCAAGTGCTGCGTCCTTACAAACCCGACATGCAAGGCAATGGCAAAGCAAGGGCTCAGTGTCTTTGGAAGCCAAATACATCCCCTCCCTCCCACTGGTAAAAGGGGGCTGGGATGTTTCAGCAATGCTTCTGGGGAACTCATACCTCCAAGCAAGCATCTTTGAAGCCCTGAGGTGAAAAAGCAGCTGCTCTGTTCAGAGCAAAGATCCCGGCACAAACCTTGGCAGGGACTTTACTGCCGTGTCAGAAAACAAACAAATAAAGAAAGAAAGAAAAGACACCGAATCTCCCCCTGTAACGTGGCAACCGCTCCCGCAGCCTCCCTCATCTGTATGCTCCGTCACAGCCCCGCACCATCCGCCGGGTGAGCACCATGGCAACACCGTGGTCTTTAAACACAGGAGTTTGTGCTGTGATCGCAAACAGCATTAGGCAATTTAATTAAGCAGCTGGCAAAAGGAAAAACTTTGTCTGTTTGAGGCGTTTTATTAAATTCCAGCATATTATGCAGCTTTGCGTCTTCCCTGTCTGGTTCGAGGGATGGGAGGATGCTCCCGCCCCAGCCTTTCTGCAGCTTCACCCCTGGGCTAAAGCAAACAAACCAACCCAAGGTGAGCGGGGCGGCGGGGTGCTGAGCACCGGGAACCCCCGCACAGGTCCCTGCATCCCACCTTGTGTGCTGCCTGCACCTACACACGGGGCCACGGCAGCAAAGCCGTGCTCCAGCCTCGAGCTGTAATTTTAGGTTGTTATCCCCTGAAAAGCACTTTCATGAGAGAGGGAACAGACCCCTCCAAAACCAGTAGCACCGGGCTGCTGCTCTGCTGGCTCTTCTGGTGGTTTCTTTCCTCAGTTAAGCCTTGTTTTATGCAGAGAGACCCAGGAATGTTCTTTGTGGGCCTTATCCTCCTTCTCTCCTGGCAGGGAGGGAGACAGCATTATTTCTGCTTGTCTAGGAGGAAGCCAGGAGATAAAAAGCTGCTGGGAGTGTGCAAAGCAAACTGCTCGGCTGCCTGCACCTTGCCATCACGCCGATCTGCCAGGAGCCGGCGGGCAGGAGCAGTGCCCGCTTCTTATCTGGATGCTTCTCTCCCTCCACTTCAGATGTTTTTTAAATGAGGAGGGCTGGGAAATAAGCCTGTTGTTCTTTTGCTTTCAGGCTTTGGAAGGGTTGCGGTGGCTCTGCCTGCCTCCAAAACGCTCCTACAAGTTTCTGCGGCTTCCTGGAGATGCTGGTGCCAGCTTCAGGCACAGCCTCCAGCCGGGAGCATGCAGGATTTGGCCCTGCCCAGTCACAAACTGCCCATGAAACACTGAGCAGATCCCAGAGCTGCTTTTGGTCTCACACTCATTGCCTGGGGATAAGCACGGTCCCATCCCACCAGGACACCAAGAGACTGGGTGCCTCAGTGACCAGTGAGATGCTCAAGGAGGAGCCGGGACCCCTGGGCTGGGGGTACCTGCAGAGCAGCTTCTCCAAAACATGGCTCAGCAACATTCAGGCTTTCTGAAGGTTTACTCCTCTTGGAAATAATCACCAGGGCCCTTCCCTGCCCCTCATCTCCCTTGTTCTCTTTGATTGCAAAAGTTGAGACTATGAGACCTTGGCAGGGAGCAGCACTGGGGCCGGGTGGCCGCATACAGCGGCAGGGATGGATGCTGAGATGGTACCTGGCTCTCCCCGTGACACCCAGAGCCGTGGCCAGGGTCCTTAGCAGGGCCAGGAGTTAAATCCATTTGCGCTGCCCTGCCTGCTTCGAAAGGTGGCTTTGGAGGTGCCGAGCCGGTGGCACGAGCTCTGAAGGCAGCAGGTTTGCCCCCTGCATGCCGCATGATGACGTCTATGGGAAGCCTCAAATCCATTATTTTTCAGCTGAGCAGCCCTGGGGCCATCTCATTTTATTCCCAAGGATTGCAGGGCTGGTGTCCAGGCTGTGGGGTTAACTGGTGCATTTGTAAATGTCTTGCAAAAGCCAACTGGAAAAGCTAGCTGATCTCTGCTCTGGATTGCCTGAAGACATAAAAGACTGGAAAGATGGAGTCTTGGTCTTGGCTTATAGCTGAGTTGTCCTTTACTCTGCAAAATCTGCATCGTTTAACAAAACGCATGCTGCATTGGACTGCAGCTCGCATTTTTGGAAGCATCTCTAATGACTGGCACCATCTCGGGGCTGCAGCAGAAGCTGAAATCCAGCTGGACTCTGCACCTGCAGTTCTCCCTTCCCACCGCCCTCGCGGTCCCTTTCAAATATCAAAGTCAAGAACGTTCCAGGCAGAAAGGGGATGGGGAAGGCGGGGAGAGGGGTCAGGCAGGGTCAGTGCTGGTGAGCTTGGTGAAAGCAGGAGGGCTGCCACGCTTAGTTTTGTAGGTACCTGTCTCCTCCCCTTGCAACCACCTCTTTTGCAATCTGAAGAGCCCTAGCCCATTTTGCTCTTCACACGGGAACTGTTACATAGCTCTGGCCATCACTGTTTCCCTGCCTGGACCCTTCCCAGGCAGGAGAGGCTGCTGGCACCGCTCAGATCACAGGCGTATGACTGGCTTTGGTCTGCTGCTTTATTTATCCCTAATAATCCCCAGCCTGCCGTGTGCCCTTTCTGACTGTTGCTGCACTGTGTCACCATTTCCAGAGCTATTTCCAGGATCTTCTTCCTGAGTGGCAATAGCTAATTTAGAGCCCTTCAGCTTGTAAAAGCCATCGCTGAGCCTCTGAGAGCCTAGCACAGCATTTCAAATGGCATTTGCCTCCTTAATCACCCAGAGACTTTAGAAAATGCTACCTGTGATCAACAAAGCTCCCAGTCCCCGGCACATGGGGAGCTGCATGGAGCTGCGTGCCCCAACCCCAGCAGCCACAGAAAGGCATGCCAGGATGCCCTGAGCATCCCGAATCCATTCGAAACCCTTACCCTTCCCTTTTGCCGTGCTCGATTCCCACCTGCCACCTCTGCAGTGAGTCCCAGCTCACCCGCACCACGTCCTTGCCCCAGGACCTTCCTGCCAAGGCTCAGCTCCAACCTGCCCGGGTCGGAGGCAGAAAGCACGGCTCCCTTCCGTGAACCGGAATGCACGGCGATGGCGAGCACTGCCCGGCAGCAGGGAGCCGTGCCGCAGGCGCAGCCTGTCCCTGGCACCGCCGTGCCGTGGCTGAGAGACAAACAGCCCTGGCCTGGTAATGAGCTCCCCCAGTTCCTCCTCCCCGCCTTGCTGTGGAGCGGCATGTTAAATAATTCAGGCGAGCTCCTGAACTGCCTGGAAAACACCTCCAGGTCTTTCCTAATGAGCTTGCTACAGACCTGCCATCCAAGGCTAGAGGAGCAGGGAGAGCCAGTCCCTCCACCAACACGCAGACACCAAGCAAGCACAGCCCACCGCCGTGTCCCCAAATACTGCGACGTGGCTGGCTGGCAGGTCCCCAAATTCCTGGGCCACGCATGCAGCGCCACGAGCATCTCACAGCAGGACCGGGCCATGTCCTGGCTGGTACAAAGCAGACTGGGAGCTGCGTGGGTGCACACAGCAGGGCCACGAAGCACAAGCAGCAGTGCCAAAGCCGGGCAGATTCAAACGAGGCAGAAATGGTCAACGCAACAGAGAACAAAACCTGGCACAAAGTCCCCCACAGGGAGATGGAATCTGCTTGCTGGTGCTTTCAAAGCCAAATCCTTTCAGCGTGGCCCAAGCCCTGGGTGCTGGGGCATTGCACAGATCTGACAGGTAGAGCAGGGCACTGCTTCCCTCCGGCATCCCTTCCATCCCCAAAGCCTCGCTCCGCAGGACGGCGGCACGGGTGGCCGGAGGGAACCACACCAGACCCTGCAAACAGCAACAGCTCCGGAGCAGTGCCAGAAAGCCTCAGATCAAGCCCTGCACTGCTGACGTTTCCCCGTGTCCCCTCATTTTCCCCTTCCAGCATCCCCTTTCCCTTGTGCCAAGCCCTGCGGTGCTCTTGGCAGAGTCCGGCCGTGTCCCCCAGCCCGGTGGGGGGGGGGGCAGGAGTGGGGCACTGCGGACACAGCCCCGTCACCCGCTGAGGTCCCTTGTCTTGTTATTGCCCGTCATTTTCTGGTTCTCAGTGGCAGGCTCCGATGACAGACACTGCTGCTGCGACATGACTCCCCGGGGGTTTTGGGAGCACCGGGAATGGGAGGAGGAGGAGGAGGAAGGGGGAGCAGGGTGGGTGATGGTGGCACGGGCCAACACATGCATCCTCCTGGGAGGGAGCGTGTCCAGGAGGGAGCATTCGGTCTCACTGAGGCTGGCTACAAATCCAAGGTTTAATGTTTGCTTGGCAACGTCCTGCGAGGGGGTTAAGTCTATGATAACAAAGCCTCCTGCCTGTCAACGGTGTTTTGTGCTGCTGCTTTGGGGCTACGGGAGGGGCAAAGGGTGAAAATGCACGTGGGAAGAAAGTGGTGGGAAAAAGAGGGGGATGGAGAGATCCCCCCCGGGCTATGGCACTGCAGTGGGCTGCTCTCACTGCCCAAATTCCCACCCAGCTTTCATCTCAGGGGGAATTTCCCACAGCTGCTGAGCTCCTCTGCACTCCGGGGAAAGTCCCAAGAGTTCAAAGAGGCTGTAGGAAAACCAGATTAATCCCGGAAGGCAGGAAAATCCAGGAGATCCCCAACTCCGGAGGCACCAGCCCCACTCTAGCAGACCGTTCTGCCTGCTTTGCTCAGCAGGACCTCAGGGGTGGGTGCACCCATGGGTGACACCGTGGCTTCTCCCATTCCTGGTTTCTGGGTGGAGAAGCACGCCTGAGAGCTGAGCCCGAGCCCTTTGCTCACCACAAGCCAGAAACTGAGCAAGACCAACGCGGGCTTGTGTGGAGAGTCCTGGCCTTGAAAGTGGAGCAGACGCGAGTCCCAGACGGCCCTGCCAATTCTAGCTAATAAAAAGGGCATTTCACACATCAGGCACTTCGCAGACACGTTAATGAGAGCAAACAAAGGCTCCGCGATGCAGATTAGGGGATGCAGGAACGCAGCTCCCAGGATGGGCTCAGCTGGTCGCAGCCAGCCCAGCCGCTGGGCTTTGCCATCCTGCTCCTGGGGGACACCCCCGGGAGCATCCCGGGGACCGCGGCCGGACTCTGCCCTCCGGCAGCTCCATGAGGCTGAAACGCTGCTTTGGAAGGTAGTACCGTGGGGCCCAGCCATCTCTGATTGCTCCCCCAGCAGCTCTGACTGGGTGCTGGGGAGGGGATCGGGCAGGCTGGAGCTCCCAAAAACCAGCCCTGGGGCTGGGGAAGGGATGAGCACGGTGCTGCAGCCGCTCCCCCCAGAGCAAGAGAAGGCAGGACGCCAAGAAACCATATTTTTCACGCAGCCGAGGACCACATAAATACGAGGGAAGGTGAAGGGGGACCCTAAATCACCGCCCCTGCTCCTGCCATATATTTCAAGTGCAGAGGGAGGGCCAGTGGGCAATGGAGCTGTCCGGGATGCTCGCTGCCGGCCGAGGGGATAAAGCACAGGGCTGTCCCACTCGTGGGCAGCAGGTACAGCCACAAGCCAGGTGGGATGCAGCAGCTCCCGTCATCACCCTGACGGAGCAAACGGCAGCACTCGAACCGATGGGTGGCCCTGCCCTCCCCATGGGTGACAGGGGGACAAGGGTGCTGTGCGCCCCAAGGGGCTGCACCCACTCAGGACACACATGTCCCAGCGCTGTGAAATCCAGTGTCAGCTCTCATTGGGACAGTACTACTAGAAGTGGACTACGATCCAGGATCTTGCAGTTGCTTCAACTCTAGTGACATTACGAGCTTTAAACTACGCGAATGCCACATTGAAGCCTGATTTCTGCTACTTCCCGTGTGGACTGTCCAGAAATGGAAGCATCGCTAGAAGGATTAATCCCCCCCCACCCCTTCTCCTTTCCTAAAGGAGAGATTTCATGCCATGCTGAATAAATAAAATAATGTGATATTACAAAAGACTGCAGCACAGTATATTAGATACCGCAGCACTGTTGCAGGGCATCTGTCAGCACCAATCACGATGACTGATGACTTATCAAGAATGGACCTGACATTTCCAAATGAGCTGTTTTGATAGAGTTGTCATTCAAAGGGGATCTAAAATAAAATAATAATAATAATAATAAACCCAGATAGGAACAGGAAGAGAAATGGAAAACATTTGCCGCCTCTGTCCCACCTATTTAAGGGTTCCCAGCTTGGCAGCAGGACAATTTGGCATACAGCATCGGCGGGTCGGGAGGGACGTGCACAGAGACTTTGCTAAGGCACAGCTACAGCCCAAATTTCCCTTCCAGATCCAACCCCTAGCCAGGGTGCAGAGGTACGGATGGCCCCAGCACCCTCATCAACGCAGCAGGGCAGGATGAAGCCGCCCTGGCTGCTGGCCGCTTTGCTAATGGAGGGGGGTCACAGAGCCAGCATGCAGGGCACATGCTCCGGTGTCCTTTCCCTCAAATGGCTTTTAAACTCTCTGATTTCAAAGATAATGAGGCAGCTACAAGTTTTGCGAAAACAGGGAGCTGGGGAAGGCTTTGGCGGGTGTTTAATCCCACCAGGCACTGGAGGCATCGAGGAGAGCAGCCCTGCCTGACTGCAGCCAGCGCTTTTGGGGTGCCAGAGCTGCTCAGCACCAAACAGATGTTGTGGGACACCCAGCTACAACTGCTCATAGCACAGTGTTGTCCACCCGAACACTGGCTATCTCCATGCAGACGTTACGCATCAGACCACTGCGGTCTGGGCTGCCACGCTCGAGCAGCTCCCGGGGCAGAGCCTGCAGCCCAGGGGCACTGAACAGGCAGAGCTGTTTGTGCTTCGTGGAGTAGCCTTTGGGGAGTGTGTTGCTGTGCCTCCTTGCCTTTTCCTCTAGGCACTGTGCATACCCTTGAATTACTTAAATAAAATAATATCACAGTGTATTATTGCTCTTCTGGAGAGGAAAATTTGCAAAGGATATGGATAAACCTGGGGCTGCGTTGAACTTCAGGCAATAATATTGCACTGGCCTTCGTGGCTGGGAGCCAATGGAGCCCTGCCCGCAGGACAGGCTTTGCACACCCAGGAGCCCGTGGAGGCAATCCTGCACCCTTGATTCCTCAGAGCTGTGCAGGGGGCGAGGGTGAGAGCTACCCAGGGCTGGACATGGTTCTGTGCCATGGGGAGAGCCTTCCTACTGGTGATGGGGTAGCTCGCAGCCCCAACACGGAGAGCCTGGGTATGCAGCATCCCCCATGCCAGAGCTCACCGAGCATGTGGCAGGGCTTTGACCCACTCCCAGCCAGCCCCTTCCCCTTGTAACCAGCAAGAGCAGGGCCAGGGAGCATCTCTGTAGCTGGTGGGTGCATCCCCTGGGTGGGTGCTGTTGCAGTCAGAGCACCCAGGAGCTGCGTGGGGATGCAGGGTGGGGAGACACAGCCCGCCGTCAACTTGTCTTAGGAGGAACTGACAAAACGCCGTTTGCAAAAAACCACCAAAGCTACTCTCCGCATGACTGAGCTCTGAGCAGATCTTTATCCATTCATGTCGCAGAAGGAGGGAGAGAAGCTGGTTTTGGAGGAACTTTCAGATGTGCCATTATGAGTTTAAAAGGACTGTAAAAAAAAGATGAACCTGACACAGGATGTAGGCATGCGTGTGCATATGTAAGGGTATTAAGAGCAAAGAGAAGTTCAAGAGCCATTTTCCAGCAAAAACCTACGGCGGCAGCAACAAGCTAAGTTGTTCTTCTACATAATACAGAACAAAATTAAGGGCTTTACCTTTCCAGTGCCTCCTCTGCAGCCACCTCCAGGGTATTTACACCAACCACAGTAGCGAGAGGAGGGAAGAGCTCAAACACAAACTGTCAAGGGGCTGAGGTTGGGGCCAGGCTCCTCTGAGGGTGCATGGAGTGCAGATTTACAGCCCCAAGGCTCTCAGAAATCAAACCACCACAGGGAAGCACTCTAGCACAGGAAAGACACACCGCTCATCCACAGCCGCTGAGCCACCAAAATCCTCCAGCTGGCTGCAAAATGTCTGTGATGAGCCCCTTAAGACCAGAGGTTAATGAGCACAGAGCCCAACACCTACCTCTCCAACCTCCCCAGCAAAGCAGCATCACTCAACACCCACACTACCTACCACCTGCCCAATTAAATAGGCAGCTCCAGGATGGCTCTAACGGGTCCTCCTGGCCCTGATGAGGCCCAATCTTTACGTGATGGCTGCCAGCCCCAGCTGGAGGCTCCTGCTCCTGGAATGGAGGTGAGTGACAACTCTGCAAGTTTCCAATCGCCATGCCAGTGCCAGCAGCAGCCGGTGACGGTGAGATGGCTGTGCTGGGGCTGGGTGGACACGGCTGCGATGCTGGTTTGGTCAACTTAGGGGAAACTTAGTGATCCCCCCAGGGTCAGGCTGGTCCGGCTGGGCACGCAAAGAGGGTCGGATCCTGCACAGGCTGCTGGCGTGGGCAGCTGTAATGGAGCTGGCTGGAACAAGGGGGTCAGATGCTCGGGGCTGAGCGAGGGAATGGGCATCCTGCAAATTGCAACCCGCCTGCTGACAAGGCGCAGCGGGATGTGCTGTGTAGGGCAAGGAGGGAGGAGGGAGCTGCCGGCTGCAGCCGAAGGGATGCTGTGCTGCAGGCAGCTGGGTCCGTGCTTAGGGCCTTCCAGGAGTGATTTTAATTGTTTTTAGCTTCAGACAAGATGGGCTTCGACCTCAGTTGTGCAAAGAGCTAACCAAATCAGCCCTAAGTGAGACCAAGACGTCTGCAGGGCACAGCAGTCGTAACTCTGGGCGAAGGCTGTGGAGTGAGTTGGAGGCACGGCTGGGGCAGGATCACCTCCAGATCCTTCCCAGGTGGCATGAAAAAATGGGGAAGCAAACTGAGCTGGTGGCAGTGCCAGGCAGGGTCTGCCATGTTGCCATGTGAGCTCGCAAGTTGGCAAGGGTGGTTTTGGGTTAGGTCACAGGATGCTGCAGGAAGGGGGTGAGCAGGAGATGATTTCACTTTAACTGGCCCTGAAAACCATTTCATCTTCATCACAAGTTTGTTGTGACCCCCCTGCCCTAAACTGGAGATGACATTTTTCCCTGAGACATCAGCTTATGTAGCTGTCATTTAATCTTCATCTTGCTAATACACTTATTTCTCCTCTTCCCTTCGCCCTACTCTTTCTCACAACTAGCTGCCTGCTGCTTTTAATAGGAAAAGGCAGCAGGGCTGTTGGACGGAGCAGAGCAGCAGTGTCCCAGCACGGGGCTCGAGAGCACGCTGATACTCAACCTCACAGGTTTCGGATAAGCTCTGAAACCAGGTTTCTGTTCATCCAAGGGTCACAGAAAGTACGTTTTCCCTTTAAAGCAAAGCTATTAAAACTCATGCTCAGGCCATATTCCAGTCTGGGTGATTACTGCCTGCCAACATCTCATTCCCTCTGCAGTTTTAATTGGTGCTATTAAAGAGCTGCAATGCTTCACCCCAGAAGAGGCTCAGTCTCTCTATCAGGATGAAGAAGCCCTCTCCTTAGTGCTTGTGTTAAAATTACCAGACTCTTGGGACTGGAGAGGAGGGAAAGCTGTGCAGAGTCGGTGTGTGGCAAAGCACCTGCTCCCTGGCTCGGGAGCATTTTGCTGTCACTTTGCCCCACGTTAAACGATGCACAGAAGCTGCAGAGCAGAAGGGAGCCGGGGCTGGGCTTCTCAGAGATGGATGATGTGATGGGCGAACAGATCCAGCGCCTAGGGCTGCCGTATCCTGATGACAACTCATGCATCTGCTTCGCGCTGAGGACAGACGAGAAGGGAGGCTGCGAGGCTCAGAAAGTAGTGGGGTGGTTGTGCCAAGTTAGCTAAACTCGGACAGCTTTGCTCATCCCAACCCCACCAGGCATCATGCAACTTCCAGCTAAAGCTACACCAGAGACTCACTTGGTATTCGAGACCCAGCAACCACCTTCTTCAGTCTAAATTAAGTATTAAAGTGAAAGGCAATTCAGTGAGACCATGAATTCTTTAGAAACCATAGCTAGATCCAAAAGGTGCTGCAGATGACAACGCATCGGGGAGGTGGGGATGGGGCGGGGGGAGCAGGGCGCAGACAGAGACGTACAAGCAGCAGTGACTTAAAATCAGAAAGGGGAAACAAATCAGTGCATTATTTTAGATGAAGATTAAATGACAGCCCCTGCTTCAAAGGTCAAGCATGAGAGGCTAACAGGCTGTGACAAACCAGAATGCATGGACATAGGCAGCCAATTCCCTTAAATAAAACTTTTATTGGCCATGATATCTGAAACCAAGCAGCCCACAATAGGGATTAATGGTTTTCCCCAGCCTCCCCCAGCACGGGGGGGGGCCACGGCTGCGGGCCGGGTGCTGCCTCCCCGGGCAGCCCCGCTGCAGCCGGGGATGCCAGAGGGCCGTGGGGCCGGGGGAGGAGGAGCGAGACGGAATCACTTAGCCTTCATTAGGCCAAATTAAAATCAGAAGTGAGATGACAATTACAATTTGTGACCGGCTAATTGTTCGCCTCAGAAGCTGATCATTGTGCAGATTGGGAAAATTAATTGTTCGCAGTCCCAGGTGGGTTGGCTTTGAACCCTGCCGAAGAAGTGAAGCTCCTGCCAGCAATGCTGCCGGCTCTGCAGCCAGCCCTGGGGATGATGTCCTGCAGGCTGCGGAGCCCCAGGGGGCTGGCAGACCCCCAAAGCTCCTCAACTGCCTATGGCTTTAGCGCCTGGAATGGAGCAGAGCTCCCGTGGGTCCACCCCTGCGCAAAGGACCTGAGTGCCTGGCTGTATGGGATGGCAGCCCTGGGACCTGCCGCCTCCACAATGGGAGCACCCACGGTCCTTGCCCTGCGTGGTGGCACGGTGGACTTGCCTGCAAACCTCCCCCCCTGCCCTCCCAGCCGAGGAGGGAGCTCCCTTCGTGCTGGGGCTTGCGAACGCTCCAGCCGTCACTGCTCCATCATCGTTCCAGTGATGAGCATGGTGTGTCAAGCCCAGCTCCCATCAATCAAGCCTACCCCTTCGGAGCATCCTTCTTGATTTTTATCCCCAGGGTGCTCGGGAAAGGGTGTTGTGAACGCTCAGATATAATTATAGCTTCTAATGGGGCTGCCGGAGAGGGGGAAGGTGCCAGATTTCAGCGGAAACGAAGACCTCCAGCTTCTGCCTTCGCTCCGGCTCTCCCACCCCTTGGGTTTCTGGCAGACTCCCCGGCCACAACGCTCGCTGCGTGGGAGCCGGCTCTCTGCCGGGGGCTGCAGACCCAGGGCTCACATCAGCCCCATGTCCTGGGGGATGCAGGTTGGAGTGTGGCGCGGGCTTTCCTGTGGGAAGGCATCCGTCGCGATGTGCAGCTGGGCCCTTTGCAGTCCCTTCTCCATCAGGCAGTGCCCTGGCGGAGGGACCTTTTCCTTCTCCATCTCTCCAGGCTGCTAATTAGCTGTGAGGTTTGTGCATGTCTCTCTGGTAGCAGGGGACAGCTTGGCTTGATTTCCCTCCCGCGTTACCACCGTCACAGCCCTGGTGCTGCCTGCGCTCTCTCAGCAGCAGCCGGGCTGAAGGGCCAGGCAGGGAGAGCAGCAGCCAGCTTGGCATCTCTGCAAGCCCAGTGCCACCCTGGTATGACCAGCAATGCAAGTCTAAAGCATCTCCCCCAGACTGCAGCTCCTCTCCCTGCAAAGATGCTCCGTGCCGGGTCCCCGTGGGTTGTGGGGGGTCTTTTCCCCCGGGCAGCTTTGAGACACAAACGGCTCCCGCAGCTCCCACAGCCTGGGGGAGGCTGTCAGCATGGAGTGAGGAGCGCGGTGGCTGCCAGGGGCTGACAGCAGCCGGGCACTGGGATGTGATAACTCCTGTGGCTGTACATGCCTGTTGAGCTGCGACAACATGACAGCAATAGTAGCTCATAATCCGCACAAGTGTGTGTTTGTGCCTTGCAGCAGTGTGTGTGCTGGAGAGACAGGTGCATGCCAGGAAATTATGATATATATTTCCGTGACATATCATTTCCCTCTGTTGTACATCGCAGACACAGGGAAAGACCCCACATATTGTTACGGTGGGAGAAAACGCCGCTGGCCTGCAGGGAAGAACGGTTCCTTGTTAACCATTTGGGACAAGATTTTCAAAGGGCTCATCTCCCATGTGCCTGTCTAAATGATGCAGACAGCTCTGAAGCTCTGGACACTGAGTTCTTTTGAAAAATCAAGCCAGTACTGCATAGGAGCTGGGAATGAAGAGGGATGCTCATATCTCTTCCATTTATTTCCTCATCTCTCTAATCAAACAAACAAGTAGCATGCCTAGAGCTACAGCAGGCAGGCAGAGGCTGTTTGAACCTTCGTCTCCAGAGATGTTAAAGCCCAAAGGAAAGTGTCCATCTCTCCGTGTTGCTCCTGGCTGCTCAGACACCCCAGGGTCCCCATCCCATCCAGCAAAAAGGCTTGGTCCCCAGCCCAGCCCGCGGACATCTCGGGCCCTAAAGCCAGCAGACCGATGGCCAGGGTAACCGCTGTCCTGGCAGCACGACTGCAGACGCTGCCTGTGCTGCATCAGCCCGAGTGACCTTCCCCAGCAGATCGGCTTGCAAACAGGAACGATCGATACCCCTCGGCTCAGCCCGAGGGCTGGGGTCGGAGGGGGGGTGGTGACCATTAAGGCTGGCTCGTTTGCAGGGCAGCCCCCTCAAACCTCCCTCCCTTCCTCTACCCACACGGAGGCCAAGGGCAGCATCCTTTGAGAGGGGATGCTCCAGGCAATGTCAAAGGCTTTTGAGCTCTGCTCCCCACGTGGCATTCTGCAAACCGGCCGTGAAGTCAGTCTGAGCTACAGGCTCCAAAGGAGACAGAGACCAGGGCTGTCGCTTGGGGAGGGCACGTCCGTGTCCTTCTGTTAGGCCACAAAACCCCACGTCCCTGGAATAAGGTATCGAGTCCCAGCGAGACAGTGAAAACACTGGTGAAGGTGGCTCACGGCAGCCCGGGGTGCCGGATCAGGGGCAGACCGAGGGGCTGCCCGGCGCCTGCACAGCCCCCAGCTGCGGTGGCCCTGTCCTGGTCCAGAGCCTGGGAATGGCCAGAGGCTGCTCCAGTACGTCCCCCTGGGATATTTTAGGAAGAAATGTTCTGCCACTGCAGTGTTTTGATGTTAGTCCCTTCAGAAGGATAAATCGAGGCTCTTTAAACTTTTGTCAGCAGGGGAGGGGCATGTGGGGAGGAACGGGTTATTAAACAAAGCTTAAAAAAAGGAGAGAATTCCTGAGTGTAATTAAAATCTAAACCATGATGGAATGTCTCCTGTTATTTCTCTAGAGGTGTCTGTTGTTGGAAGCAATATTTCTACAGCTAAGCAGCATTGCTGCAGGCGGGGAACATTGCACAGACAACACCAAGGGAAGAAACGAGGGCCAGGGAACCGGGGACCTCGCTCGGCCATCGTTGTACTGAGGATATCCCTGAGCTGGTCCCTTGCCGTCTCCACCTTATTTGTCTCTTTATTCATGGATTAAACTGCTCTTCCAGGAGCAAAAGGAGCCAGGAGCTCGCGGGGACAGCTGGCCACCCATGCCATGGTGGCTGGCCTGGGCAGGGGCACAGGCAGGGCTCGGTGCCAGCAAACTGATGGGCAGGTGACTTCAGCATCAGTAGACGGGCAGGGGAACGGGGTCGCATCACGCATGCAAAGCGGGGCGAGACCAGCCGTGGCTGGAGCCCAGCCTTGCTCCCTTTGATCTTCAGCAGAAGAAAGGTCAGGATGGCAATGCAGCTGCTTGTAAGTGCCATGAAATCAGGCTAATTTCTAATTAGGGGGAAGTCTCTCCCTGTTATCTTGCTGGCACATTCTGGCCTCCTTGGGCTGTGTGGCTGCAATAGAGGGCTGGAGTTACAAAACACCTTCTGAGGGCTTGGTGACCCCATGGAGTGACACAAAAGAGCATCTCAGCAGTGTCTGAGGGGATGCAAAATGCTCCCGGAGGAGGCTGAGCCTGCCCTGTGGAGCCCTGGACTCCCCCGCTCTTCCCACCATAGGTCGCATCCTGATGAGCTGCTGCTCTATTGCCTTGATGTCCCTGGCAATGCCATAAGGACATGAGGTCCTACCAAACCCCTCTGGGCTGGCAGATGCCCAGAGACAGCGAGAGCTAGCTCGGTTCTCCCTTCCCCATGCTACCGGCCAGCCGCAGCTCTGCTGCATTCAGTGGCCAGCCTCGGTGGCCACAGGACAGGGCAAGGAGAAGGGAAGTTCTAGCAATAAAAAGCAAGAACAAGAGCAGATCCAGGCTGGTGATGACCCATCAGACAAGGTGAACAAGCCCCTGCCCCTGCGCTACAACAGCTTGTCACTGACCCTAAAAGTCCCCAAGTCTTCCCATGATTTTATCTGAGCTTCACTGCACTGCTCAGGGTTAAGCCAGTAATTGCAAACCCAATATTTCAGCAGCTTATTAGGACATGACAACCAGAAAGAGCACATAGGTGACATTAAAGGGTTGGACATGAAGCTCTTCCTGGCCGTGCCGGTAACTTTGTCCCCCCAGTTTCTGCTTACCCTCCATGTTGTTTCCCCACATGCAACACACACGGCAGCCTCTCTGCAGGAAAAAAACCAAAGTGGGTGGCTTGCATGGCTTGTGCCTCTGAAGGAATTAGGCAGAAGAGCTCAGAGCCACTTGCTTACCTGCTGAGAACCCTACACTGCTCTCAGGGCCCAAGTACAGGTTCAGCAGCCAGAAACTGGTGAAGGCAAAATGACTCTCCAAAACTCTGAAAAAGCCTCTAAATGTTTGCAAAGCTGGCCCTGGCCATGCTCGGGTCCAAGCCCTGCTTTCAGCCAGAGGGAGCCGGGCAGCCCTGCCTGGGGCATTGCTCCAGCCTTGCAAACTACTCAGTGATGCTCATGAGCAGATAAGAAGTATCTAATCCAGCTGAATAAATCTGGGCAAGGTACTGCTTTTGGTATTAAACATGGATTTAAAAAAGAGTGCATTGATTTTCTCTCTGTGCTAGATTTCACGGAGGAAAACCTCAGGTGTCCTACCAGCATGGCTGGAAATACGACACTGAAGTCACATCTCAGACGCCATCAAACCAGGCACCAATCTGGGGGTTTGCACAGCCCGGGACCCCTCTTGCTTCTCACGGGGCTGTTGTTCTCTGCTCTGGCTGGCTTCTGCCCAGGGACAGCCATTCCTCTCCAAACCCTGCGGCCCTCCTAGACTCCTCTCAGCCTCACCAGGGAAAAAACAAGCTGTGATTTAGCATCTGCCTCTTATAAAAAGGACTGGCTGGTGGCTCTGGTCTCTGCCACTCCCCGGGAAGCACCGGGGATGCTGTGCCCAGAGCAGGGGGTAGCACCAGGGCAGCCCCTCCGGCCCAATCCAGTCTCTGGCACCACATGGGATGCGCCTGCTCTTAGGGGCTGAGGGGAGACGAGTCTACCTCCGGCAGCTAAAAAAGCCGTAGATTAGTGCAAATGCCAATAAGTCATTAGGAATCATAAGAAAAAATATACGGTTGCCATAGCAACTGCTAGACACGACTTTGGGGCTGCTTCACCCCCTCCTCAGGCACGGAGCAGCTCGGTGGGGATGGAGGCAAAGCCCTGGGCCACGTCCCAAGAAGCCACCGCAGCTGGGAAGGGCTCGGTGAGTTGGGGGTGGCTGTACCAGCGCTGCCCTTATCGGGTTTGGGGGTGCCGAGTCCCTCTCTGGGGAGCAGCGGAGCTTTGCCACCAGCAGAGACCACAGAGGTAGTTTCCAATGGAATGGGGACTGCTTGGTCCTTCACAAACCACGGGGCTGACTCTGCCATCACAAACTAAAGGGGTTGCACGTCCCCCCCTGCACCCAGCCACTGGGGACAAACTGACACTCCGTCTTCACATCTCCACGTTTTCTACTTTGGGGTCCGTGCCCCTCGTGCCAGCGGGCACTGCCCTGCCCGTGGCCAAACCTCGGGGCACTCGGTGGCTGATAAAGGTCCCTCCTCAAACTGAAGGGGATGGAATAACCCTTCACGGGTGAGGAATTGTGCTTATTCTTGGCAAAATCCACTTCCAGTTTATTTTAAATAAAATCATCTAACTGACTGCTGGGAGCCTGGGGGCAGAGGAGGGGCGAAGGGAATTGCTAGCAGAGAGGGAATTAGCCTGTAGGAGCAAGACTGTGATGAGCCAGAGTGACCCAGCTGCTGGCGTTACTGAGTTTGGAGGATGCTGGGCTGGAGCCGGCAGGTCTTGAGCTGAGAAGTGACCCTGATGTCCCATGTGTCCTGGAGGGGCTGCAGGAAGGAAGAGCACGAAGGATCCAAGGTGCATCCCGGCTGCTCCTTCACTCGTCTCCCTCGTGCCAATTGCAAAGCCCCTGGTTTCCAGGGCTGCTGTGCAAGAGGAAAAATCTGGTTCCTGTCCTCATCGCATGGAGCATGCCACGAGGGCTGGCTGCCGCCCGATGAAACAAGGCTCCCGGCGATCGCTGAGCCACCGTATCGCCTGGCGTGAGTCCGCCGAGCACAGGCAGAGCGTGAGGAGTTGCCGCTCTCCCACCATGGCCGGGAATTACAGCCCTCGGTGGCTCCACGCACGCCCCCCCTCTCCATGCCGCAGCTACACATGGCTGGCGGAAATGTCACCCACTTTGTCTTTAATTCACAAACATCGTCTACCCCCGGGGATCTTTTTTATCTTTTTTTTTTTTTTTTTTTAAGGTTTATTCACAGAATTAGATCTCTTCTGAGTTTCAATGAGTGGCTCATCTCCTCTTAGTCATCCCAGGCTCCTGCGGAGATCGGGGAGCTGCACCGCGGGGCAATTCTGCAGCAGCATGGGGTAGAGGGGGACAATGCCTGGCCGCAGGCAGCCCCAAGGGCAGAAGGGGGGCAAGGGGCTGCCTGGCCCCCAGCACAGCAGGGTGACCCCCTGCCTTCACCCCTTCCACAATCCGTGCAAAGGGAAGATTCAGCCCGGTGGAGACAGGAGCCACTTCAACCCTCTCCATCGCCTCTGGCTGCAAACTTCCCCCCCCGCCGTGGTTTTTAAACCCACTCAGCTCTGCAACTCTATTATGTACAGGCACTGCCCAAGGAGACCGTCTGCACCAAGGACACCAGGAAAAATAAGATGGCACCAAACCTTATGCAGGGTGGACAGAGCTGCACCCAGCTCTGCCCGGCAGCAGCCCCCGCCGGAGCAGAGCCGGGGTCCGGCCGCCCCGGCTGAGCGGGAGCGGGATGCCATGTGCCGGGAGCGGCCGCTCCATGAAGCCGTAGCACATCACACCTTCCCCTTCCCAGCACACCCGTAATTTCCCAGGAGAAAACGACTTTGGCTGCACGTTGCTCTCCCCCCTCCGTCCCCACTCCGCACCCTTAAAAATATAAGCCAAAGCAAAATACAACATCAGGCTGCCCTGCTGCTCGGTGCGAGCCCCCGGCTCCCTGCGGCCCCCGCGCTGCAGAGCTGCAGCACTCCTGCCGCTGCCAGCCTGCGAGCAGAGATTTTGGCATGATAAGTGATGGCTTTCAGATGTAAACAGCCCTGTTCATTTAACTTCCCTTAAAACCTGAGCAAAACCGGGAAAATACATGTGTGTGCCAAGCCAGGGAGGACAACAGTGGCCGAGGAGGGGAGGACGAGGGGGTTACGTCTATGGCTTCCTGGGAGGGTTTAACCAGCAAAGAGGGAATCAACAAAATATTAAAAAGCCATAAAGCTAGCTGGAGAGTATCGCTGAAATCCCTTTTGTCTTATTTAACAATAGCTTCCTGAAAAGGAAAGAAAAACAGGCGATTTCAGCGCAGAGCAGGACTCGGGCGCTGGCAATAGACGGGTGTCGGGGCAGCCCTCAAACCCAACAGCATCACGATGGAGCTGGCCCCACTCCTTGGTCCTTTCAAACGTTGGATGCAGGGATGAATCCTGCACCTAGAGGACTCCCCAACTGCATGAGCTGCGTCTTGCTGCTGGCGAGTTGGAGCTGCACAGCACCGCACAGAGCCAGCCCTCCGCCAGTACGGGCTTTGGGACAGCCCGCCCGGCTCCATCGTTGGCTTCGAGCAACAGCGGCAGCACGTAGGAGTTAGGAAAAGTGACTCAGAAAGAGGACTCGGCAGAATTTTCCATGGGAATAAAAGCCTTTGCTGAAAAATGCAGCTTCTGATCAACCGCAGCAATTTGCAAATTTGGATCAAACGCTGCAGACCCTTTTTTGGGCCAATGTGTCTAAAGTCTAAATGGGCTTTTCAAGTCAAGCAAGCGGCTTTGATTATGCGTTGCCAAACAGTGGTTTGAACAACCAAACCATTGAATTAAATTTAATAATCATACTATGAGCGAGTGACAGACACCCAATTGAAATGCTTATTCCAGCACAAACCAAATTGGTTCATTTTTTAATGTTTCACAAATAGGAAAAAAAACATTTTTTCCTTTTCAGGTGACCAGATACTTGTATTTTTTCTTTTTTCTCTTTCCCCCCCCCGCTGTATATTTCCCGGCTGTTGATCTCTAGCCACATGGTCCTGCTGGGACACAGGACAGAGCAGGGAGAGGAGCTTCCCTGGGCTTTGGGGCAAAGATGCTTTCTTCCCCCAAACGAGAGAGCTGGAGTTAGTTCACCTCTGCCTTTGGGAAAGGCTGGTTAAAATGCAAACCCCCTTTTATGCTGATTACAAATTCCTTACTGATGAAGGCTTTTAAATTCAAAGCAAGCGTTATTAAGTCTCACAGAAGCACAGTGGCCTGTCTTCATGCAAAACAATTTTCTCAGCTTGAACCTGAAAACAGACTCGACTCAGCTTTGGTCAACAGGAAGGACAAAGCCGGTCACGCTCCGACCTCACACGCCACATTTAATCTTGGAGTGATTTTTTTATGACTGGTTATAAATGCCACAAAATATGGTTTTATAATAGCGCCTGGGATAGGCTTTTAAATCTGATGGGTAGCTCTGGAGCCTGGATAGGGTCAGGAGATATCAGAGCATTTATAAGCTGCTGGAGGGGGAAGCTGGCATTAATTCCGAGTAGGGTTGGTGAATAATTTATCACAAGTAATTTATTGACTAAGTTTGTCTCTTTTCCCTGTCTGGGTGAAAAGCACCCCAGTGCAGAGAGCCAGCACAAGACTTAGGCACCACTTAAGTCCCAATTAAGCCCTTTGTGAATTGTCTGGGAACGGATCCCAATTTTCCCATATTTATTTGTTATTCAGAATTACATGCCAAACAGAGCCAACACATAATTCCTGCTCTGCAGCGTGTTTGCAAACAGTTCCCGGGGAGCACCCACTGTGAGGACCCCAGCTGTTTTGAGGGGGCACAGGGGTTACTCAGGCCCCATCCCTCCCTGACTGGGCTGGTGTAATTTGTGGGACCCCATTTCCCACAGCACGGAGCCCCGAGCGCTCACCACTGCCGGGGGGTATGGAAGGGGGAAGGTAAGGAGTGCTGGGGCTGCCATCCCCCTACTCCGAGGTGTAACCGGAGCAATTTTCTCAGCCATTTATTGCCTTCCTAAAACCCACCCATTGGAACAGCCTTTTACAAAACCCGCTATAAATATATTTATCACAAAATACTCACTGCCGTCAACAACCGCTAAACCTGCACATATATTTCACCGCCTATGAGCTGGGTGATGTCCTGGAACGCTGTTGGGCATTTCAGCAGCTGCCCCAGTCCGGCACAGGAAGGGTGCTGGAAGGGACACGCGTGGGGACTGGTGTGCAAAAGTCCAGGGTGGCCAGGGCATGGTCATGGGCTGGTCCAGCAGGAGGGCAAGGGGGGTTGCCCTGGGCTCCACGAGGAGCTCACGCCTCAAGAGCATCAATGACTAAACCCTAAACTCAAACTCAAAGTCCCAGCGCAGAGCCTTATCGACAGAGACCATCTCCCTTCTTAAGAAGTTTTGAACTCAACTAATTTTAATGTTTTTCCTGATGTACTCCCAGCAAGCAGCAGACAGCACTCTCTGCTCGGCAGCAGCTGTAATTCTCCTTCTTGTGGCTTTTCCCAGCCAGGGCTGGAAAGAGCTGCAGCTTTCGATGCAGAGCACAGGAGAGGGCATTTCCCCTGGGAACAACAATTTCATTTCCAGGAGGAGAACCAAAGTCACGCGTACCTCCCACGCGTGCCGAGCAGAGGAAGAGGGACTATCAGTCAGTGCCAGGGGCCTCGCACCTCATCTTCGGCGGAGGGCAGCGAAACAGCCCCTCGGCATGTTTGCTGGCAAAAAAGATGTGAGAGCAAGAAGGGAGGGTGGTGGCAAGTTTCTGTGTGCAAGGAGGGGATCATACGGGCCCTGGGCTAGTATCTCTGCTCTTTAGGAAATCAGCAGCGTGCCAACAGGAATGCTATCCTATGGGTAGTTTTTAGGACAGAAGGGAAGAGGCATTAGTGACCAGGGTCTACCCTGAAGGTGATTTAGGAGATACATCATCTGCTGGGAACAAAGAAAGGGAGAGAGTCCTGTTTGGACTTCCCTGCATTTGGAGAGGTGCCGGTAGCGTGGTGAAGTTCCCAGCTTTTCAGGTGCCCACCTGGACCGAGCTCTAGACCTTCCTAGCATCCTCCATCCCTGTCCTAGCTGGGGAATTTAGGATCACCTCCCTAAATGGCAGTGAGCAGCTACAGCAAGGAACAGGGCCAAACCCTCTGCTGCTGTGAGCCAGCATGGCTCTTCGAAGCAGGAGCTGCGTCTGGTTAGAGCAGCTGAAGCTCTGCTCCGCGTTGGGAATCGGAGCCTCCACGGCACCTCCTTTG